>NW_026988455.1:13757500-14332500 GCF_030222135.1 Aotus nancymaae
CCTGGCCAACATGACCAAACCCTACCTCTACTAAAAATACAAAAATTAGCTGGGTGTGGTGATGTATGCCTGTAATTCCAGCTACTCGGAGGCTGAGGCAGGAGAATTGCTTGAACCCAGGAGGCAGAGGCTGCAGTGAGCTGAGATTGCACCCCTGCATTCCTGCCTGGGTGACAGAGTGAGACTCCATCTCAAAAAAAAAAAAAAGTTCTATATATCAAAAACAGATCAACCTATTTCCTGTCAGATTGCATCCCTTATTTCCCTATATAGTCAGATTGCCACTGTTTCTTTTATATTTCTCTTTTTTAAAAATATTTTTCCTTGTATGTTATTTGTCATATATGATTTTAAAATCTTTGAGGTTTTTCATGTCTGAAAATGTTTTTTTTCTTTTTTTTTTTTTTTTTATTGAGACGGAGTTTCGCTCTTGTTACCCAGGCTGGAGTGCAATGGCGCAATCTCAGCTCACCGCAACCTCCACCTCCTGAGTTCAGGCAATTCTCCTGCCTCAGCCTCCCGAGTAGCTGGGATTACAGGCACGTGCCACCATGCCCAGCTAATTTTTTGTATTTTTAGTAGAGGCGGGGTTTCACCATGTTGACCAGGATGGTCTCGATCTCTTGACCTCATGATCCACCCGCCTCGGCCTCCCAAAGTGCTGGGATTACAGGCGTGAACCACCGCACCCGGCCTGAAAATGTTTTATATTCCTTTATGATTTACACGTTTTTGAGTGAGTATAGAATTCAAGCCCTGGAATCATTTTCCTTCAGAAGTTGCTTCATTATCTGCTAATATCCTGAGGCGCTGATTAGATTTCTGGGGTCAGTGTGATTTTTGTTCACCTAGAGCTAGTGTAATTTTTTTTTAACTGTAAAAGATTTAAGAACTTTTCTCCTTATCTCTAGAGTTGTCCAGTTTTGCCATGATGCATGTAGATGTGGACTAAGGAAACTTATCCATGCTGCTTCATAATTAGTGGGCCCTTTCCATCTAAAGACGAGTGTCTTTCTTGAGTTCTGGGAATGGTTTTTAAATATTATTTATTTAACTATTATGTACATGTCAACTTCCCTGTTTCTTTTATGGTTTCCATTGCTACATTCTCAATTTTCTCAAATTTACCTTCGCTATTACTATCCTAGCCTTAAGCTTTGACAATTTACCAAATAAGAGTTTTGTTCACAGGAATGAAACTTTAGGTGGTGCTGTCTATTTTCTTCTCTCAGAATCTGAAACTAGAATCTAAAGTTACCCCAAGCCCTTCTCTGCTTACATTTCTGACTTCAGTATCCTCACTAAGATCTCTTCTAAGGCATTTCATCAATAAACAGTGCCAAGAGCTTTAGCCAGGGGACAAAACCCAGTGATGTCAGCCTCACAAACTCCATAGACCCAAGGTGAGGGAAGGGGAACATGCCAGCCCCAGTGGTAGTCCTGGGACTTCTTCTGCTCCTGGAATTTGGTGATTCAAAATTTCCATTTTACTCCCAAACTCCTTTATAGGGAATCTTTCTTAGCTCTGATATTTAGGGGTTCAGAATAATATGTTCTGTTTTCTCCATCATTCCAATTCAGTCTGCTTTCTGTCTTTTAAGAGTTCCCTCAAAATTTCTCCTCCTATGCTAGCTTTTTAGATATACATGCATGTTAAGGTTTCACTCTGATTTATACCATTTCCTACATTTCTTTGCAATATAAGAGAGGGGTAGATATATTTGCTTAGACCTCTGCTTCTACTAATGTTTTTTCTTAAAGAAAAATAATTTTGCTATTTTCATACAAATAATACCTTATTATAAAGAAAGTAAGCAATTCAGAAATGTAATAAGAAAAAATGTAAACCATCCATAATAATCATTATAAATATTGTGTGAACAGCGTTGCAGACATTTCTAACGCAAATATAGAGAGAAGAACAGTTAGAGAGAAGTACTGGTAGGACATTTAACAGAAAGAAAAGAAACTGGGATAAAAGAAGAGAAATTGCTAAAGTTTAAATAAATGATTCTTCACCATAAGAGAAATCACTTTCTAAGGGATTCCTCTAAGGTCGTGGAAAACATTAAGAAATTTGAATTTTTTTCCTACTTTATGACAAAAATGTTATTTTCTACGAAAGACATGAAGTCATGAACACTCTCATCACTTTCCCTTCCTCCTTTCCCTTTTGTTAGCTATATATTGTTTTATATTGTCAAAGTGTAAGGTAATTCCCATTGAAATAGGACCAAATATAACAAAACTCCATGTAATTGTTTAGTATTTGTTCTGTAATATGATGGGTTAATTTATAGTCATTGCTTTTTAAACTATAGCTTCTTTATTACTAATTTCTTTAGAGTCATCTCTTATGTAGATTTTTTTTTTTTTTTTTTTTTGCCATTTTGGTGCAGCATCTTTTTTAAGGAGGTCTCATGTGTGCTACATATCCTGAGTTCTTTCATGTTGACAAGTTCATTTATTAGCTTTATAGGGGAATAGCACCTTCTCTGGATTTAATCTTTTGGCCACACTTTTCTCTTTGCTAAATATTGTTTTATTGCCTTCTTGAAATGAATGTGACAATAGAAAAGGCTAATAATGGCCTCATTTTATTTTAGTTTTTAGGTGATTTATTTTTCTGCCTGGGTGCTCAAGTAATTCATTCTTTATTCTTTAAATCCAAAACCTTTAGCAGAATATATTTTCATAGGGAATAGGAACATTACTGTATATAAAATGTTCCTATGACCCTTATGTATTTTTTCTATCAGCATATTGCTTTTTTGTTTAATAAAACTTTCTTTGAATATATCATCCAGTTTTTTTTCTATTCTATTTTTCTTTTATATATATATTATTATACTTTAGATTCTGGGGTGCAGATCATGTGCAGATCGTGCAGAATTATTGCATAGGTACATACATGGCAATCTGATTTGCTACCTCCATCCCCCTGTCACCTCTGTCTGGCATTTCTCCCCATGTTATCCCTCCCCAACTTCCCTACCCCGCACTGTCCCTCCCCTAGTCCTGCCCAACAGACCCCAGTATGTGGTGCTGCCCTCCATGTCCATGTGTTCTCATTGTTCGACACCCGCCTATGAGTGAGAACATGCAGTGTTTGATTTTCTATTCTTGTGTCAGTTTGCTGAGAATGATGGTTTCCAGATTCATCCATGTGCCTACAAAGGACATGAACTCATCGTTTTTTATGACTGCATAGTATTCCATGGCGTTTATGTGCCACATTTTCCTTGTCCAATCTATCATTGATGAGCATTTGGGTTGGTTCCAGGTCTTTGCTATTGTAAACTGTGCTGCAATGAACATTCGTGTGCATGTGCTTTATAATAGAACGATTTATAATCCTTTGGATATATACCCAGTAATGGGATTGCTGGGTCAAATGGAATTTCTATTTCCAGGTCCTTGAGGAATCACCATACTGTCTTCCAAAATGGTTCCACTAATTTACACTCCCACCAACAGTGTAAAAGTGTTCCTATTTCTCTACATCCTCTCCAGCATCTGTTGTCTCCAGATTTTTTAATGATCGCCGTTCTAACTGGGGTGAGATGGTATCTCTATGTGGTTTTGATTGGCATTTCTCTAATCACCAGTGATGATGAGCATTTTTTCATATGTTTTTTGGCCTCATATATGTCTTCTTTTGAAAAGTGTCTGTTGATGTCCTTCACCCACTTTTGAATGGGTTTGTTTATTTCTTGTAAATCTGTTTGAATTCTTTGTAGATTCTGGATATTAGCCATTTGTCAGATGGGTAGATTGCAAAAATTGTTTCCCATTCTGTTGTTTGCTGGTTCACTCTAATTATTGTCTCTTTTGCTGTACAGAAGCTGTGGAGTTTGATTAGGTCCCATTTGTCTATTTTGGCTTTGTTGCCAATGCTTTTGGTGTTTTAGTCATGAAGTCCTTGCATATGGTTATGTCCTGAATAGTTTTGCCTAGGTTTTCTTCTAGGGTTATGGTGTTAGGTCTTATGTTTAAGTCTTTAATCCATCTGGAGATAATTTTAGTATAAGGTGTAAGGAAGGGGTTCAGTTTCTGTTTTCTGCATATGGCTAGCCAGTTGCCACAACACCATTTTTATTTATTTATTTTTCCTGGCAGAATGTTTTTTAATATAAAACAGATAAAACACATCCCAACCCTGCAATCTGCCATCATGCCTTGTTTCTACAAGATACATGCTAGACCATGAGACTACATAGCAAACAATCTTTAAGAGGATTTGGTTAGGAGAAATAGAAAAAGCAGATCTCAGTGAAGCCTGGACTAGCCCAAAAGCTGAGCTACATCCCTGAACACTAGAGCAGTCTTTGTCTTTTCACATCCTCATATGTCTTCTTAATCACAACATTCCTACTTGAGTCTTCATATTCTTCCTCAGTGTCCGGCTGCCATTGTTCTGAAGCCTTCTGCAATTTCAGTTTGGCCCACAAGGAGACAGCATCTTCATTTTGTGTCACATTAGCAAAGAGAGCAGTGTTTATGATGCCCAAACACCTCATGCCATGAGCATGACGCCATTCAGCAAAGTGTCGCTGGAAGGCTTTGGGCCCTCGGTAGGTGTAGTTTCTCAAATCTCACAGTTATAGTTGATATTTAGGGCATGAAGCTTATATAGCCAGTAGGAAATGGGTTTGCCATCCCAGCCAAGTGGCAGGATTTTGGCGTTGTAAATGATCTCATTTTCTTCATCTTCACTCTCACTCTCACTAATCTGCTCTTCTTCCTCCTCTTCTCGTTCTTCTCCTGTCCTTGCTTGCTTGCGTTGTTCATTTTCATGAGAGACATGTCACTGTTCCCCAAGAATCTCTATGTATTCATAGATTTGGGCTTCTAGAAAAGCAATGTCTTTGTTCCTCTCAGTTGTCTCACTTGGTGCCTTTTGACTTGGGATTTTTGGCAAACAAAGAGGTATCAAGTGACTCCAGGGACTTTCCTTTGGTGCTGAATAGTCTGGGTTCGCTCTTCTATGGTCCTGCCACATTTCAAGCCTAAAGCTAAGAGAGCAGATTTCAATCTGTCCAAACCCAGAGAGACCAACGCCTCCCAGGAGGAGAATGCGGAGAGGTCAAGATGGGCTCCAGCATGGGTCAGAGCACTGCTTGTCTCTTTCAGCCACCCAGGAAAGGTCCCATTCTCCCATTTCTTCTCAAACTCAGCCTGAATCTTCCCAAAAAGTTCATTCTGGTCTTGGAGAGGCTTCACTCTTATCTGTGTAATCCTGAAGGTACTCAAGCAACATCTATAGGTATCTCTTATATTCTGCATTCTTCCTTTCTTTAGGAATGCCAAACAATTGGTCAAAGATGAACAGGTATGTGATATAATCCAGCTTCTCAGATGTCTTCAGGTTGATGTACTTGAGGTAACAGTCATGGAGATCAAGGTAACGACCATATCCCTCTTCATCTGTGAACTTCACCAAGTTTTGTGTCTCTTCACTTGGATTCTCTCGAGCCTTCGGGACCTCCTCAAATTCCACTGACATTGGCACACAGATCTCATTTGGGTGCTTCTGGTGGAATTACTTTATTTGCTTGAGTCTGTTATAGAATTCAGCAAACTCATTTGGTCTTGAAATGGCATTGAGCTCCTCTTTTGGTAATCCATCCTTATCATCATACAAATCCCTCAGGTTCCCACTGACCTCCATATACCTATCTTGCATGGCCTGAGTGCAGTGATCAGAATTGATCTGGTCCCAGAGTGTGGACTTCTTAGTGAGTGTCTCTTTGGCCACGATGCCTATGAGCTGTTCCTTCTCATGATAGTACTGCTGCCACTCCAGTATTGTCTCCATCTTCTCTTCACAGCGGCCTCTTAATACCAACGCCATTTATTAAACAGGGAATCCTTTCCCCATTTCTTGTTTTTGTCAGGTTTATCAAAGATCAGATGGTTGTGGGTGTGTGGCATTGCCTCTGAGGCCTCTATTCTGTTCCATTGGTATATATCTCTGTTTTGATACCAGTACCATGCTGTTTTGATTACTGTAGCCTTGTAGTATAGTTTGAAGTCAGGTAGTGTGATGCCTCTAGCTTTGCTCTTTTTGTTTAGGATTGTCTTGGCTATGTGGGCTCTCTTTTGGTTCCATATGAAGTTTAAGGTGTTTTTTTTTTTTCCAGTTCTGTGAAGAGAGTCATAGGTAGCTTGATGGGGATAGCACTGAATCTTTAAATTACTTTGGGCAGTATGGCCATTTTCACGATATTGATTCTTCCTAACCATGAGCATGGATTTTTTCCCATTTGTTTGTGTCCTCTCTTATTTCCTTGAGCAGTGGTTCATAGTTCTCCTTGAAGAGGTCCTTTACATCCTTTGTTAGTTGTATTCCTAGGTATTTTATTCTCTTTGTAGCAATTGTGAATGGGAGTTTGCTCTTGACTTGGTTCTCTTTTAGTCTGTTATTGGTGTATAGGAATGCTTGTGATTTCTGCACATTGATTTTGTATTCTGAGACTTTTCTGAAGTTGCTTATTAGTTTCAGGAGATATTGGGCTGAGACAATGGGGTCTTCTAAATATACAATCATGTCATCTGCAAATAGAGACAATTTGACTTCCTCCTTTCCTAATTGAATACCCTTTATTTCTTTTTCTTGTGTGATTGCTCTGGCTAAAACTTCCAGTACTATATTGAATAGGAGTGGAGAGAGAGGGCATCCTTGTCCAGTGTCAGATTTCAAAGGAAATGCTTCCAGTATTTGCCTATTCAGTATGATATTGGCTGTGGGTTTGTCGTATATAGCTTTTATTATTTTGAGATATGTTCCATCTATACCAAGTTTATTGAGAGTTTTTAGCATAAAGGGCTGTTGAATTTTGTCAAAGGCCTTCTCTGCATCTATTGAGATAATCACGTGGTTTTTGTCTTTGGTTCTGTTTATGTGGTGAATTACATTTATTTACTTGTGTATGTTGAACCAGCCTTGTATCCCTGGGATGAAGCCTATTGATTGTGATGGATAAGCTTTTTGATGTCCTGTTGGATTTGGTTTGCAAGTATTTTATTGAAGATTTTTGCATCAATGTTCATCATAGATATGGGCCTGTGGTTATCTTTTTTAGTTGTGTCTCTGCCAGGTTTTGGTATCAGGATGATGTTGGTCTCATAGAAAGAGTTAGGGAGGATTCCCTCTTTTTGTATTGTTTGGAATAGTTTCAAAAGGAATGGTAGCAGCTCCTCTTTGTACGTCTGGTAGAATTCGGCTGTGAACCCTTCTGAACTTGGACTCCTTTTGGTTGGTAGGCTATTAATTGCTGCCTCGACTTCAGACCTTGTTATTGGTCTATTCAGAGTTTCAACTTCTTCCTGGCTTAGTCTTGGGAGTGTGCAAATGTCCAGGAATTTATCCATTTCTTCCAGATTTACTGGTTTATGTGCATAGAGCTGCTTGTAGTAATCTCTGATGGTAGTTTGTATTTCTGAGGAATCAGTGGTGATCTCCCCTCTATTGTTTTTTATTACATCTGTTCAATTCTTCTATCTTTTCTTTTTTATTAGTCTAGCAAGTGGTCTATTTTGTTGATCTTTTCAAAAAACCAGCTCCTGGATTTATTGATCTTTTGAAGGTTTTTTTTGTTTCTCTATCTCTTTCAGGTCTGCTCTGATCTTAGTTTTTTCTTGTCTTCTGCTTGCTTTTGAGTTTTTTTTTTTTATCTTGCTCCTCTAGATCTTTCAATTTTGTTGATAGGGTCTCGATTTTAGATCTTTTGTTTTTCTCATGTGGGGATTTATTGCTTTAAATTTCCCTCTATATGGTGCTTTAAATGTATCCCATAGATTCTGGTACATTATATCTTCATTGTCATTGGTTTTGAAGAACATTTTTATTTCCACCTTCATTTCATTGTTTATCTATTTGTCATTCAGGAGCCAGTTGTTCAGTTTCCATGCGATTGTGTGGTTTTGAGTGCTTTTCTTAATCCTGAGTTCTAATTTGATTGCACTGTGGTCTGAGAAACTGTTTGTTATGATTTCCGTTCTTTTGCATTTGCTGAGGAATGATTTACTTCCAATTATGTGGTGAATTTTAGAGTAAGTGCGATGTTGTGCTGAGAAGAATGTGTATTCTGGGATTTGAGGTGTAGAGTTCTGTAAATGTCTATTAGGTCCACTTGGTCCAGATATGCGTTCAAGTCCTCGATATCCTTGTTGATTTTCCATCTGGTTGGTCTGTCCAATATTGTCAGAGTAGTGTTAAAGTCTCCAACTATTACTGTGTGGGAGTCTAAGTCTCTTTGTAGGTCATTACGAACTTGCTTTATGTATCTAGGTGCTCTTGCATTGGGTGCATATATATTTAGGATAGTTAGCACTTCTTGTTGCATTGATCCTTTTACAGTTACTTAATACCCTTCTTTGTCTCTTTTGACCTTTGTTGGTTTAAAGTCCATTTTATCAGAGACTAGGATTGCTACCCCTGCGTTTTGTTGTTGTTGTTGTTCTCCATTTGCTTGGTAAATCTTCTTCCATCCCTTTATTTTGAGTCTGTGTGAGTCTTTGCACATGAGATGGGTCTCCTGAAAACAGTACACTGATGGGTTCTGACGTTTTATCCAATTTGCCAGTCTATGTCTTTTAATCGGGACATTTAGGCCATTTACATTCAATATTAATATTGTTATATTTGAATTTGATCCTGCCAGTTTGTTACTAGATGGTTGTTTTGCCCATTAGTTGACACAGTTCCTTCATTGCATTGTTGGTCTTTTCTATTTGTTATGTTTTTGGAGTGGCTGGTACTGGTTCTTCCTTTCCATGTTTAGTGCTTCCTTCAGGAGCTCTTGTAAGGCAGGTCTGGTGGTGATGAAATCTCTCAGCAATTGCTTTTCTGTAAAGGATTTTATTTCTTCTTCACTTATGAAGCTTAGTTTAGCTGGATATGAAATTCTGGGTTGAAAGTTCTTTTCTTTAAGGATGTTGAATATTGGCCCCCACTCTCTTCTAGCTTGTAGGGTTTCTGCAGAGAGATCCACTGTGAGTCTGATGGGCTTTCCTTTGTGGGTGACTCAACCTTTCTCTCTGGCTGCCCTTAGGATTTTTTCCTTCATTTCAACCCTGGTGAATATGATGATTATGTGCCTTGGGGTTGCTCTTCTTGAGTAGTATCTTTGCGGTGGTCTCTGTATTTCCTGGATTTGAATGTTGGCCTGCCTTGTTAGGTTAGGGAAGTTCTCCTGGATAATATCCTGAAGAGTGTTTTTCAGCTTGGATTCATTCTCCCTGTCACATTCAGGTATGCCAATCAAGCATAGATGAGGTCTTTTCACATAATCCCATAGTTCTC
This sequence comes from Aotus nancymaae, assembly GCF_030222135.1. Taxonomy (NCBI): domain Eukaryota; kingdom Metazoa; phylum Chordata; class Mammalia; order Primates; family Aotidae; genus Aotus; species Aotus nancymaae. Next base: position 13,766,808 of record NW_026988455.1, read on the forward strand.
GGAGGCTTTGTTCATTGCTTTTCACTATTTTTTCTCTAATCTTGCCTTCTCATTTTATTCCATTGATTTGATCTTCAATCTCTGATATCCTTTCTTCTGCTTGATCGATTCGGCTGTTGAAACTTGTGTATGCCTTGCAAAGTTCTTGTGCTCTGTTTTTCAGCTCCATCAAGTCCTGTATGTTCTTCTCTAAGCTGGTTATTCTATTTAACATTTCGTCTAACCTTTTTTCAAGGTTCTTAGTTTCTTTGCATTGGGTTAGAACATGGTCTTTTAACTCAGAGAAGTGTGATATTACTCACCCTCTGAAGCCTACTTCTGTCAATTCATCAAACTCATTCTCTGTCTTGTTTTGTTTGCTTGGTGGTAAGGAGTTGTGATCCCTGGGAGGAGAAGAGGTGTCCTGGTCTTTGATGATTTCATCCTTTTTGTGCGGGTTTCTTCCCATCTTCATGGATTTATCTTCCTTTGATCTTTGAAGTTGGTGATTTCAGGAGGAATCTCTGAGTGGACGTCCTTTCTGTTGAGGTTGGAGCTGTATCTCCTGTATGATGTTTGTTGTTGTTGTTGTTGTTGTTTTTGGGGGGTGGGTGGGGTTTTTGCCTGTAGAGGCACCACCGGGCTGCCTTGGATTCAGTCAAGCTGCTGGGTGGTTTTCCCCTGGAGTTTGTTTATGAAGGTGAGGTTAGCACCACCTTACCAATGGCAGACGTCTTTCCTTCCTTGAGCTCGATCTTCCTTCCTGATCAGGATCAAACTGGTGTATTTGCTGCAAAAGTCTCTAGTGCATGGGCTTCAGTTTGTTGGGTTTTGTCGGGGTGGGACGTGCCAGGCCATAAGTCCTGTTTTCCTGCTTTCAACTCTGCATTTTTCTGTGGGATGAGTAGTTCTGTCCCACTGGTATTAGTCCAAACTTCCACCCAGGTCCATGCCAACAACTTGTGGCACCAGGCGGGCTGGAGTGGCCACTCAGATTTGCATTAACAACCAGCTGCATACCTCAGTCCAGTGGGGCTCTCATGGACCATGGGTTGCAGGAGAGATGAGGGAAGGGCAGGATCCAAATTGGAGTGCTGAGGGGGTGAAGTGTCCACCCTTCAAGCCAGCTGCACTTTCTGGGTGGGGACGCACCCAAGCCTGTCTCGGTTCACCCTCCCTGAGCTGCTCTCACCCTGCTTCAGATCACCTTCCCTGGGCTATTTTCACTGTCCTACCAGTCCCACTGAAACCAACTGGTGCCTCACTTGGAATTGTGGAGCCTCTAGCCCTCTGCATCTCACTCGCTGGGAGCTGCACTCCAGAGTTGCCTCTTCTCAGCCATCTTGGTGGACACCCCCCCATTCGGACACATTTTTATGTTGCCTTGTTTTAATTTACATTTTGTCTGTTAATTTCTTATTACAGAAATCAGTTTGCCTTTTTAAAATCTGCACTCATTATGATTATCTTAAACTTTTCTATTAATAGCATAATTTAAAATGTTTTATTATGAAATATCACACATACAAAAAGGAAGTGAGTATAAATATAAGGAACAAAGAATAACAACTAAATGAACTCACATATCTCCACAACCCAGCCTAAGAACTAGAATAATATAACTATATGTTAAAATTCCTATATATGAATACCTCTTCTAGATTCCATGCTCCTCTGTTCATTCTCCAAAGTTACTAACATCTGAAGTTATACTTTTAGCATAAGGCTTTTGTTTTGTAATTATACCCTAGGTAATACAGTTTACTTTTGAATACATTTGACCATTTTTATAAAAGGAATCATACTATATATTCTTTAGCAACCTATCTTTTTTCTCCTTAATATTTTGCTTGTGAAATTTATTTATATTAGTACATTTGCCTTTAATTCTTTCTTTATCACTGTTAAATAATATTCATAGACAGGGTGTGCTGGTTCATGCCTGTAATTCCAGCACTTTGGAGGCTGAGGTGAGAAGATTATTTGAGGCCAGGAGTTCAAGACTATGCTGAGCAGCATAGCAAGACCCCATCTCTAATTTTCAAAAAATAAGTTAAAAAATAATATAGGATGGATACAGTACCATTTATGCATTCATTTCCCTGTTAATAATGACTTCTAATTTGTTTCAACATTTTATTTTATTACTATTGATGTTATATATTTTTTAGTATATGTTATCTACTACACATGTTCAGATTTTTTCTAGAATGTATGCTTCTGAAGGGTGATACTTCCAAATTATAAGTACATCTTCAGTTTTACTGAATAATGCCAAATGGTTTTCTAAAATAGTTACATATATTTGAATATAATATATTGTCTACCTGGATGATGGGCTATCTATTATTGTGTAATTGTGTCACTTTGCTTCTTGATTTGTTTCCTTGAGTCAAATCTTCTTTTTAATCTGAATTCTATTGCTTTATTAATTTTCTTTAAATTCTTGTTTTATTTAATCTATATCCTTTGACTTATATATTCCTTTGCACTTTCTCATTTGATTTGATCCTTGAAATAACCCTGAAGAATAGGTACTATTATGATTCCTATTTTATAGGTAAAGAAATGGACTCCCAGGAAATTATGCATTTTGGCCACAGTCCACAGCTAGTAAATGGAGGATCCAAAACTAGCAACCAAGTCTTTCACCTCCAAAATGCTTGCTTTTTCCATGCTTTGAGACAGACTATAAATAGGTGCTATATTGTATAGTACAGCCTCTAAGGCTAATTCAGCTTCTGAACTGAACAGGAATAAATAAACAACACATCTGTAGTACATGTAACTTACTGAAAACCCTCCTAAATGAGACAAGAACAGCAGCATACCTGGTGGAATTACTGCCTTGATCTACCTTGGAACTTACCCTGGTATTTAAAAGGATGAATTCTACTGCTGCTACCACCTAAAGTATGTATGTGAGTGTGTATGTGTGTGTTTTAAGCAGCGGATACAAATGACAGTACTATTGACATAGACTTTAAAAACCCAATTTAATAACAAGGAAATAGGATTAAAGCAAGAATATGATGTGAGTTTGCTTGGGCCTTGATGATGTCTGAGAAGAGCCTTTATTTGGAATATCCCTCCATCCTGGGCACTTAGAAAAGGACCAGGTCACGCAGGGTAAAGCTGTGCAGCAATTAATGTGGTGGATGATGGAAACTTGCTCTGTGTTAGGGGACTTTTCTAGCACTTGTAGGGGCATAGTGAAGTTCATTTATTCCTGGAAAGGATCCCTCTCCTGAGTTGCAGTTTTGGAAGGATGGCATATGAAATGACAGGGTAGCAAAAGATAACCTATACTGAGAATGTTGTAAACCAAAGAAGAGATGAGGCAGCAAGACTGACTCAAAAAACAGTCATGCGTCTAGACTTAGCGGCCTTAATGTATTAGTCAGAGCTATTGCTGGTTGAATTTTCATAGGACATATTGAAAATATGTCCTATTTTCAAATATCTTTGTCAAGGAATTGTAATCAAACCTAGGGTAATCAAATAATTATTTTCATTGTTTCCTAAAGATTGATCTAGGGAGATGCATATATATCCAGTGGGGAAAAAAACCTGCAGAGTATTCAAATAAGTTTGGATGTCTTTAATTTAACCAAGCCAAGAGTTTTCTGTAGAATTCCTCAAAGCTATTAATATGCTAATGTACTCTGAATTTGTAAGAGGGAGATATATTACAAAGAAGTTCTAAGTTATTTGATCATGAAGCTCTTGTGTTCATCGACTCCTGGAACATATTTGGAGAAATTTTGCTTTCTTCTAATCATAAAATATTCAAACTAGAAGAAGCCTCAAAACAACTTCAGTTTTAAGCCCCAATTTTACAAGAAGGGAAACTAAAATTTAGAGGCTTTAAGTGACTTCCCCAAGGTCACATAGCTCTTTGGTGACAAAAGTAGAACTGGAATTTTTATCTTTAGATTCCTGATCTTGTGTGAAACTGATCAAAACTAGATTAAGTCACAAGATGCAGTGACCTGAAGGCAGGCCTATTTGTTCCCTTCCAGGCAAGTGATATATTCTTTTTTTACCAGTGAGAATAATGAGATCTAAAATTATTTCCTGTGTACCCAAAATTGTACTTCTGAAAGCTCATAAAATCCTCACTCTGAAACCTTATTACATCTCTTCTGTCCCTGAAGATTCAAGAGTCTAGGAGCATCCTCTCTAAATTCTGCATATAAGGCCTACATCATGGATATTCACTGGAATATCTTATTATATTGTGCCCTCCAGCAAAACTTAGAGAACAGGTCCCCTTCCAGCATCCTGTTCCGAGTTGACTAGTCTGTGGAAAGAAGCAATTTTATACACTGAGGTTATTTGGACAGCTGTAGACCCTATAAGCAGAATTTAGAGAGGGCTTGAAATTTAGAAAGGGGACCACCTTTCTGGTAAGCAGTGGGGTAGTGTATATCAAAAACCTTTACCAGTTTCATACCCTTTAACTTTTTTACTTTATTTTATTATTTATTGATTTATTTTATTGCATTTTAGGTTTTGGGGTACATGTGAAGAACATGCAAGATTGTTGCATAGGTATACACATGGCAGTGTGATTTGCTGCTTTCCTCCCCTTCACCTATATCTGGCATTTCTCCCCAGGCTATCTCTCCCCAACTCCCCACCCTCCGCTGTCCCTCCCCTATTTACCCCCAACAGACCCCAGTGTGTAGTGCTCCCCTCCCTGTGTCCATGTGTTCTCATTGTTCAACACCCGCCTATGAGTGAGAACATGTGGTGTTTGATTTTGTGTTCTTGTGTCAATTTGCTGAGAATGATGGTTTCCAGGTTCATCCATGTCCCTACAAAGGACACGAACTCATCGTTTTTGATGGCTGCATAATATTCCATGGTTTATATGTGCCACATTTTCCTTGTCCAGTCTATCATCGATGGGCATTTGGGTTGATTCCAGGTCTTTGCTATTGTAAACTGTGCTGCAATGAACATTCATGTGTATGTGTCCTTATAGTAGAATGATTTATAATCCTTTGGATATATACCCAGTAATGGGATTGCTGGGTCAAATGGAATTTCTATTTCCAGGTCCTTGAGGAATCACCACACTATCTTCCACAATGGTTGAACTAATTTACACTCCCACCAACAGTGTAAAAGTGTTCCTATTTCTCCACATCCTCTCCAGCATCTGTTGTCTCCAGATTTTTTAATGATCGCCATTCTAACTGGCATGAGATGGTATCTCAATGTAGTTTTGATTTGCATTTCTCTAATGACCGGTGATGATGAGCATTTTTTCATATGTTTTTTGGCCTCCTGTATGTCTTCTTTTGTAAAGTCCATTTAAAAGTGGGCGAAGGATATGAACAGATACTTCATACCCTTTAACTTTAAAGGAAATAGCAGAAAGTATCTTTTCAGATTTAATTGCATTATTATTTGTCAATACACTATTTTAGTAGAAATTTGAAATAATCTGAATATCCAATTATAGGAGATATCAAATAAATAAATCAATACACATTTACGAAATGCTGTATAGCCAATAAATTTATGTTATAGAACCATTCATGGAAAGATGTATAAGACAGAACTTCCCAACAAGTATGCCAGGTACCGAAATTTTGATATCCTTTGCCCTTATGGCAGGTAGTCAGGGTCTACTGTGACCAGAGTCCTTCATTCAAATGTCTCAAAATGCCAGGTGCAGTGGTTCACACCTGTAATACCAGCACTTTGGGAGGCCAGCGTGGTGGGATCACAGGGTCAGGAGTTCGAGACCAGCCTGGCCAACATGGTGAAACCTTGTCTCTACTAAAAATACAAAAATTAGCTGGGCGCGGTGGCGGGTGCCTGTAATTCCAGCTACTTGCGAGGCTGAGACAGGAGAATCACTTGAACCTGGGAAATGGAGGTTGGAGTGAGTCAAGACCACGCCATTGCACTCCAGCCTGGGTGACAGAGAAAGACTGTCCAAAAAAAAAAAAAATGCAAGCAGATTCTTCTTTCACCCAAGTATACCATAAAGTTATTTGTTTTTTAAAAATGTGTGCCATGATGTAAAAATGTTCAGAAAACTGATCTAAAACATATTGCAGGGAAAAAAATTACAAGTTATTATTACATGAAGATTTGAGATATACTCCAATGTCTGATTGAAAATATACCTTGCCTACATCTGGAATACTAGTAATTTTTATGCTTTTGTTTATTTGCATTTATCTTTTTAAGTGAAAGGTATTTTTTATTTTTTATTTTTTGAGATAGAATCTCACTTCATCACCCAAGCTGGAGTGCAGTGGCACAATCTCAGCTCACTACAACCTCCCTTACCTGAGTTCAAGGGATCCTCCCACCTCAGCCTCCTCAGTAGCTGACATTACAGGCGTGCATTTCCACGTCCAACTAACTTTTTTTGTATTTTTAGTAGAGACAGGTTTCACCATGTTGGCCAGGCTGGTCTCAAACTCCTGAACCTCAAGTGATCTGCTCACCTCAGCCTCCCATAACGCTGGGATTACAGGCGTGATCCACTGGACCCAGCCAAAAAAATTCTTTAATAAGAATAACATAATAATTTTAATGCTTACATAGCTCTTAATATATTTTATTTGGTTTGATCCTCAAACAAACCTATGAAGTAGTCTCTGCCATCATTGTTTTCATTATATAAATGTCATTTTTAATTCCATATTTGAAGATAATAGGAACTGAACAAGTCAATGCTGGCAGAAGAAAGTAGAAAGTAAATATATCTGAAAGGTAGAAATAAGAAAATATAATAACTAATTATCTGTGGAAACTAAGTACACCTCCAGGACATTGGGGATTATGGTATTATCGAAGAAAACAGAATCATAGAAACACAGTATCTTACAAAGATTTTAAGAGCAAACTCAGAGGAATAATTCGTGTTCAAGAAGCAGCTGAGTTTTGCTGTTTAGTTGTTATTTGGAAATTGACAAAATTCACTGGTGAAAATGTTCAGGTTATTGCTGGAACTCAGCTGAGAGGACAAAACTAAAGGTGTAGTTTGGACAGTCCTTCACAATGGAGCCACAGTCAGAGCTGTGCAGGAGAATTGATTCTCCTGGGAAGAGCATAGAGAGAAAATCAGGACACCAAAAGCTCGAACCTTTAGTCCTTGTCGCTGCAGAACTCCCAGGGACTTGACTTCTGTGTGTGGAATGATGATAAAATAGCATTCTAAGAGTCTAAGAGTTGTTGGGCACGGATGAATATTGACATTGGATGACATGTTCAAATTGCTTTCATTATTCTTCCAGAGATTACTTGATTTTAAAAAACAAAGTAAGAAAGACATTTTGTATGCTAACAGAGCATGTGTTGGTAAGCAGCACCCTAGAAGATAGGATTAAATGTTATAAGTTTCCTAGCCATTTGAAGAAGTGATCAGAAATTGAGAAGGTACCAGTGAATCATAACAAGTGTGTGGTACATTGCATTTAGGTTGGGCAAAGGGATTAAGCTACAAACATACAAAATGGAAGGATTCTGACAGGCTGTAGATACAATGAGCAAAGATCTGCAAGTCTCAGAAAGGAACAACTTGAAAAAGAATGTGCCATATATACGTATGCTGGTATATATAAGATGTTTATTAGAAAATATGTTTTCAGGCAGCAGAAAGTCATAAATAGAATAATTCAATCACCTAGTCACATTTGGCATTCAGAAGAAATACATTAGAAACATAATAAATGTATTTCTCTTCAGGGTCCCTCTTTTAAAACAGTTTAAATTTATTAAAATATCAAGGATGTCAAAGAAAATTAATACATGACTGTAAAAGTGTACTCCTAAAGAAAGCTCAGTAATCATGGTATTTATTTTTGACATCAAAAGACCAAGGAAAAATTTAGTAAGGATCAAGATCATCAGCCTGGGTGCAGTGGCTCACACCTATAATCCCAGCACTTTGGGAGGCTGAGCTGGAGGATCACTCGAGCCCAGGAGGTAGAGGCTGCAGTGAGCCATGATCACACCACTGCCCTCCAGCCTGGGCTACAAAGTGAGACCCTATCTCAAAACCAAGCAAAACAGAAAAGATTTTTAATCTGTGGAAAGTTATTGTACAGAGTTTTTGGCATCTCTATTGCAAGTAGAACAATGGGAAATAAACTGAATCCATGAGTTTTAAAAATCCCCCCAAATATATATTTGTATGTATATATACACACACACAGACTACACATACTGCCATATATACACATATATGTGTGTGTTTGTGTAAAGAGTCTAGAAATGAATACATTAAAATACCAATAGTTATTATTTCTATGTAGTAGGATTATAGGTGTTTTTATTTGTTTTATATCTGTATCTTTTCCAAAATTATCTATATTAAACATGCAATTTTTGTGTAATAAGAAAAATAAGTAATTTTTCTTTATAAGTGTTTATAGAAACAAATGTTACTTCTTTCTCCTTCCTGTCACATTCTCAACCCTTAATCTATAAAACTCATTTTTCATAAGATTCTGAATAACAACAGTTCTGGCACCCATTTTATCTTTTTCAGATGCTAGTGAAAAACAATCATCTTTCAGACAAGATCATTGTTTTGCCAAGAAAAAATTGAAGACATCTCGCTTCCTGAGGCTATACATGTGATCATTTCCGAACCAATGGGATACGTGCTGTTCAGTGAAAGGATGCTAGAGAGTTATCTTCATTCCAAAACACGGCTAAAATCAAATGGTAAGTAGGCCCACTCTTGGTTTAAAAACCAGGTAACTTCTCTGTAAAAGTTTGCCAACCTGTTTCCCCTACAACTGGTTCTGTACAGAAAGGAGGAGAAAGCATTTCTATTATACTCAATTGTTTGATTTTCTAATCTCATTCTTCCATAACAAATTAACTAGTCTCCAATCATAAGAACTCAGGTATGCTGCACAGTATTCAATGTGGTATAGAGAGCCAGGTCAGAGTTCTGTGTTTTTTGTCCTAGTTCAATCCCTTCATTCCTTAATGAACTTGGGCTAACAACACTTGACCATTTGGCTTTGGTTTCTCATCCGTATAAAGACACTATTACATATAATCTCTAAAGCCCTTTCAAGTGTTGGACTTCATAATGTGAGAAACTCTCTTGGGTCCGCTTGTTCTTTTTGACGTAGTTTTTCATATGTATTTCTCTCTCTGTCTGTGATCACTATACATAGTCAAGATAATAGTAAATCCAATATGCTTTTTGTGCTTTCTAAGCAACTGCATGTGCTAAGCAATTTCAATAAATTGTTTTATAAAATCCTTAAAAAGTCTGATTGATTAAGGTTTTCAGTTTATTTGAGGGGTTAGCCTTGAAGCTAATTTTGCAACCTTCCCCAGCGGACATTTGACAATGTCTGAAGGCATTTTTGGTTGTCACAATGGCAGCAGAGGCTGGGGTACTGGCATCTAGTAAATAGGGACAGAGATGCTGTGAAGCATCCTTCAGTATATAGGACAGTGCCCTACATCAAAGAATTATCTAGCCCAAAATGACAATAGTGTACAATTGAGACCTGGGTTAGTGGGGAGTTGGGGGCGGGTACTGTTATGATCCCATTTTCTGAAGAGAAAACTGAAACTTGAGAAAAAGTAACTTGGCAAGAACAAACACCTAATAATTGGCAGGCCAAGAATTTGAGCCTACATCCGTCTGACAGTGAAGCCTCCACCCATGACCTTTGCACACACACTAACTTTCCACTCTTCGCCAGAGAAAGTAGACACCTACCACCAGAGGGTGTTTTCAATTAAGGCATAGATGATAACGGCCAATTTTAGAAGTTGCATCTCTCAGGAGAATTTCAGCTCCTTACCCCAATTTTATTTACTTAAATTACCAATGTTGTGGCTCCCTACCTTAAGATTCAATGAAAACAAAATAATGGACAACCATGCAACTCATAGATACCAGCATGCATATAAGTGAAGTTTGAAGTTTATTTATAATTTCCTACATGCTTCAAAATTCGGAAATAGGCGCCAAAAGAAAGTTCGTATGAAAATAAATAAGCTCAGGCAAAGTACACCTGATGTCAGGAACTTCATTAGCAATCTTGGGATGCTCTTGGAAGCCTTGTGTGTATGCGATAAAATTGAACCGTTGGAGATGAAAGTCAGGGTACAAAGTGGCTTGGATTTCCTCCTCAGTGCCCCCAGGAAGAATTTTTATGGTGTTTTTCCTGGACTTTTTCAGATGATTAGGTGCTTTTGTATGATGAGATTTATAATGTAGTTCGTTAGCATGCATCTACTGAGCCCCTCTTAAGCTGAGTATTTAGATAATATCTGGGTATCTTTTTGCCCAGATATTTGAAATGGATATGACATTTTACACTGGGCTATATGTCTTTAGACAAGTAGAAATGAATACTGATTTTATTGGCTTTCTAGCCTGTGTATTCCTCGGGGAAGGGTGATTGATTTTTTTCTAATTATTTATATATTCCATCAAAATAAGACATAGTTTAAAACATCAGTTAATAATAAAAAGGCTTATAATGAAAAATAGTAGCCTTCTGCACACCTCTTTCTATCCTCAGACTGCTCCCCAAAGGCAACCACTTTCAACTTTATCTGTTGTTCCTTCTATTATTTACCCACATATTCCTAACTAAGATGATTAGATTGTTATTCTTGTCACTGTCTGCTTGAGAATTTAGCTTTCCTGAATAGCAGCTCCTTCCTTCCTGATGTTCCTGCCCCACCCCCATCCTCTCAATATGTTTAGATAGGTCCTCAGTCCTTTTTCCCAACCCTTGGGGCCAGATATACTTCAGAATTCAGAATCTGAAGGACTTTCGAAAGTTAATACAATCACATGCCATGTATTATTTAATTCTCCCAGTGGGAACTGAGGTAACACTCTGTAATGAAACACATTATATTCCTGCTACAAAACATATGAATACTGATACCAAGTGGAATAAATAAGGATTACAAATAAATTCTCGTGTCAGTTCAGGTTAGGTTTTGCCATCAAATGATGCTGCTGCAAACTTAGAAAAAATCTGTTGCTTTTCAGATATCAGAATTTAGCATAAGGAAATATAGATCTAGATCATTATTTGGTTACACCAAGAATCAATGTTTACAGTGGTATAATGTAACTATTGTCGAGTGCTGAGTCAGATGGTATAGTAGATGCTCTATGTTTATATATGTTTTCTCATAAAATCTTTTGTTTTCCCCAGAGTTAATTGTCTTGGTTTCTTTTATAAGCTTAGCTTTCATAGATTCATAGCTAAGTGTTTCCACGCTCCAATAGATCTGACAGATGCCGATCAATATGTATTCTTCTGCTGCTCCCTTCCATTCAGTAGTCTTCTGGCCTTCTCTAGCAACATGAACTGGGTGCTCTCCAGCCCTATTGCATGACTTCCATACTTTGAGTTTCCATCATCCTTCTTTTGTCTTCCTCTTTGTTGGTTTATGACATCATTTAAGCAAAGGATATTCTCTACCAGCTTCTGGAGAAAAAGAACTTGAGAAATTACATTTTGTTGTTGTTGTTGTTGTTCTGAGACAGAGTCTTGCTCTGTCGCCCAGACTGAGTGCAATGGTGCAATCTTGGCTCACTGCAACCTCCGTCTCCCAGGTTCAAGCAATTCTCCTGCCTCAGCCTCCCGAGTAGCTGGGATTACAGGCACCTGCCACCACACCAAGCTAATTTTTGTATTTCCAGTAGAGACAGGGTTTCACCATCTTGACCAGGCTGGTCTCGAACTCCTGACCTAGTGATCCACACACCTTGGCCTCCCAAAGTTCCAGGATTACAGACATGAGCCACCGAGCCTAGCCAAGAAATTACTTTTATCAACTTCTTATATTATTATTTGGTCAAGAATTTAACTTAAAAACAATTTTTACTCAATATTTTTAAAGTTTGGTGTTTTGTTTTTTGTGTTTGGTTTCTGTCTGCAAATCTTGCTATTGAGAAGTCCAGTGCCATTCTGACTCCTGCTCCTTTAGAGTGACATAGTTTTCCCCTCTAGATGCTTTTAGTATCTTCTCTTTATTTCTAGTGTTCTAGTGTGAATCTTTTTTAAGTTCTTGTGCTGGAAATTCAGTGAATATGTTTAATCAGGAGGCTGATTTTCTTCTGCTCTTAGAATTTTCAAAATATTTTACCTTTGATTTTCTCCCCTCCATTTTATCTGACATTCTTGGAATTCCTATTAGGTCGAGGCTCATAACATCATCCTCAAGTTTCCCGAGTTTACACAAGCAGTGATACATATTACTTCTCTGAGGTTATTTAATATCTATCTGTCATCTTGAAATTGAAAAACCACCAAGTAATCATTATTGTTTTGATACCAGTGCCTGAGATTTAGATGGGGACACATGAATGAGGTTATAACCATACTTTGACCCTGGCCACTTCTGAAAATACCCTAAATAAAATAATCTGTTTTGTTTATGAAAAGCCACATAGTTTGAGTATGGTGCACTGACTGTCAGATGAGATTCCACTCCCTGGATTTCGCTCTGCTGCTTGTTAGCTCTTGATCTTGACCAAGTCACTTACATTTCTCTGTTTTCTTGCTTATAAAAAGATTTTCCCTAAAATTGCAAGAGTAACAATGCTGATTGTCAGGTCTGCCGACTCAGAAAGGCCCTACTTCAGGCATGCCAATCTAGGTGCTTATTTGCCCACTGAAGAATCTACCTTTCCTGTGGTAATTGTGGGTGCCAAGAACTAAGCACACATGTATATTTCCGAGCATGAAGATTGGTAAGCATCCATGTGAGCATAAATCCCAACAGCACCTAAAAAGACAGGTGGTTGATCTGATTCTATATGGATGAAGTCTGAGATTGAGAAAAATAATGTGATGGGAGGATGGGATTTTGATTATTTTTAAAGCTAAATTATTGTTACAATAAGTAAGAGTTTGAATGCATAAATGAATGAATGAATGAATGAATATACCCAGAATTCGCAGGACATACAGAAAGGAAAAAAGCTAGTAGGTGACAAGGCAACTGCCAGGTTAAACAGCTTGCTTGAGTCTCTACAAGTTTATCACTGTATAGCTTTGTGACTTGTTTTGATATTATTTTCTATAGCCCCTCCATTCCTCTGCCTAATTTTTTATACTTGCATTGAGATAAAATTATATTTTATCCTGTCGTGTCATAACTGAAGCAAATGAATGGAATTGGTCTCAGGTAGCAGGTGAGTACAGCTTCAATCAGAAAGCAGTGGAAGTTGACTTCTGGGTCTGTTGTGTTTTGCTCATTAGGAATGGTGTTCCCGATACTCAGCAGCATCCACTTGGCCCCTTTTTCTGAGGAACAGCTCTATGTGGTACTCTTCTCCAGAACCAGTTTTTGGTAATGTCCTTTTCCCCTCCCTTCCTTTCACTTCAGAGTAAACTAGAGTTTTAAAAACTATTGTTATTTGGGGTCATATGTGTGTTGTTGGAGGAGGGAGTGGCGAGGCACCTATCCCGTATACTGTAGAATGTTTAGCAGCATCCCTGTTTTCTACCTACTAAACGTCAGTAACGTCTTCCCCCCAGAGTTGTGACAACCATAGATGCCCTCCAGACATTTTCAAATGTCCCCTTGCAGGTCAAAATCACCCCCAGTTGAGAACCACTACTCATAAATCAGAGACAGGTGAATCAAGGAGCTGTTGATGCATATCAAACATCCAAAATGCTGTCCTGCTGCTAAAACAACAGCATCCCCCACTGCCTGCTGTCCTCCCTTCCAATTTTTCACCATCCACTCTTTGACTCAGGGCAGTGGCTTCTGTTAGGACTTGACTTTGACAGAGAACATAGCAATCAGTACACTTGATAAATGAATCGATCAAACTTTTTGGATCTTTAATGGGAGATTGGCTTCTGGGCACTTCACCCCTCTGAGATTCAGTTTCTTTATGTGTAAAATGGGAACTGATACAAAAGCTCCTGCCAGTTTTAAACCACCATTGGTTCTGGGATTCCTTTCTGAGAACCGGTTTTTATAAGAAGAAGGAAGGAAGGAAGGAGAATGGGAGGGAGAAAGAGCAGATACCATCGCGTTGGAATGCTACGTGTGTGGGAGGAGCACAGCCATGTCCTGCAGGGGGTCAGGGTGGATCCTCAAATTTAAGGTTTGACTTTGGTCTGAGGCATACAGGGCCTTACAATACAGAGAAGTCCAAAGTTGATTTCTGGGTTTTTCTCTTTATAATCATAGAGAAGGGACAGCAAATAAGAGGTACTTTGGTTTCCTGGGTTACTAAGCTCTCTGAAGAGTAGGGTCGAATGGCTGATTTTTCTTTCTATTTTTTTATGGCAAAATAGACTTTCCTAGTACAGATTCAGAGCATTTTGTGGTTTTGTTGAATCTGCAGTTCTGAGATTCTAAGCCACAGACTTTCCCATGGGGGTGAGTGGCTTCTTGGTGTATACATACATATGTCAGGTGGGGCAGGGTGATGGAGCAGGAGCATTTACCTTAATAATCACCAATCTGTGAGATTATCCTGACCCTAAATGATTATATTTTAAACGTGATCTCCTGAGGCAATGCAGAGATGAGTTACAAATTTTAAGCAGCAGAATAGACCAGACCAACAAACTAGAGGTTTGTCGTCCAGGCAGTCCTTGGGTGACCTTGCAACCATACCATCTGCTGCCATCTTACTAACTTGAGGATGTTAATGATCACAGTGGTTTGCCTCAGATTTCTATCGCATGCCAACATGCTAATATTTATTCCATCTAGAAATGAAAAACAGAAACAAAAACGAAACCCAGTCTTCTGTAGATGTCGCTTTCCCAGGCAGCCATGGCCAACTCTCTAAGCCCCTTTGCAGCAAAATTCCTCAAAAGAATTGTCTATACTCAGTGTCCAATTCCACCCTTCCATTTCTCACTGGAGCCATTTCTCCAAAACCACTCTTTTCAAGGTCATTAGTGCCCTGACCTCCACACTGCTAATTCCAGTGATCAACCCTCACTTCTCAATTTATTTCACTTACGGGCAGCATTTGAAACACTCTTTTCTCCTCTCTTGCTGCCACTTTCTCAACCAGCAGCCACTTTACTGTTACTTGTCTCTATAAGCCCCTGATGTTGGAGTGCCCCAGGACGCAGTGTTTGGACCTCTTCTCTATGCAGACTCCCTTGGTGAGCTCACTCATTTTGTTTTTTTCTTTTTTTCTTTTGTTTGAGATGGAGTCTCGCTATCACTCAGGCTGGAGTGCAGTAATTCAATCTCATCTTACTGTGACCTGTACCTCCTGGGTTCAAGCAATTCTCCTGTCTCAATCTCCCTAGTAACTGGGATTACAGGCACGCGATATCACACTTGGCTAATTTTTTGTAATTTTAATGGAAACAGGGTTTCGCCATGTTGGCCAGGCTGGTCTCAAACTCCTGGCCTCCGGTGATCTGCCTGCCTTGGCCTCCCAAAGTGCTGGGATTACATGTGTGAGCCACCATGCCCAGCCATTTACCCATTTTCATAACTACAAATACCATCCATAGGCTAATGGTTCCCAAGTGTCTCTCTCCAGTATACATCCTCTGAACTTCATATTTTCCTAGCCAGCTGCCTCCTGGATGTTCCCCCCTTGCAGAAATTTACCATGTGCAAAATTCAGGTCCTGATCTCCCAGTTCCCACCCAAAACCTGCTGTACTCATTTTTCTGTCTCAGTTGATAACAACTTTATCCTCTCTATCATTCAGGCCAAGAACTTTGAAAGCCTCTCTTTCTTTATCTCCTGTATCCAAACCATCAAGTAATTCTATTGGTTCTATTTTCAAAATATATCCAGAATCAGACAAATTTTTATTATCTCAACACCATCATCTCTCATCTAGATTACTGCAATAGCTTCTTACCTGTCTATTCTCAACAGAGCCAAAGCCTTGCAGTAGCTTCTCTGTAGTCTGGCTCCCGGTTGCTCTCTAGACTTATTTCCTACTACCATGTTCATTCGGCTCCTGCTGCACAGGCCTGTTTGCTGATCCTCAGACACATAAAACATGCTCCCAAGTTAGGGACTTTGCATTTGCTGATCCTTTTACTTTAAATACATTTTCCTCGGTGTTCACATGGTCAATTCCTTTAACTCCAAAAAGTTTTTTCAAATGCCACCTTCTCAGTGAGATCTACCTCGACCATCTTATTTTAAATTGCACGCATACCACTCCCAACCCTTCTTTTTCAATTCCGTGTTTTTCCTCCAACACAGCATTCTAAAAGACATATAATCCCTTCCTATTATTATCTGTGGTCTGTATCCCTCTTGATAAAATGTAAGCACTGAAAGGTCAGCAATGCTGTTAGCTTCCACCGATGAGTCCCAAGCACCCAGAACAGTGCCTGCCACAGGGTAGGCTCTCGGTAAATATTTCGGAATGAATTAAAAACTTCAGTATGTCCAAACATGCATGAAAATAATTATTAAGATTTTAGTGGATATATTTCTAATTTTTCTATCCTTTCTTTACAGAAACAGAATCTTAAGTACCATTTTATAGCTTGATTTTTTTTTTACTTTGAAAATACTTTGTTAACATGTTCTCATATCATTTACATACTTCTATCTGAAGAGTATTTCTTTTGTGACTCATAATTTATTAACTCAGGTTTCAATGTTAAATATTAAATTTTCATTGCCATTTTAGTCCTATGGATTCTATAACAAACCACACAGAGGTTTCAATATTCTTTAAGAATACAGAATCCTATAGAATTCTATATCCTAAATTCTTTAAGAAATAACACAGAAGTGAACATCCTTTCATAGAAATTTTGGTGTACATTCTGATTATTTCCATAGGATAAATTGCTAAAAGCAGAATTACTGGACCAAAAAATGTGAAGAAGGAACTTATAAAAAATTATTCTTATATATTGCCAAATTGCCCTCTAGAAAAGTTTTACCAATTAACACTTCCACCAGTGGTATTTGGGAATGTCTGCTAAGTCTTGCCCATACGGGATATGCTTTTTAAAATGCCAATTTGATTTGCAAAAAAAATGGTGGCCAGTTTATTTTTAATCTGTATTTCTTTGATAGCTGGTGCATTTGAATGGTTATTTTTAGTCAACAAACACGAAAATATTTTTTAAAATATATAGTTATCAAAATTCACAGCCTTTGCTTTCCTTCTGATTCCTCTCCCTTTGTGTGGTTTCTGCATTGGACGACTGGCATTTGGGTCTCTTGCTGCTTTGATCCAGGAAACAGGTGGTGAATGCTTGCATGATATCTGTCAGAAGAAGCAAAGAAGTGGATATATACACTGGGAGCGGGGGTGGGGAGTGGTGTAAAAAATAAGTTTGGGTGAGTTTTGAAGGAGTGAGCTGTGAGATTAAGAAACAACTAACAGGCTGAACGAGCTCATCAGATGCAATCAGTTTTCAGTCCTCACCTGATTTTCCCATAGTCAGCACTTGACACAGTTGACTCTTTACTCCTCCTCTCAAGCCTGAACCTGTTTTTTCTCCTACCTTTCTGGCCCCTACTTCTCAGTCTCCTTTGCTGATTCTTCCTCATGGCCCAAATCTTTAACATTGGAGTGACTCCAGGTTTCTTTCTTACATGTCTTCCCCTTTCTGTCAACACTCACTGTCTTACTTGATCTCATTCTGTCTCTTGGCTATAAATACCATCTTTATGTTTACAACTCGCATAGTTAGAACTCCAGCCCAGACCTCTGCCCAGAACCACAGACTTGGATGTCCAACTGGCTGTTGACAACTCTACTTCGATGTCTAACATGCTTAAATGCGAGCTACAGGTCCTCACCATTTCCCCACTGCCCACCTTTGCAAAACGAAACAAAACACCCCTGTGTCAACTACAGTCTTGGCAATAACCTTCTAACTTAAATCCTCTTTTTAATAACCAAAATGCTCTTGATGAAACATAATTCAGATTGTATTATTTCGCTGTGTAAAGTCTTCTAGTGGCCTCCCTGCTTCTGCATAGTGAAAGTCAAAGTTCTCATAATGGATGGGAAGACCATACATGATCTCGTTCCCACCCTGATACGCCTCTGACTCTGTTTCCTACTACTTCCTGTCTTACTCTCTCTCCCCTCCAGCCTCACTGACTGGCCTCTTTGCTTCCCCTGAACAAACCAGGCATGCTCCTGCCTCCCTGACATTCCCTCTGCCCAAGACACAGACAACCCGGTGGCTTCTCTCACCTCCTGCAGGTCTTTGCTTACATGCCACCATCCCAGAGAAACCTATTAATTATGAGCTGTAATCTCTTTCCTCCTGCAAGCCTGTACCACACTTCTCAATTCGTTTTTCTCTACAGCTCTTATCACCATCTACCATATTATATGTTTTTATTTATTGTCTGTCTCCCCATGAGACAACAAATCCCTGACTGTGGCTGTTTAGTTTATTGCTCTATCCCACTCATCTAACCTGACTAACAGCAGTTGCTGCATACATTTTTGTTGACTAGAAGACTAATGCGTGAATTTATAAAAATTCTGTCTATATTAAGGACATTAAGACTGTCATAGTTTCTTCAGAATTTCCAGCTTGCCTTGTAATTTTATTTGTGACAGCTTTGACCAAAACAACTTAAACTTTTTATGTAGCTGGATCTATCAATAATTATTTTTTATTGTCCCTTTATTTTCCGTTGTAATTTGTTTTAGCTCTCCCCACTCCTTCCTTCCTAAAATTGGTATTAACATTAACTTCCTTCTACTTTTTTAAAGTTTTTACTTTTCTATTTAACATTTTAAAAAATTTGCATTTAACTCTAAAATTCATCTTACTATATAGTGTATGATAACCGTATAACTTTATACTTTACAAATGACCAATTATGAGTCTCTCTTAGTAGAGCAAATTACTACATTCTGATGCTAGTAGCAGTCACCTATAAAATTAATAATTTTCTTTTATATGATGATTCCTTGGGCCCCATTAATTAAGGGGCTGGGAAGTGTCTCCTGAGAGTAAGGCAGATCATAAAGAATCATCATTCCCAGCTGTAATTCTTCTTAATGTGTTGGGTACCTCCAGCACTATTGAAAATAATTGTCTCAGTGGTTTTACACCAAAGCCTATAAATACAATTTTAAATGGATTCTCATATGAAGAAAAATATATACATAGGATCTATTAAAAGGACCAGCCAAATATTGTCAAGAAGCTTGAGACTGAACTAGACTGTTTTATTACATTTGTTACAGTTGTAGAACATAAAAGCACAAACAAAATAGGTAGCAGCTAAAACCCAGATGAATCAGACTCTAGATCCAGATGGAACTGTGTTTAATTCTTGGTTCTGTCAGTTACCAACTGTAAAGCCTTAGCCAAGTTAATTTAATCTCTCTGAGATTAATTTCAATCCATAAATTGAAGATAATTTTACCTACCTGGAGATGAAGAAATTTCAGGGATGGATCCTCTGCTTGTGCTTTCCTACCGTAATAGCCCTTTCTTCATGGGCTAGGTTACCAAGGTGAAGGTTTCCAGATGCTGAATATATCTATGCCAATTATATGTTCAGGGACTGAAAAGACCATCATATGGTTGGCATGAAACCATTGGATACGCTGTGAGATGGACTTCATCCAGAACTCCACCTACTACCTATCCTCCATAGCCTTCACTAACCAGAGGCGTTCTAGACTTTTTCATATCAATATCAGCTCAGACTTCGTGTCTAACATTTCCCAAAAAATCTAGGTATTCTTCCTTCATCACAGTTGGTTTGTCATAGAAACCCAGGCCTCTCTGGAGAAAGAATGGGGAATGTTTATGGTGTGTGCTTGTGGTGGCAGTGAGAGTCCTTCCTCAAGACGACTGGGACTCCACTTAAGTCTGGACCACATGGTTCTGGACGTTGGGTGAGGGACTTAATCTTTTCATGAGCCAGCCTTTTTTTGCTATACAAATTGAACACTATCCTAGCTGACTGTCCATCTATTTTACCTCTCTAGTAACAGTAGGATATATTAAACCCAAAGATCCTTGTAGGTCAAGGTGCCCGATTGCTACTCTAGCCTAGCTTCTTACACAGTAATTATGCTGTTCTTGCCCAGGCCAGATAATTACTGCATTCCTGTTCTGAAATTCTGAAATTTCATCCAGATTGTGCATTCAGAGCATAATTTAATGGCAGCAAAACCTACCACCATCTTTCGCCTACCAAGGACAGCTACTCTAAGTGTTTCAAAGATGCCACTGTTGCCTCACCAGTTTTTTCCCTATTACCTTGTAAGAAGAGAGTTTCCTGTTCGCAGGTCTTCTATAGTCCATCCTTCTAGCATTTCCATGTCCCTGAGCCTTCTGACCCCTTCCTCACTGCAGCTGAAGTTCTGGAAACTCCACCTCATTGACTGCAGGCTATCATGATGACCAAGCTTCAAAATGACATCTAGCAGACTATTAGGACTGGCTTCTGGTGTCTGGTTAGAACGCTGCATCTATGAGCGCCCCGTCTCAGTAAGCTGCTCTCTCTCCTCAGTTATGTTCTGCCCTCTTTATGGACTTAAAATCCACTGTCATACAATATTTCCTAGTTCTTAACAGAAACTATTATCTCCCTTCGGCAGTGTTTAAGTATGTAAATTATCTCCTTCTGGAATAGGAATTGTGTTTACTGCTCTGGCTGTGCTGGAGTTATTGGCCTGACAGCAATGAGGAACTATTAGCCTGGAGGCAATGAGTGATCATGAGGCAGATCTTGAGGAGAATAAAATCATCTTTCAACGCATAGGCTCTTGGAGATGTTGTTGCATAGTCTTTGAGCAAGGCTGTTTTCCTCTGGCAAAAGGGGAAATAATTCTGCCTCTGCCAGCTTGAAAGATTCAGGGGAATTGGAAAGACGTTTTCAGGCTTCTCTGCTTTTCCCACCCAACTATTCCAACCCCAGGTCTCAGGGCCCTACCCTTTCCCTGTCATCGCCCCAGTTTTAATAAATAAGCCCTGTCAGGAGTGCACGTCCAATCTCTTTTGCAGCTCTTCTGCTATTACTGTTTTACTATCTTGTTTGGAGTAGGGGGATGGGACAGTTTCAGTTCCAAAGATATGGCTTCTACTTGTCAAATTCTATACATGATTTTCAGCACAGCAGGCCTTGGAGCACCAAAGGGATAGGAATTTCTTTAAATCTGCTAGAAAGCCCCTCTGGATTTCACAGTGTGTCTTAAGTTGGGAGTTGGCTGCTCTGATATTAAAATTTTCTTTTTGCAAAGCTTGCAGTGCTGTCAACAGAGGCTTGCCTACTCCTCAAGTCATATAATTATCATTGCTTCAAAACTTCAAGCACAGTGTTGCCGTAAAGCCCATGTTTCACCTTCCATCTTCACTGCATCCTAATTAACCATCAGCAAGACCGTTAGAAATTGTGATGAAAGGCTGGATGTGGTGGCTCACCCCTGTAATCCCAGCACTTTGGGAGGCTGAGGCAGGCAGATCACTTGAGGTCAGGAGTTTGAGACCAGCCTGGCCAATGTGGCCAAACCCTGTCTCTATTAAAAATATGAAAACTAGCCAGGTGTGGTGGCAGGTGCCTGTAATCCCAGCTACTCAGGAGGCTGAGGCAGGGAGAATCACTTGAACCTGGGAGGCAGAGGCTGCAGTGAGCTGAGATCACACCACTGCACTCCAGGCTAGGCAACAGACTGAAGAAGGGAGGGAGGGAGGGAGGGAGGGGAAGGGGGAAGGGAAGAAGGGGAGGGAAGGGAAGAAGGGGAGGGTAGGAGGGAAGGGAGGAAGGGAAGGGAAAGGAACAAGGGAAGGGAAGGGAATAAGCTAAGGGAAGGGAAGAAGGCAAGGAAGAGAGAAAGAGAGAGAGAAAAAGAGAGAGAAAGGAGGAGAGAGGGAAAGAGAAAGGAGAGACAGACACAGAAGGAAGAAAGTAGGAAGGAGGGAGGGAAGGAAGGAAAGAAAAAAGAAAGAGCGAGCGAGAGAGAGGAGGCTGCGGTGCAGGGTCTGGTGTGTCTGCAGTGCTGCAATTGTGTGCACACCTGGCCAGGCTGCACAGCGCCTGGACACAGCCCCAACTCAGCTCCAAAATCAGAGTGGGCACCGACAGTGGAGTGAAGCCAGGCAGCAGGAACTCTCCAGCCAGCCCCAAGGGGACCCTCCTGGGCTCTCAAGAATGCAGAGATGCCTGGGTCTGCAGCCACCCTGCATGCAGCCCCAGTGATGCCTCCTTGCAGCCTAGGGCAGGAGTTTGCTTCTGTGGCCCTGGTGCTCAGGGTGGCCCAGGGCTCCCCCTCACCCCACCTTGCTAACTCCTGCCCCCTTAAACAGTGTGTCTGGTTCACCCACTGGGCTGAAACTCTGCAATGAACAGGACATGCCCCCGGCCTCAGTACTGCCTCAGCGGGCTCATGGTCATGTCTGGGGTTGGGGTGCCTCCAGGAACAAACAGATGGCAGGCGTGGGGCCTGGCCATCAGGATTGTCCAGCTCAGTGGTCACCTTAACCTGGGGCAGAATCTGGGGACACAGTCTCAGGCAGCCCCACACAGAGCCTCTTCCCAAGGTACAGGAACTTGGCTCCATCAGTGGGTTGGGCGCAGTAGTGGCCACGTCACTGGCCAGGTCCTCAAAGTGGGTACCACTCCCACTTCTTGCCCAGGAGCCCCAGCTCCCCCTCTCGGGCCAGCTCCTGTGTTCCTCGTGCAAGCACGGCACCGCCCTGGGCCCAGTTCTGCCTCGGGGACCCTCTCTGCCCATTTTCTGTGCCTGATCACGCTCCTCTTCTGCTAGGAGGTGGCTCAGCCCAGCCCTATCGCGCAGCTCCCAGGGGTGGGTTCTCAGGGCAGCAGGTTCCGGGGGTGCTCCCGGGGGCAGGCTCCAGGGACTGTCCACCTCGGTGTCTGCACCTGGACCTGGAAACGTGGCCCGCTCCTCTACCCCAGTCATGGCAGTGGCTGCTTCGCACGGGCTGCTGCTACCATCATTACCATGCTGGCCTCCACCTAGGATTAAACAAGAGATTGCTTGCTCTCTCAGGACCATCTTCAAAAGATCAAATGAACTACATCTCAGGAAAGTTTATACAGAGGTTGGGAGATAAATGAATTTATACACTGGCCTTTATCTCCTCATTTATCAAATACTCATCCCTCAGACATTAACTAGCCTTCTGGGTCTTATGGCATCTTTGGGATGCCCCAGGGCAGGAGGAGAGAGGCACATGGTGCAGGCCTGGGGGGAGCATTGTGGCACTGTGCCCACGGGAGGTCAGAGGAGCCGATCCTTTGGCACTGTTGGGGCAGAACACATGGCTGAGGATTTCAGAGACAGGCAACGAAGATGTGGGATGGCACTTAAAAGGTGATATGCCACCTAAGGCACCAAGTCAGATTTTCCAGTTCCCTTTTCAGAGTATTATGCATGGATAGTATGCATCTGTCATGCTTGACCAGAGCACAGCTAATTAAGTGGTTGATATCAGGAATGCCGGTGGTGAATGGTCTCTAGTCAGTTGTTTTTTATAGAAATCGGTGGTCTGTGCTTGCAAAGGATGATGAAAGATAAATGTAGGTAGAATATTGCCAAAGGCAATGAGAGTTCCCTTTTTGCTCCTTTCTACCCTGAGTCTACTAAATACCTTGTTGGCCATGCTACTACTGAGAAACGTTGTTTTAAAGAAATCCATTCTACTGAGTGGACAAGCTGCTGAATTCTGCTGTGAAGGTAATGGATGATTTGTTCCCAGCCTAATTCTGTACCAACGCTAAATTTCCCACTAGAGTTTCTTTTGCATAGTTTTAGGCCTTCTGGTCACTCCAAAAAATACATTTGACCCTGATGGTCGCTAGTTCATAGAAATACTATGTAGATCAAATAAAAATATTTCAAATTATCATACGAGATAACTCAATTTTTCTAGAAGCCAAGTAAACAGCACAAAGTGTCACAGAGAAGGAACTTCTGTAGGGATAGTACCATAACCAAAAAATCAGGTCTGTATTTTCATGTGCCCCTGTCTTTATCCCATTTATATTTCGGTGATTTCTTGGTCTCTAACCCTCTTTCAGTTACCTAGTATTCATTCTTGATGTGTTCTCTGCATCTCTGTTTATATTTGCAGCTCTTGAATTCATCTGGCTTTTGCTCTTAGGATAAACCTTGATTCCCGTATTTGTCTTGTTTCATAACCTTTGTCAGACTCATGGATCTTTTCTGATACTCTGCCTCTGTCAAACTCATGGCTCTTCTACACATCTTGACTTGTGTTGTCAGGGATATGCAGTATTCCCTCCTCTGGCCCAATTATGGGTTGTAACAACTTAGTTCAGTCCTGCTAGAATTAGGACTTCACTGAACCAGGCAAAACTATTCTCTCAGAATTATATGTATGTAGTACAGTACATAAAGACCCATTAATTTTTTCTCAATTGAGACACTTTTTGTTTTAAGTGGTCAAAAATCCAACAAAAAGTCACTTAAGAAAAAAGAATATTTCTGACTAATGTACCTGAAAAGTCTAAGGATAGATTCAGCTTCTCAGACACAAATGGATTTCAAGGTACTTGGGTTGGATCCTGGTCTCTCTCTACCACTCAGCTTGTCTCCATTATTAGGCAGCTTTTCCCTCATGGCAGCAATGTGTTTTCTAGAGGATCCAGATTTATAGACTCATAGCTCTATGCCCACTTCTCCTTTGCCACAGTTTAAACAAAAGTCATAAGTTTGACTCTCACTGGGTCATGTGCTTAACCTTAATTCTATCACCAAGGCTAGAGTGTTAAAATGCTGTGATGCTGTGATTGGCTGAGACTGATCCACATGTTGAAAGCATAGTCAAGACTGCCTAAACCACAAGAACTTTGAGTAAGAAGAGATGCCTAACGGAAGGAAATCTGGTGCTGTTACCATAAGGGCAGCCATTTGCCAGGTAGGACAGATATGAGATAGCCATCATAGTTGCCTTGACTGATTCATTCTTCCCTCTGATGTGGCTTTCATAGGTCCAATTCTTAGACCAACCACTATAATATCTAGATTTAGCTTGGCACACCTGGGAGTGCTCCACAGATTTCTTTACAGAATCACAGACTTTCCCTTACTTTTTACCAAAGTACCATGATCTGCAGTGCACCCATTTCCCCCTCTCATTTATACAGAAAAAAAAAAAAAAACCTATGATTACAAATACAAAAAAATATCTAACTATAGCATGTGGAAAATACAAGCCACGCTACTTTGCTGGTATTTAAACCAGTAAAATCAAAGACATAATGAGCACACATCTTTGCACAGATAGCACTTTCCACAGTGGTTGATATGCCTGCATTCTGCTGATGTGGAAAATTGAATCAAATCAAACTCACAGCGAGAGATCACCTCACACCTTTCAGGATGGCTGTCATTGAAAAAACAGAAGACGAGTGTTGGTGAATATGTGGAGAAATTGGAACCCTCATACGTTGTTAACGGGAATGAAAATGTATACAGCTGCTATGAAAAAATACATGGAGGTTACTACAAAAATTAAAAATAAAACTACCACATGATTCAGCAATCCCACTGCTGGGTATTTATCCAAAAGAATTGAAATCAGGATCCTGAAGAGATGTTAGTACTCCTATGTTCATTGCAGCACTATTCACAATCACCAAGATATGGAAACATCCAAAGTGTCCATCAACAGATGAATGGATTTTTTAAATGTGGCATATACATACAGTAGAATATATTTCGCCTTTAAAAGAAGGCAGATGCAGCTGTAAAAAAAGAACAAGGTCGTGTGTTTTGTCGGAATATGGATGGAGCTAGAGGCTATTATCCTTAGCAAACTAACGCAGGAACAGAAAACCAAATACTGCGTATTCTCACTTATAAGTAGGAGCTAAACATTGAGAACTTCTGAACACAAAGAAGGAAACAACAGACACTAGGATCTACTTGAGGGTGGAGGGTGGGAGGAGGGAGAGGAGCAGGAAAGATAACTATTGGCTACTGCATTTAATTCATGGGATGATGAAATAATCTGTGCAACAAACACTCATGACATAAGTTTACCTATGTAAGAAACATTCACATGTACCCCTGAATCTAAAATAAAATTTAAAATAAAAATAATGTCATACAGGAGGCATTGTCAAATATTAAAACAGAAGGTAGAATGTGATGACATGTCTGCAATATTAGACATTATAGATGACCCTTGAGGACGTTATGCTAAATAAAATAAGCCAGTCACAAAAAGACAAATACTGTTCAATCCCATGAGGTATATGAGGTATCTAAAATAGTCAAGTTTATAGACTCAAAGAGTGGAATGGTGATTACCAGCAGCTGAGGGGAACATGGAGCATTAGTAGTCAATGAGCGTAAAGTTTTAATCAAGCAAGATGAACAGAGCTCTGCTGTACAACATTGTACCTATAGTCAAAAAATAATGTATCCTAACTCAAACATTTGGTAAGAGTAGAGCTCATGGTAAGTATTTTTGCCACAATTAACACATAAAATAACCACATAGAACTTAATTTTGAAAGAAATTTGTCAAAAACAACTAAGCCTCAAGTCCTGCCATACATAAGGAACATATAAGAAATCACATACAGATGCCGTTTATTCCTAGACACACACCCTTCTCTTCCTAGGAATTCCCAGCCATACTCTTTTGCCACATTTTCAGCACTATCTGTGACTGTAGTGACGTTTTTGAATCTTCGCTTTTGTGTCCTAGCTCTTGCAGTTCCGTACGTCTCTCATCACGTTGGTGTATCCTCGGTTGTTAATTCTGGTAGCGCACAGCACACTGAGACACACAAGTCGCTTGACTGTCAAACAGCACCGCAGGGATTCCCACCACCACCATCCCGCTTCTCTCTCTCTCTCATTTATCTTTCTACCTTTCTTCTCTTTTTTCAAAGGAAGAAACCTTCTTAATGGGGATGAGTAGCTTTTTTTTTTGTCAGAATAGAATAAAGACAAACGATTCTTCTTAAAGTAAAATGTCTGATTTATAAGAACTGTATTTTCAGGCCTTTCCAGATGTTGCATGCATCATGGTTGTGGTGGTGGCAAATGTGAAGAATTTCCCACATGAAGAAGGGTAGAAAGTGGGAATGTGAACTCAGGAGAAAAAACACCCAGACTCTTTCTCTTATGTGCTCATAAAAAGACCCTAAATTAACTTAGAAAATAGAAGCCACAGCTGATGAAAATAATGGAAACTGTCCCTAGCTCCCAATTCAACAGATTAGTTGCCTGATCAGTGTCCTCGACCCCCTGACACACACACTGTATCTTGGGAGACCCAGAGAGATGCCGGATTTCATCTGCTTTAATTATTTTATGATGCATTGCAGAAGGATATTTAAAATTTCTAAGAATTAGAAATATGAAATATGGTCCAGCCAGAAATTTTTTTTAAACCCAGGCAGTGGGCTCTTTGCCCACAGCTTTCCATCTGCCCCAGAAATGGTGCCCATCTGCACCACACTGTTTGTGGCTGCTGGGTTTTAATTGGTACTGAACATGCAAAGCAAATGGCACAGACGCATCATCCCCTTTGAGAGCGGAGGTGGTATTTAGTGGCTAGAGAGAAGTTTTCAACTCAGTCATGCCAGGTGGAGGACTATCTTTGCCCTTGTGGTTTTCTTTTTCACCTACTTTGCCAAAAACCTAGATCAACTAACTTAGGACCCAACCCTGGTTGCACTTTAGAATCACCTGTTGAGCTTTGGAAATAAACAGGTACTAGGGTTATCCCTAGATCAAATGCTTCACAATTCAGAGGCATCAGCACATTTTAAAACTTTTCCAATAAATTCTAAAAACCAAAGTTGAGACTTTCTGAGCTATGTGGAAAATTTTGTTTCCATCTCTCCCTCCTTTTCCCTCTCCCTCTCCTCGCATTCTTTCCCTCATCTCTCCTTTTCTCCCTCCCTCCTTCAAATACATGTTTGGTGCAAAAGTTATAGCAAAAACTGCAACTCCTTTTGCGTCAACCTAATGATAGGCTGTTATGACATGATTATTTCCCCAAGAACACTCCCGTTCTCATTCTAAATGTTAAAAAAAAAAAAAAAAAAAAGCTGGTTAAATCTATGGTGTTCTATTTCCAAACATTTTCTATGATTATAGGAGGCTTGTTTTGAATATATGTATTTATAAAATGATGTGAAGCACTATTTGGCTTTACCAGTGGGCCAGCTTGGCTCAGGACCTTGGTAGAAGCAGAAGATTAGGAAATGAGTGACGAAGCTCAAGAAACTTGAATAAACAAACTTTCCCATTTCCTCTTTGTTGTTATGGGTGCCTGCACCCACATGTAGGGTCATTTTGGGTGCCAAGCCCTCCAGTTCATTTACTGATGAATTTATTTATTAAATAAATAAATGCAGACAGATCTTTTTCACACTGACAGTATTCCTGGCCACATGCTAAGTGTTAAGTATACACTGGTGATTAAGAAAAGTCTTCCACTTTTAAGTGAGTAAAGCATAGATACTTAATCATACCACAAGGTTTTACATTCTTAAACAGAAATATTTGAGCTGAGCGTTAAAGACTAATAGGAATTAACAGGGCATAAGAGGAAAAGGGGCATTCTGGGTAGAGGAGAAAAGAACCAAAAGCTCAGAGGTGAGAAACGGTACAAGCCCTGTAAGAATGTGTGAATGTTCAATGGGGCTTGAGTTTGGCTTGCATGTTGAGGACTGGCTGCTGACTAACAGCATCAGGTGGCTCTCCCGACTGCTGCCTGTGAGGGCACTGGAGGCCTTGACTTTTGATTAGAGCCTCACTTTGGATGATCCTTTCAACAAAATCTAACTGCACCTTAATTTTTTATGTTTATTCCATGTTTCCATGTTGTGTTTTTTCTCTTTCTTCCCTGCAGGCTGGTGGGTAGTGGGTTTGGGGAGGATGAGAACTCATGAACTGAGTTCCCTTCTGATTCATAGACTATACAGCACGTATACAACACACCCTTATTAGGGAATCTTAATGAGGGATACAGGCTTTCAGCCTCTAGTGATAAGGTTGCCAGGGTTTTCTGGAGTTTGGGTCTAGGCATCTGCATTCTTAACAGACTCCCCCCAGGAAACTCTCAGCACAGTCAGATTGGGCAGTACTTCCCTAGTCCCCAGTACTGATCTGAGAAGGTACATTCAGAGAACACTAGCTAACACTTATCTAGGAATCATTCAAAGTACTTTTTACAAATTAACTCACTTAACCCTCATAAGAACCCTATAAAGCAAGCTTATAACTATGCCCATTTTAGGGATAAGGAAACTAAGGCACAGAGTTGAAATGACTTGTCTGAGTCACACAGCTAGTCAGTGGCAGAACTGGAATTAAAGCTCCTCTGAATCCATACCCTAGATTGTCTTTCTAAATGATCAAAGCCATTAGCCACACTGATACGAAACACTTGATATGCTCCAAGCACAGTCTATATTGCAGCAGATACATAAAGGTATTAGGTCGCTGCAAAAGTAATTGTGGTTTAGCTATTTTAATGGCAAAAAATGCAATCACTTTTGCACTGACCTAATAAAACAGAGCCAGTGGTGTGCTGTTGAATGCTTTGTATCTGGCTCTCTGGGTGGAGGGAGGGGTGGAGACATGATTTGTAATGTTTGTCAGTTTCTATGGTTCAGATGTCACTGACCATGGAATTGGGAAGAAGTGTGCACAGTGAGCTCCTATAAGCTGTTATGAACTGGCTGCAGTTCACCACCTCATACATCCCCTGCTCACTTGTGACTTGCTGCCTCGCATCAGCTATCACAACAAACACCATCATGAAGGCACCAGCCAGTGGCTGTGGAAGGATAGAAAAAGGAAAATCTGTTTTCTAAAACAGCAGGAGTGTCAAGCAGCTTTGGAGATCTAAAGTCGTGCTCTGTGTTGGGATAGTGAGAGGACCAAGGAAATTGCATTTCAGCACTTGGACAGCACAGAGCCGGGGGCCACCTGTCCCGGGAGATCCAGGGTAGAAGCTCAAAGGCTTTCCTGCCCCCAGATATCCTTCTTGATAATCTCCTTTCAAGTTTGTTTATTTACTTGTTTAGAGACACAGTCTCACTTTGTCATGCATGCTGGAGTGCAGTGGCACTATCTTTGCTCACTGCAACCTCCATCTCCAAGTTTCAAGCAATTCTCCTGCCTCAGCCTACCAAGTAGCTGGGATTATAGACACCTGCCACTATACCTGGCTACTTTTTGCAATTTTAGTAGAGGTGAAGTTTCACCTTGTTGTCCAGGCTGGTCTTGAACTTCTGAGCTCAAGTAATCCTCCCACCTTGGCTTCCCGAAGTGTTGGAATTACAGACGTGAGCCACTGTGTCTGGCCTAATTTATTTCAAATCAATGTCTTTTCCCCTTCTTTCTCTCCCCACCCTAGGTCACATACAGGTCTGCAGATTTTCTAGAGAGAATTTCCTGCCACATCCTATAGACCAGCTGCTTTTCACATATGCAAACATTCTTCCCAGGGCTAATGCAGAGGACCATGAGGCAGCCTCAAAGCATGTAACAGCTATGGGGGTGTTGGGGACTCAGATGACAGACAAGGTGCATGGTGATTTTCCAAGCTACCTATTTTGGGTACCAGCAATGCTTCTATGGGGTCAGTCTATCCAGTCTCTAGGGTGCAGCAGTGGATGAATACTTCAGGCAGCTGATAGTAGTATGTGTGCTCTCTTTACGGGCTTTCTCCCATGTTTATATATTGGTTCATTCACTCACTCGTTCACTAGCATGCACTATGCTGCCATGTTCTGTGCTAAGCCATCACAGAACAGGAGAAAGAGTTCCCTAGAGCACTATGTTTTCAAGTCTTCCAGCTCTAATCTCCTCCATCAATTAAGAAAATCATCAGAGAATGATACTATTGAAACCAAGGGAATTTTTAGAGTACCTTTCAGTAAGTAACTTCTATTTCTCCACTGCCCTGACTCACCCCGTACACAACTCAACCCTTACATTTCACATCCTCCCATCCATTTTAGTGGCCCAAAACATAATAGAAGAGCAAGCATTATATAACAGCTCAGAGCAGGGGCTTTGCTGTTAATCAGATTCAAATTTCAACCATGGCCCCATTTAGCTGCGTAACCTTGGGCATCATCTGAAATTTTTTGAGTTGTAAGTGGAAGAACAACCAAATTGGCTTAAGCTAAATAAACTTGAATGACTATGTTTCAAATATTACCAAGCATAGAGTTTGCTTCTGGGACCTGTTGCAGAAGCTCCAAAAATGTCACCAGGATGTGATTTTTCTATCCTTATCACTTATCTCCACTTCCTCTGATTTAATTCTTTTCCTAGACAGGCTTTCCCCTCATGGTAGCAAGATGGCTGCAGAAACTCCAAACTCTGATTCTTACAACTCTGAATTCCACAGGAGAGCTGCCTTTTCCTGATAACTTGAGCCAAAAGCTCCAGATTTAGTTTAGGTAGTTTAGTTAGATTATCTTGTTTTGGATTATGTGCCAGTCTATGGACCAATCACTGTCTTCAGGGTAAAAGTAGTTATCTGGCCAATCTGGGGTCATATGCCACACCTGTTACTGAGGGTAGACTAAGTTCACATGGAACTATTTGGACAGAATGTGGAGAAGAGATGAACTTACACTGCTAAATAAATTCTGAATAGTCAGAAAACATTTCTCTCTCTCTCTTTCTTCGACTCTCTCTTCCTCTCTCACCAAATGTCTCCAGAGATGTTTGAAGAGTAAATGATAGATCCTAGTAAAGCCCTTAGCACTTAGTTAAGCGCTAAAAGCACTCAGTGCTTAACATGGTAGGTACTCATAAATGATTTTATTGTTTTTTTTTCTTTTTTTATATTGCATTTTAGGTTTGGGGGTACATGTGAAGAACATGCAAGATTGTTGCATAGGTGCATACATGGCAGTGTGATTTGCTGCTTTCCTCCCCTTCACCTATATGTGGCATTTCTCTCCATGCTATCTCTCCCCAACTCCCCACCCCCCACCATCCCTTCCCTATTTCCCCCCAACAGACCCCAGTGTATAGTGCTCCCCTCCCTGTGTCCATGTTTTCTCATTGTTCAACACCCGCCTATGAGTGAGAACATGTGGTGTTTGATTTTGTGTTCTTGTGTCAGTTTGCTGAGAATGATGGTTTCCAGGTTCATCCATGTCCCTACAAAGGACGCAAACTCATCATTTTTGATGGCTGCATAATATTCCATGGTGTATATGTGCCACATTTTCCCTGTCCAGTCTATCATAGATGGGCATTTGGGTTGGTTCCAGGTCTTTCCTATTGTAAACTGTGCTGCAATGAACATTCATGTGCATGTGTCCTTATAGTACAATGATTTATAATCCTTTGGATATATACCCAGTAATGGGATTGCTGGGTCAAATGGAATTTCTATTTCTAGGTCCTTGAGGAATCGCCACACTGTCTTCCACAATGGTTGAACTAATTTACACTCCCACCAACAGTGCAAAAGTGTTCCTATTTCCGCACATCCTCTCCAGCATCTGTTGTCTCCAGATTTTTTAATGATCGCCATTCTAATTGGTGTGAGATGGTATCTCAATGTAGTTTTGATTTGCATTTCTCTAATGGCCAGTGATGATGAATATTATTCTCATTAAGCTCATGCTTCCTAAATCCCAACTCCTGCTGGCTTAAAATTACAGAAGAAAAGCTAGACTGCAAATTTTCTTGAGCTCAGTTTATCTTGGCAGAAAGGTAACATCTTTGATTTTTTTTCCCCCAAGGACACATTTGATGTTAGGATTTTGATGGCTTGAACAGTCAAATACACAGTAAACTTTATGGATGCGGAAGAGGAAGATCTACACAGGTTTGTGTAAATCAGTGTTGCTCTTGATGTTTAAAATCCTGTCTCTGCATCTCCTACCCATGAAACTTCAGTGCAGACTTTTGCTACTTACACAGGGGAAAGATTTTAGATATTGCTCACATATGGGAATGATGTGTCAATATTAGTTTCATTTATTGCTATAAATAAAGATAATGATTTCTCCTTCTTAGGATATTATCCCCATTTTATAGATGACATATATGAGGCAAAGTGAAATGATAGGTTGCATGAAGTCACAGAATTAAAAATTATATTAGAACTAGGATTTGAACCTTTTAGAATGCTCCAAAGTCTGGGCTTTTAGCCACTCTGCTTTTGCCTCTAAAGTGACAGTATATATGTGAATGCACTTAGGCCAGTGAATGTATCAAGGACAAGCAAAGAGCTAACACTTCGTGAGTGCTTTCTACATACTAGGTACCATGCTAAGTGTTTTGGAGGCCCCGGCTGATTTTTAAAGAGGGCACTCAATAAATGTTCACTTGTGTCCTCTTCCCCTCCATTTGAAAAGACTCTGAAATGAGGATTCATACCTTGACTTGGCCCCATTTTTTTTAGATGGTGGTATGAATCCCCTCTGGGGCGACCTCTAACTAATATTTCATCTTTTTCTCCCTTAGAAGACTAATAGTCATACATTTTTTTTCTGGATAGGAAAGTTAAGACTTAGCCAGGATTTTATTTGCCTGGAGCTACTGAAGAAGCCAGGGTGAGAATTTAGAAGGTGCAGCTGGCTAACAAAGTCATTCATCTTGATATCATGGTGCACAAAGGGTATCCTGGATGTTAGGATAGGCCAGAACATGCTGCAGTAACAAAAAGAAACCTCAGTGGCTTCTAATAACACAGGTGTCCTGTTTTCTACACTGTTTATCCATTGTGCACTAGCTTTAACTCTATCATGCATTACCCACACCAGTAATTGGGCCAGTGCAGCAGCTTCAATCTGAAATGATGCTAGTCATTGAGGAGAAAGAATGAGTATGTCAAAGTATGCACGGACAATGGAAGCTGCCTGGAAATGGCACAAGTCACTTCTGTTCCCATTTAATCAGTCAAAGCAAATCACATGGCAGTACCTGAGCTCAGGTGGGTGGAAAATGCAATCCTACCGTATGCTCAGAGCAAGAGAAATGACATTTGCAAACAACTCTAATAACTACCAAAGATCTAGACAAAATCGACTTTGATTAGCTTCACTCACTGCTCTGGACTACCTCCTGAATCCTGGGGAATATTTTGAAAATTATGTCTATGTGGATCTCCACAGATGTCATTCTTTCGTTTGTGCATCAATTCAACAAATGTTTGTTGAGATCCTACTGTGTGCCAGCTACTGTGTTGGTGCTTGCACATGTGTGGAAAGTAATTTTTAAAGCCTCTATTCTTCAGGAGCTCGTAGTTTATTTAGGGAGATGCAAAACTTGAAGAGAAATAACAGTCAAGACTCATAAATTCAATGTGCCAAGTACAATGGAAAACTCTAGGAAGTTAAGTCTTTGGGGGCACCATGAATACAAAAACCTCCTTTGAAAACTTCTAAAAGCACTTCAGAAAATCCAACTCCTTGGGGTAATACAGCCCCAGCAATGAGCCAATAATATCACCTTTTACTTCTGAATCACTCTAAAGTTGGGAAAGCACTCTCATATACATATTTTTCCATTTAACATACGGAAGAACCTTATGAGGAATGTAGGAGAGAGATTTTGTCATTCTTCAACAAATGCAGATACCAAGTTTCAGGGAATTTAGGTGACCTTCGAGGTTCCACAGCTACAATAGGTCCAGCATCTAGACTGCATTGTATCTTTTCCAATATTCTTTCTGTTCCTGCTTATTCTGCATTTGGCATAAACCACAGCCACTTCTACATGACTCTTGTTACAGCCTAGTGGAAGTTAAATTGACTCCCACAAAAAGAAATGAGCTACGAGGATGACCTTCTGAGCTCCGTGTTTCCTTTGTGCTCCTCTCCATATTTAGAGGGCTGAACAACCTTTCCCGTTGGGCAGCTGTGTCAGAGAACTGTTCTGGCCCATGCTTTGGCTTCTTGAAGGTTAGCTACCCCATGTGTCTGTCCTGAGTCATCCTTCTCTTCTCTAGTCAAACCCAATCCCAGATGTTACATTCACCCTATGCTGTTCTAGGTCGTTGCAGCACAGTAGCATGGTTCTTGCAGGGTTTTGTCAAAAAGTAAGCTTCTCGAATGTGCAGCATCACCCAAGCATTAGTCACACACTGAGAGAACTTGGCTGTCAAGGCAAAAGTGCCTAAGAGAGAAAGAAAATATTCCTACTGATCTTACAAATGTATCTAGTACATCTGTGAACAACAATAAAAATAATTCCAAATGTTTCTTCTTGTTCTTCTTTTTTATTTCCTTGCAGAGTAGAAATTCCCCTTGTGTCTCAGATGGCACAGTCTGGGCTCGTCCATGGCCTGGCGTTGCGGTTTGATGTGGCGTTTGTTGGATCTCTGTCTGTATACCCCCCACCAACCTCTTCTCAGTCTGCTCTACCCCATGCTACTATTTGTAATCACAATTTTAAAGTGTTTAATAATTGATTTCAATGACACTAATTCTTGTTTCTCCAGTTTTCAAGGAAATAAACACAGATGTTAATGTTACTTTTAGATTTTAGGATAAAGTGAAAATGAGATGCTTTTCCGTGTGTCATATCAACTCTAACTAAAATATGCAAAGTCTCGTAAGCCAAATGGATTGAGATTTGGAGGAGAGAGAGAGGGTTTGTGCTTTTTGAACTTTCTTGGTCTTTATCGAGTCGATGGGGTGGTATACCAAGCCTTTGCCTTTGTTTCTGACAAACCTGGTTATACAATCTCTTGTGTCTGGGTGATACCTTGAATCATACTTTTCCCGATTTTGGTTTACACTCTGGAATCCTTTGACGGTCAGGCAGGTGTGTATTACTAATGCTAGTTGCAACATTAGGAAACTTTACTATCTGTGTACCTTCCTACTGCACAGGTTTGAGTTGCAGGGAAAAGAGGGGAAAGACTACCTACATGTAGGCTGTCACTGTTGGGTGTTCCTGTGTGGGCTGTACCACTCCATGGCCCCCAAATCTTTGTTCTCTTCCTGACTGCCCTACTCTCTTCCCAGGCTTCCTAGAATGTTCCAACTAGCCAAGAAATCTGATCTGGGTCACATGCCCAGGTAGAGGAAAGTGTTTACTGGGTACTCTCCTCCGTTTCTTGTGAGAATGCCCAGGCTTATCATTGTACCCACTTAGAAATGCCCATAGGTCTATAACAAAGTGTGGGGACCTGGGGGGCAGACTCAAGAAAGGGTACCCCTGGAAACCTTGTCAGAGCTGACAATCAGAGAAAAAGAAATTGAGGCACAAATAATCTTTACTCCATATGAACCTGTTTGTTCAAAGAATACATACATTTGTTCCTCCCTGTAACAACCCATGTGCATGAATTTGGTCCTGCAAGGGT
The DNA here is from genome assembly GCF_030222135.1 of Aotus nancymaae. NCBI lineage: Eukaryota > Metazoa > Chordata > Mammalia > Primates > Aotidae > Aotus > Aotus nancymaae. Next base: position 13,803,029 of record NW_026988455.1, read on the forward strand.
GAGAAAGACAAGCTTGAAGTGGCCTACCTCTAGGGGGAAGTGTCTTTGAAGTTAAATGGTTTATCTTTTAAAAAAAATATATATATAGAAATTTCGTGGGCCAGCTTGGGCAACATAGTGAGACACCGTCTCACAAAAAGGTTTTTAAAAACTAGCTGGGCGTGGTGGTGGATGCCTGCAGTCCTAGTTACTTGGGAGGCTGAGGTGGGAGGATCACTTGAGCTCTGGGTGACAGAGATAAGCCCTGTCTCAAAAAAGGAAGGAGAAGGAGAAGGAATATTTGCATTCTATTCTTTATTGTATCTGATTATATTTTGACATAAAAGTGATTTATATTACTTAGGAAGCTAAATTACATAAAAATTTCCCCCCAAATCTTCAAGTCAGAATTAACCCTCTAGGAATTTGCCCCATGCTTAATGTGCCCCTTGCTCCCCTCCATCCAGCAACCACTGCCCGGCCCCTGGACAGGGGACCTTGGTGTAGAAGCACAGCAAGATGTTCTCCCTCTTTCATATGAAATGAGGAAACTCAATTTAACACTCCAACAGATACACACAGGATGTCTGAACCGGAAGCATGGGAGAGGCCATCTGCTCTAGTAGGTTTTCTTGCTTCCAAAAGCCCCTTCGAGACCCCTGAACAGGTTGACATGAGTCAGTAAGAGGCCAGACTCCAGACATCTCCCTTTGCTATGCTGTTCAAGCAAATCAGTTTCTGATTTAATACTGTTACTATTGGGCCTCTAATGAGCTTTGATTCACAAATACAGGTTGCCATGGTGGCCACGTCTATGAGTTTGAAGCATGGCTCTCCAGTTGTCCTGTGTGATGTCGGGCAAATTGTTTAACCTCTCTGGGCATACTTCACAGGAAAGTTGTATAGATTTGATGAAATAGTATACATAGACTCTTAATTTAGTACTCAACACGTAAATTGAGCTATCCTTCTCATCAAATGGTTCTATGAGTCAAAAGAATGAAAAACCACCTATAACCTCAGTCTCCAGTCCATCCCATTAATGTGGGCCTGGTAAGTGATTGTCTTTTATCTCTTTTCTTGCCCTACAGAAAACAGTTTGGCTGTCAACAGCCCCAACTGAGCCTCTGACTCATTGGTACCAGGTGCGATGCTTCCTGCAGACTCTTCTCTTTGCCAAGGAAGGGGAGACACTGTCAGAGAAAGTGCTGTTTGTCACCAGAAAATGGTAAGCAGGAAAGTACAGATGTGCTTTCACCTCTGTTTCCTGGGCATTGAGGGCTGGGAACAGGAGGAAGCTGGCAGGCTCCTGAGACTCCAGCACCTACAAATGGATAGCAAGCTTTCCAGAGGCCTGCCTGAGAACTGAGTATGGTAAGGAAGAGGAGCTTCAGATAACTCAAGGGCAGTGTTGTCCACCTGACCGTGGAGGAAGGAAGGAAATCCAGCAGCTCACAGGAGCATTTGCCAAGGCTTGAATGATCTAGTGTTTAAACCCTGTGTCAGCTTCCTGGACTGACTGACATCAGTCCGGCTGCATACCCCCAAATTTAGTACAACAAAATCTATCTGTATACAGGGGAACAAAACATTCCAGCAGCAGTATATGGTGTTAGGAAGGACTCTGTGGTAATGGATTTCATGAGGTCTCTGCAGCATTTACCTTAATTTATCTCTCATTTTTTTCAATATCCTATTTTCTTTCACCTTGTTGGAACTCTGTTGTATGATTAGAGGTTGGAAGAGTAGTGAAGTGGTTCCAAGACCTTCAGGCTCTCCAGGATACTCAGAGGTAAAAAAAAATATTAAGCAGAAAGAGGCCTGTACTTGAATACTCCTGTGACAAAGAGCTCACCACCTCACAGATCAACCCTTTCATTGTAAAAGTCTTTATGTCTTTAATTATAAAACCTAACATACTCACATAGAAATTCAAAACTATAAAAGTGTATAGAGTCTCTCTCCACTCCCACCCCTCACCCTACACCTCTGATGTGACAGTTTGAGTTGTATACTCTGAGGCAATTTGTCTGTGATGTGCCAGCAAATAACATTGTGGTGGGGTTTGTTGTTTGTACAAGTTACACTAGCAGTCTGAAACTTAATTTTTACTTAGTAATAAGTCCTGAATCTGCACAGATAGATCTTTTTTGTTCTTTTTAATACACACATAATAGTCTAGAGCATGGATATACTATAATGTCTTTTTTAAAAATCTCTGATTGACTGATTTAGGTTGCTTTCAATTATATTTGGCATCACAAAAAATTCTGCAGCAAATATCTTGGAACACATAATGTGAACAGTGACATGAGTGTTTTCAAATGAGATGCCTAGAAATGCAAATGCTGAATCAAAGAGTATGTACATGGTTTGCTCTGGTAGATGGTACGTTTCTCAATGGTTGCACCAATTTCGCCTTCCACCAGCAATAGATAAGCTTGTTCATTTCTCTACATCTTTTCCTAAACTCCATGTTATCCATCTCTATGACTTTTGTCAGTCTGATAGACCCAAAAAATAATTTTTTACAGTAGCATCTTGTTTGGTTTGTATTTCTTTAATTTTTGGTACAGGTAAGTCACTCTTCATATGGTCCTTGGCTATTAATGTCTTCTATTTCGACATCTCTAATTATTTAAAAATGATCCTTGCTGTTGATTCTGTATCTTACTTTCTATAAATTCTACTTATTGATCTTAGTTGTGTTTCTGAACTCGAACGAAGTTCGAGGTGGGCTCTAACCTCTAAATGGCAATTGTTCAAATATTTGGAGAGTTTTACCAAATATCCTTCTAGCCTACCTGTCTTTAGGCTAACATTCTCAACTCTTCCCTCCTATAAAAGTGATTTTGAAATAGTTTGAAATTCTAAATTATCCCCTCTGAAATACCCTGGTTATCAATGTCCCCTTTTAAAACATTTCTTCAGAATTAATTACAGGACAACAGCATATGTGTTCTGTTAAATGCTGGGATCAGAGCGATAGTCACTATTTCTGTTTTGGATCATAATAATGTATGTTTAAGTTTGGGATCCATTTTACTTGAGTGTATAGTCAATTAAACACAAGACATTAATTTTTACATGACTGACTTTTAAATCACATCTCTCCCTTTTCCTAGTATGCAGCTGTTCTTTTCAACTTCGGTACAGGTTTTTGTATTTATTCTACTCTTTCAGTTATCTATTGTTTTGGGATCTTTACTGGAGCCAATGGATTATTTTTAAAATTTTTTGTAGCATATTAGTGATTCCTACCATTTTATCTTCTACAGATTTAATAGGCAAATTTTTATTTTAAAAAATATTAAGTAGAAAAGGCCAAAGATGTACTCTTCCTTCAAAGTTTGCATATAACCAGCTTTTTTGATTTGACTTTGGTAATGGAAGTAGTTCAAAATCCACTCAACTGTATTAATTTCCAGCCCCCATTTCTCCATCTAGGCCAGAAGGAAATATGGTATGACCTTTTTGGAATATTATATCTAAATAAGCTTAATTTCTGACTTCACTCTCATAGCCCCCTCCAATAACTCTGCCATTAAAAAGGAAATGAAACTAATTGGACATAGCTTTCATTATGGTGAAACTGAGCTAGATCTCTAGTTATCATGACTTTCTATCTCCTTAATCCCCTTTGTGCCCCTCCCCTCCCCTATCATGTAGACACTATTGTTGTTTCTTGCATATACTATCAGAGTTTCATTTTAGATATAAAATTACAAAACACTATAATGTCAAAAATCTACTTACTTGTTTATTTCCCCCCACATGCTTTTACTAAATAGTAACATTCTGTATCTGTTTTCTACATATTTTTTCACTTAAGGATACACCTCAAAGACATTTCCATATCTGCACATCAAGATTCTTCTTGTTCTCTTCTGTAAGTTACTGTGTTTCTGCATCATGATCTTCCTTCATGAAAGTTATTGCTTCTTCCATAGAGGTGAAAGCTTCATTGTATTTTAAAAATTGTGACAAAATATTTGCTCACCTTTTTGACATGTGCCATGGCATCATTTTTCTGATACATGTTTTTCATGTGTTTGTAAATTTTACTACTTTTTCTACTTTTTTTCCTGATCCTCTCTCTCTCTCCTTTGTTGTTTTGATGTTATTATTGCTCATCAAATTATAGGGCTTTTCTGGGCAGCTATTCACAGGAGGAAGTTTCTATGGCAGAATACAGTGTGACAGTTTTCATGCCATTGGTTTTTCTCAACTCAAACTTTTTCTCCTTCTGGGTTGCCACAGAATCACATTGCTTCCTGCAATAATGGCTTCTCTTATATTCTTTAGGTAGTTTCACCATGCTCCAGTTCCAGGAGAATTTCTGCCCAAAGCTCTGCTCACCCCAGTTCCTGCACAAGGTGTTACAAACAAGGAATATACCTTTTGCATTTCAGAAAAATGCTTTTCATCTTCAGGTGCTAAGATGTGCTGCCCCTGTGCTCTTTTGTCCCTCTTTGCACTTCTTTTGACCCTTTTCCCACATGACTTATAGGCAATCTTGACTGCTTTTACAGCCCTTACACATATGTTGAAGACTGCAGATTATCTCCTTTTCCTGGTTTTACAGAAAATGAGGTCTGCCATCTGCAGAATATTTCGATTCTCCTTGTTTTTGGATGGCTTCCAGGAGGAAAAGTGGAAAATGCTGACTTATGCCATGTTCATCCTGAAAGTTACTACTTTCTTTCTAAATCCTTATAAACCATCTGTTTAATGACCAGTTCTAAAAAAAAAAAAAAAAAAAAAAAAAAGCACAAAAGAGCAATAGCCAACATCTGCCTGGAATTTTGGACTTTGCCTTTTCTGCTTTTTGCAAACCAGGATAACATTCTTTTGCTTTCTGATATTTATATTTTTCCAGTTTCTTAGTGTATAATTATACTAAGTGAATTTACATCGTCTTATTAATCTATTAAGTGAGTGAATTTACATCATCTTATTAATCTATTACTTTTTTCTTACAAACCTTGTGTTTCATCCTTATGGGTAATATGTTTTTTACCCTTCTTTCCTTCATTTTCCCTACAAGGTAAGAAGGAGGCAAACCGTCTACTTCACACACTTGCCCACGGCTCTTACAGCCCTCTGTACCTCTGTTAGAGCACCCATTTATTGCTATAATTTGCTACATGTGAGCTCCCTGAGAAGAGAGACTGAGTCTTATTCTATGATGTATCCTTCTTCACTTGATATATTTCAGAATAATATGGAATTACTAACTGAATGAAGGTGTCATGAGCTGATATCTGTCTCTCATTAAGAACTTAGTCTGGCACTATTGAAAGAAGCAGCTAAAATATCATAGCCATGTAATGCTTTGCAGAGAAAGAAAGGAAGGGAGGAAGTTTTTAATCTTATTAGGATAGCACCCTTACGTAGTAAAAAGACCAGGGTTGACAGTTGCTGTGTCCTGGTTCTGTGCAGTCTCTTCTATATACTGGTAGGTACTAGAGTGACCTCGGGCAAGTTAATGAATCAAGCATCCCAGTTTCCTCACCTCATCCATTACTATAAAGTGATACTTTTAATCATCATCTCACCAGGCATTTACAAATATTAAAAGAGAGAAGATAGTATTTGTGATTGACCCAGAGTAAGCCCACAGTAAATCTTAATTCCAATTCCTCTTCCCTTATTCTCTTCCTTATTCTTAATGTATCTCTTCAGATATTTTGGGTTTGAAATCCTTGTTTTCCTTGGTATTTTCTAAAAGCCTCTGCACTTCATGAATGTCAGCGTTTTCTTTCTTTTTCAGTAAGGTGCTGTCCCTTTGTACTGCTTTGGATAGCAGCTCCCCCTCCCTTATTGTCAAATATTCTTTTAAACTCTGAACTCCTGGGAGAGCTCCCTATGCAACCTCACAGGTGTGACAATAACTGCCCTTTTCTTCCCCACCAGGCCCATTTATGATTGTACTGTTAACATTTTATTTTTGACAGTCTCCCATCATTCTGGAGCTGTCATTCATTTTATTGCTCTTGCAATAAAATAGAACCTAGTGTTTTCATTAACTTTATGAAATTTATATCCTGAAAGTTCATGGAAGTGGTCTTTAAAGTTTTTTGATCATCTGAACCTATGAATAAAAAGACTTCATGTATGTATTCCTCAAGTATAGCGATATTTATCTTTTAATTATGTGCGTGTACTACAGTAATAATAGAAAGCTCAGAACTAAATAGTTTCTAAGTACATACACACACACACAGATATATGTATATAGATATGCTATATATACCTACACACATATATACACACACATGCATAGACAGATCTATGTGTATATATACGTATATAGAAACTCACATATATTTTGTAAGACATACAAAAATAGAAATGAAAGGATGCATTGAAAAATAAATATAGGCTGATTGTTGGATCTAGCTCAGCCACTTGTACTAAAATATTTTGAAACATTATTTAAAATTTTTGGATCCCTATGAAGGCCTGCTATACCCAGATTTTCCAAGGGATTTGGTTTGGAGAGAGTGTGATGAGCTTTGTAGATTATAAGCCCAGAGGAAATGCTGATCAAAGAATTAAAACATAGGAAGCACTAAGTGCTATTTCTAATGGTCATCATTAAACTGCTTTACCTTGGATGTCACATAAAATAAAACCTCTCCATAGTTATATATGTTGTCATCTGCATCAGAAGGAATTATGGAAGAAACCGTTGTGCATTACACGGCACAGTGAAGTAATAGAATGTGCTGGTGCCGCTTTAGGTGACATTTTTTTGTTCTACAATGCAACTCATATTCTTTTAGCTCTGACCCATGTGTCCATCACATGGCTGATATTTACTCACTAATGTTGCATTATATTATTTAAGATGTGATTAGAGTCTTATTGAATCTAACCATAATGGTAATAGATTCTTTCAGCTATTATAGAGTGTTTTCTTCTATTTTTTTCTCTCTGCATACTTATAGATGTAAATGTTTAACAAAATGATGCTTAAGTATTGCTCCATATATTCCTTCTTTTATTCAGTATAAGCAAGTGTCTATCCTATATCATCATTTTTGAAAATGTAGTTTTCAATGGCATTATATGAATATATACCACTATTTAATGATTTCCCATTGTTGAATATTTATATTTTTATAATGTATTATTACTTATAATAACAAACACTGAATTTTTGACAGAAATACTGTAAAGTATCAGAAGGGCCACATTTCCTCTGAAAGCTCAAAGGAAGAAGCTGCCCTTTGCATTTCAGCTTCTTATGATTCCTTGGCAGTCTCTGGGATTCCTTCAAGCTGCTTGGCTCCAGTCTCTGCTTCTGTCTTCACATGGCCATTTTCCCTGCATGTATCTCTGTGTGTTCCCTCCTCTTCTTATGAGGACAATCATGGAATTTGGCATCTACTCGAATTCAGTATGGCCTCATCTGAACTTGGTTACACGTGCAAAACCCTATTTCTGAACAAGGCAACATTCACAGCCACCAGTAATTAGGACTTGAGCATATGTTTTGGAAGGACACAATTCAATCCACCATAACTAATAAAAAATTTTAAAATAATAGTTCAGCATTTTCTTCCACACTCTGATGTGTCATCCCACATTCTCTTTGGGAAAAACTCAACCCCTTTGAAGAACACTGGTCTAGAGTCCATTCCTGCAGAGGCTTTCATTTCTTTATCTATGAGTGAATCCTCAGTGACTCGGCTAATTGTTTCCAAAGCTTCTTGCCATTATTGTTTCTCCATCCCATTATTCCTTGATGGTCAGAGTCAAGCCTATCCCACTATTTCATCTTCTGTTTTCTGTAAAATGAAATTACCGTGAATCACCATCCTCTCTGGAAAGACATGTTCTGCATATGTTGTTCCCAAGTTTCCAATTTATTCTTGGATATTGCAAAAGAAATGCTGGTATACAAAGTGATGGTTTTGTGTTCAATCCTTGAACTAAGATATGTTTCCACTTAACCCACCTGCTCTGTCTCTATGCAGTTTAAAATAACTAAGTGTGGTAAAGAACAAGGGTTTTAAAAAATACATATTGCCAAATAACTGGTTCAAAATAATTAGTAGTTATTAAAAGTTCTGTAGACACAGTCTTAGATTATTCACTATTAGTTGCTTTAGAAACATTGCATAAACATTGCACTTTAATTGTTGAGTTTGGGGTTGATCTTCTGGGTATCTTGGCATTAGCATGACACTGCTACTAAAGTATATTATTTTCCTGAAATTTTAAATGAGGACACACTCTCCTTGGTCAAGTGAATCCCTATCAAATCAGTGAACCTGGCTATTCTTTCACTGTACCCCCATCCCTCCCCTGCCACACACTGAAAGGCTTTGACCACAAATCTCAGCTTTTCATTGCACAGACTGACCCAAAACTGCTCCCTCTTTTTCCTTCCATCAGAAAAGATCAGATTTTGATGGTGGGCAAAGAGGAGTGGGTTGTGAAAAGTGAGTGTGAAATAGCTACATCATACATCCTTTTCTGAAAAAGAGCCTTGCTGAAGACCCCGTAACAAAAATGAATTGATTGTTCATCCCAACCGCAACAAGAACTATGCGGTTTTGTGGCTGACTGGGTTTGTCCATAAATACACGCATCCTCTACTCATATGTCAGAGTATTCAATTCTTACTTAGGGTTTTACGTTAATTACTTCAGACAAGATGTCTTTCATTCGGCAAAAAGTGTACGTGTGTCTCTCCTTGACTTATTCATAAGGCTGGTCTCTCAGTCTTTCTATGATTCCAGCAAGGTTTGAACCTCTCCTAAAGAGCTCATTATCACAATGCTAGTTCCCCTTGAATCTACCTTCAGGTATCACAAATGTAGTGAAATACTGGATGTACTTATCATGGAAGAAAAATTTTAAAACAATGTTCTGAGCCAATTAGCTGAGTTAAAAAAAGGATCAAAGGATATAGTCTTGATTTTTAAACATGTAGGTATGTTTTCCTTCTAGTTTGTCTGGTCCCAATAAATCTAGAACTTGAGTTATTGGCTTTACAGAATATGACATTATATTTAAGGCCACTCAAGCTTCTATTGGTAATGACAGCATGGAAGTGGGGATGAAGGGCTTTATATCACTCACTAATTTCTGAAATTTAAAAAAGAAGCTTAATCAAGGAAATGAAAAAATCCGTAATATTTTAACTCCAAATATTTAAATATTAAGGATTTGGAGAGGTGTAATAAAATTAGCACTTTTACATCGGGCATGACTCACACCTATAGTCTCAATGTTTTGGGAGATCTAGGGAAGAGTATTGCTTGAGGCCAGGAGTTCAAAACCAGCCTGGGCAATATGGGTATACCTGTCTCTACAAAAAATAATAAAAATTAACCAGATATGGTGGCATGCAACTATAGTCCTAGCTACTGAGCAGATGAGCTGGGAAGATCACGTGAGCCCAGGAGTTTGAGACTGCGGTGAGCTATGATCATGCCACTGTATTCCAGCCAGGGGAACAGTGAGAGCTGTCTCTTAAAAAAAATAGCACTTACATGCTTTGCAGGTGAGGAAGTAATTTGGTACACCTTCTGGAAGACATTTTAGCAATTAGTTTTGGGAACCTTAAATACATTGATATACTTTAGCCTTGTGAGTCTACCTCTAATTTATTCCAGTAAGTAACTGTAGGTAGGAGATAAAAATATATTGCAAGAATGTCCTTTACCACGTTTCTGTAAAAAATTTAGTGTTTGTTATTGTAAGTAAAAATATTTTATAAAAATACAAATATTCAACAATGTGAAATTATCAAATAGAGGCAAATATTCATATAATTCATATAAATTATGTAATTCATATAACTGAAAAATACATTTTCAAGAATTATGATATAAACACTTGCTTATGTCAAATAAAAGAAGGAATATATAAAGCAATGCCTAAGCATCATTTTAAAACATTTTACATCTATAAGTTATACAGAGAGAAAAAATAAAAGGAAAATATAATAGCTGAAAGAATGTATTATCATTATAGATTATTTTATTTTCCTTATATTTTTCTCTATTTTTCAATTTTTATACAGTGAATACACAACACTTTTATTATCAGCAGAAATCTATATATTATTAAGAATAACTAATAAAATCCTACAAACATGAGTCCTTCAGATTAGTCACCAAGAATGTTATTTATTCTTAACCGCCAGCTCCTCTCACTATAATTGCATGAGCCTTCATCTGAAGCCTCTTAAAATCAATCACATCTGTTAGCTGTTTTACATCAGTTTGAAATTTTAGTGCAGCCGGTCCTTCCATGATTAAGATTGTTTTGGTACTTCAATGATGACACATAAAGCATCTCTGTTACTTAAAGCCATTTTCTGTCATTGATGTTGATAAAGCTTCCCTACTCCACCCCCTCCTAAAAAAGTGCTTTGATCAACCAGAAGTACCATTACCTTTTAATTTTTACATCAAGAAATTATAGCTATCAAACTCTTCTAATGAATAAACAAGACTTTGAATTGCCTCTACAAATATTAATGGCATCCAAATAAATGTACATGTATATATATATAATATGCCAAACACGTACTCTCAAAACCCTTATACAGTAGGTGTATATGAAAGATGCCTTATATGTACATGAGTAGCCAGTCTTGTGAGATGTATTTTTCTCTGTAATGCAGACAGAGCTATGACATTCAAATCGTGGCACTGGTAAACCAAACAGGCATCAGATCTGAGAACCTCCTCGACTTAAAGAATCCTTTCTTTAAGTAAGAAATCTTCCCATGAATTTCACACCTATGTTTATAAGATCTCAGTCACTCCATGACCAGGTAAGGAGGTGCAGAATAATTCTCTCATTTAAGAGGAAAAGAAAGTATCTACTAGTTCTCTTCCTCTCTAAGAAGACTTGGGTCTGCATGAAGTTTAATGTTTTATGGTCCCTTAAACTGAATTCAATACATAACAGTCTGATACTAAAACAAAGGCACTAGAAAGTCCTACAAAGTGAGCTATAATGTCCTCCAGTTCCCAGTAAGCGCAGTCTTCCATCTAAGCTATAATGAGCTGTGTGACCTCAAGCAAAGCTAGTTTCTTTCCCTGGCATTTGGTTTTCTCATCTGCAAAATGTGGAATTCAAAGATAATCTGACTTTCATTCACTTTATGTAGCAGTTATTTCAATACACCTAAAACATGAATTCATTTAAGTTACATTTTGAGACTTGTTGGCTATGTAACTCACATAAGTAAAGGCATTCCTCTCTTTAGGAGCTATGCAGACATCATCTGATACAAGGAACTTACCATAATGAGATGAATACAACAAATATTTCTAGAAAAAACTCTCCATCTTTACACATATTCAAATATGAGCCAACTAAAAATCCACATGTGAAATCAACCACATAAATAAAACCACTGTACACTGTTACTCTTGATTTCCTTATTAAAAGGAGACTTTTTCCTCATGTTATAATATCTCCCAAAGGCTATTAGTCAAAGCATTATATCTCTAAAGTATTGAAAAACTTGAAGCGAAGAGGAAACTCAGGAAACCAAACCAATAATTCTTTAGCAGAGATAAGAAAATGAGAGATTTTCACCTTGAAGCAGGAGTGGAAAAATAAAAACAAGCAAAGCTACAATGCAATACGTTGTGTACTGGTTGACACACATAGCATGAATCTTTGAAACCATTGTCCATTAGAGATACAGATCTCATCTTTAATTCTGAGGGAAGAGAGAGGTCCTTGCTTTCATCCATGCGTAACACAACCATGCCGTGTAAAGCAAAGGGCATAGGTTTGGGCCTCAGAGAGAACAAGCCGACTGGTCACGGACATGCAGACCAATTTGAGGCAAATTATTTAACTTACCTAGGCCTCAGTGTTTTTATCTGTGTGATGAGATAAAAAACATATACCTCACTAGGACTGCAGGAATTTACATAACATGCTGAAGTACCTAACAGTTCACAGAATTAGTGCCCAATAAACGTTAACTTTCATTCTTCCTCCCTTTTCTTCCTGTTCTCTGCTTTCCAACTCTCTCAGTAAGGTAAATAGATGATGATTTGTAGTTTACTCCAAACATAATCATTTTGGCTTTGAAAAAGAATATGACTACTTGGAAGATTTTAGAAAACTTAGCTTTTGAATATAAGAACCATGTAAACTACTAACTCTTGAGTTCCACCTCTGCTTTATCTTACAAGAACAAGGCTTTTGCCAAAACAACAGCCAGAGAAGTCTGGGCCAGCGCCAACACCTGCCTCGTGTGAAGGCACAAACAGTGACCAAAAGGTCCTAGTGAGAGATTGTAATGTATGATGATAACTCAAGACGGCCATAGCCCAGACAAAACAGTCTGGCTGTTGAGGGAAGGGCACATGACTTTCCTTTTCCCTTGCCTCTTACTCAGCAGCAAATCTGACAGACATAAGCAGAGGAGGGTGCTTAATTCCCTGAGAATTTCAGTTCTTGACTATATTTCTTCACCCATCCCTTTCCTGATGTCTAGGCCTCAGCATCCTCAGTGGAGATGGGGACTAAATGACAGAATATTAGAAAAGTGCTTAGCATACAGTAGTTGCTCAGTTAAGTGTTCAACAATGGTAATGCCCTTCTCTGGACCACTCCCAGCCCCAATTCAATGCCAATTTGTTCTTACAGCATCTGAGAGGAAGCATGTGTGTGTGTCTCATGTGTGTTGGAAAGAACTAAAATACATGGTGTTACCCAGAGTAATTATTGATAATTTAGCATCAAAATAATAACTTTTTCTTCATTTGCTTTTTGTTCTAACATTTTTAAGTCACCATAAACCCTACTGATATGCAACAGCATACCATCTGGGCATTAATGACATGCCAGAAACATCTCAAAATCAGTGAATTCATTACTAAAGGCACGAATTAACTCAACGGCCAGTCTGTTCTGACTGAGCTATGGCCATCTTGAGTTGTCATCAGACCTTACAATCTCTCACTGTGACCCAAGGTCACCGTTTGTGCCTTCACACAAGGCAGGTGTCAAGATCTGGAATTCTCAGAGAATTGCATGTAATGTGAAAGTTTCTATTTTTCCTTGGTGGGGGGAAATGTTTATTTTGAAAATTAATTATTTTAAAGTAATTTGAAACAAAAGAAAAGCTAACAGTTGTTCCTAAAACTGAGCAAGAGGACAAAAACACTTCTTCAGAAAGGACAAGCTCTGGGGTAAGCCGGCAGATTTTACAAGAGCTTGAGACTGGTGCTTCATCATTCAGGCTCTGCACAAGACCTGGCTGGGCCACTCACTGTGCCAAGCAGCAGAAATGCAGCAGGTTGGGACAGATACAATCCCTGCCTCCAGAAAACTCACATGGTAGTGGGAGGGAAGTAGGCATCAAATAGCTTAATGCATGATTAATTATCATAACTGCAATAAGTGATATGAAGGAGAGACAGATGGCACCAAGGGAGCATTTATTGGGAGACCTAGAGCAGGGTTAATCTGTAAAACAACCACGCCCAGTAACCCAAATCCAGAAACAGCTGAGGGTGCTTTAGAACGCAGGAAGAAACCTGTGGCACATTGTTACAGAGTGACCTGTTTAAAGGGAAGGTGGGGCTCAGCGTTTCCTATTGAAACTTGAAGACTTCACCAAGCATGGCCTCTTGTGTAAAGCTTTCCCAATGCTGGGTTAGATGCCTCTCCCACATCACTCAAAGAGCCCTGCACAGACATAACTTTTATGGCATCTGGGTAAGGTTGGTCTCAGTTATTAACTTGCCTGGGACACCTAATACTTTGAGCACAAGACCTTGTCTACTGCCCTTTGTAACACGGTGTTACACAAAGATGCTGGATAGATGTTTGATGGAGGAGTGAATGAATGTGGCTCCAAAGAGCTCGTAATGGGTCCTAAAAGAACTGAGCTTATGATCAAACTATCATGGCCAAAAGAGCATTTGATCTTCCAGGCTAGCACAACAACAAACCTCTATTATATTAATAGCTTCTCACAAAACACTTTAATCCTTCTTTTCCAAAAATATTAAGTTCCTTTAATTTCCTCAACTTAAATATCTCTTAATTTTCCTTCTTTGTTTCAATCAATTTATTAAACAATTATGTATCAGATACTGTTCTTGGTGCCAGAGTATAACAGAGAATGAGATAGGTACTAACTCCCTGGTCCCCTGGTTCTAGAGTCTCATGGTTTGATATCTCCTAACAGACATTTTTTAAAAAGTAGGCTGGGCAAGGTGGCTCATGCCTGTAATCCCAGCATTTTGGGATGCCAAGGTGAGAGAATAGCTTGATTTCAGGAGTTTGAGACCAGCCTGAGCAACATGGTGAGACCCCATCTCTACCAAAACAAAACAGACAGCTAGGCATAGTGGTGCACACCTGTAGTCCCAGCTACTCAGGAGGATGAAATAGAAAAATCACTTGATCCTGGGAGAGTGAGGCTGCAGTGAGGCATGATCATACCACTGCACTCCAGCCTGGGTGACAGAGCAAGACCCTATCTTAAAAAGGAAAAAAGAAAAAAAAGCTAAGCACTTAGGGCAATTTCAGATGGTGGTGAGTTTTCTGAAAAGAATAAAGGGTACTATCTATCTGATTTCATTACTTACTATAAAACTACAGTAATCAAGGCTGTGAAGTACTCATGAAAGGGTAGATTTGTAGGTCAATAAGATGGATTAGATCAGAAACAGACCCTAACATTCAAGCTCAATTGGTTTTTGGCAGAGTTGCAGATAATTCACTGGAAAAGACTTAGTCTTAGTCTTTCAAAATGCTGGAATCATTGGATATCAGTATACGATTAAAAAAATAAACTTTAATCTGTATCTCATAGCATCTACAAAACTTAAAAGCAATCATAGATTAAAATATAAAACGTAAAAGCATAAAATTTCTAGGAAAAAAATAAAAAATAAATCTTTATGGCCTTGAGTTAGACAAGGATTTCTTACATATGATCTCAAAACTAATAATACTTCAAAATTAAGAATTCATAATCTTGGAAAGACACATTAAGAAACTGAAAAGACAACTCACATACTGGGTGAAACTATTTGGAAATCACAAACCTGAAAAAAACATATCTAGAATATAAAAAACTTCTGTCAAAAAGCCCAATAATAAGAAAACAACTCAATTTTTAAAATAATAATAAAGGCAAAAGATTTAAACAATTACTTTACCTTAAAAATTCCATATAATAGCAAATAAGCACATGAAAATATGTTCAGTGTCATTAGTCATTAGGGAAATTAAATTAAAACACTAGTAGGTGGCTAAAATGTAAGAAGCTGACAATGCTAAGTGCTGACAAATATGTAGACCTACTGGAACTCTCATTTATTGCTGTTGGAAACACAAAATGGCACCATCACTTAGCAAAACCATTTCACAGCTTCTGCTATCATTAAGCATGAACTTACCATGTGACCTGGCAATCTCACTCCTAGGTATTTACTCAAGTGAAATGAAAACTTGCATTTACAGTGAAAACTATATTTGATTGTTTATTGCAACTTTATTTGTAGTCTCCAAATGCTGGAGACAACTAAAATGTCTCTTAAATAGAGAATAAAAAAACAAACTATAGTTCATTCATACAATGGAATAATAATAATAAGGAATGGAGTACTGGTATGTGTAACAATATCATTATATTATATTCAGTAAAAGAAGCCAGATTCAAAAGGCTGCATACTATTAGATTCTATTTATATGCCACTGTGGAAAAAGCAACAACATGGATACAGAGAACAGATCAGAGCTACATGGCAAAACCGCATCTCTACAAAAAATACAAAAATTAGTCTAGCATGGTGGCATGCACCTGTAGTCCCGGATACTTGTGGGGCTGAGGCTGGAGGATCACTTGAGCCTGGGAGGTGGAGGTTGCCATGAGCTGAGGTGCCACTGAGCTGCAGTCTGGGTGACAGAGCAAGAGCCTGTCTCAAAAAACAAACAAACAGAAACAGAGCTGGGGTTCTGGGAATAGTTGGCTCTAAAGAGGTATGGGAAAATCTTAGGGGTGAGCAATGAAACTTTTCCATATCATGATTGTAGTGGTGGCAGCACGTAGCTATATGCTTTGTCAAAACTCAAAGAACTCTACATTAAAAAGGGTGAATTTTCCCCAGCAATCCCATTACTGGGTATATGCCCAAAGGATTATAAATCATTCTATTATAAAGATATCTGCACATGTGGCACTGTTTACAATTGTATGTTCCTTGCGGCACTGTTTACAATAGCAAAGACCTAGAACCGACCCAAATGCCCATCAATGATAGACTGGATAAAGAAAATGTGGCACATATACACCATCGAATACTATGCAACCATGAAAAAGGATGAGTTCATGTCCTTTGCAGGGACATGGATGAATCTGAAAACCATCATTCTCAGCAAACTGACACAAGAACAGAAAACCAAACACTGCATGTTCTCACTCATAGGCAGGTGTTCAACAATGAGAACACATGGACACAGGGAGGGGAGCATCACACACTGGGGTCTGTTGAGGGGTGGGGGCACTAGGGGAGGGACAGCAGGGGGTAGGGAGATTGGGGAGAAATAACATTGGGAGAAGTAGGTGACGGGGTTGGAGGCAGCAAACCACCATGGCATGTGTATACCTATGTAACAATCCTGCAAGATCTGTACATGTACCCCAGAACTTAAAGTATAATTAAGAAAAATAATAATAATAAGAGTGAATTTTACTGTATGTAAATGTTTTAAATTACACAAAAACTTATTTTAAAATGATTACATAAAATAATTACAGGAAAATGAAAAGGAATGATAAGCTAGAAAGTGGCAAGGGCAGAATTGGAGGAATGGTAGCCCAGGAGGTCTGCCTCAAGAGGTGGCACCTGAGTAGAGGCCTAAATGTGAAGAAGGAGCCAGCATGGGCAGATGTGCAAGCAGAGCCTCCCAGAAGACAGCAGTGAGGGCAAGGGTCCGGACAAGATGAGCTTATTGACTAGCAGAAAAATAAGTCAGTGCTTAGGCTCTGCTATAAAGCTACAGAAAATAAAAAAGTTCTTTTGATGAACAAAAATCCAGATCATCATTTTGGAGCTGAATTTAGACTGTGCATAATCAAATGTACTAAATATAGTGAGTAAATAATTTTAGGGCTGCCCCCAAAAACTCCAGGGGAAGGCATGGGAGTAAGATTAGGAAAGGGGAAAGGTGAAGGAGAGGACATGAAAACAAAATTTGCTTGCCTATAGCTTTGGATCTGGCTAGAGGTTAATCACTTCCGTGTTATAGACTCACTTTCTCTGTTTTAGGTTTGCTTAGAAGACAGTAACAAGCCAAGCAATCAGTAAAATGAAGGCCTGTGAAGTTTATCAGCATCCACGTTCATACTTCATGATCTATGCATTCTAAACATTACAAGGGTGTTTCAGTATATTTAATATTTTTCTAACTCTAAAATTTGCATACTAACTTTGTTGAAAAGTCCATTTCTTGGTGCTTCTTAAACTACCCCTTTATAATTTTCTGCATGTGCCTGAAGATTAAATTTCTTTTAATTTTGGGTTTCTCTTTATTACTATTATAGCAAAACAAGCAGCATTACTTTAATTTTAGAAGTATTTTTAAAGAAATTTAACAAAACGCTCCCTCATGTTTATACATATGCAATATGTATGACTGAGATAAGAGCATGTTAGAGTGTGTATTGTGTATTTAGAATTTTATCTATTTTTGTAATTTTAATCTATTTTTACAAATATTTTCAACAAATCAGCAGCTAGTTTCTAGCTCAGCAATATGTTAAGAATTTTCTTGCCTTACTCATGTTATGGAATGATATGATGTCAGGAATGTTGTTTACTGGCAATGGTTGATGAGTCCGTATGTAGTTAAGAGAAAAAAGATAGAGCCTTTGTCAGCTCTCTTAGGTTTACGATAAAAATGTACAATGTGAGATCGCAGTAAGGCCTCTCCTTTTCTTTAAGGCATTTGTTATATGTCACATGTCAAATGGTCATGAAAGATGATCTTTCTAAAGAGCAGGTTTTCTGCTGGCCCAAACAACTCTTATAAAATGGATGTCGCATCAGCACACTAGTCTAATGAAGCCCACCAGGCAACCAGCTCACTCTGTAGGGAGAACTGGAATAAATAGCAGCTACATATTCTCATCAGTCAGGCAGTCACCCAGAGCTTTCAGCTTTCCACTCTGGTGCTTTTGCTCATTCTGGCTGCTCAGTCTGAAATAGTCTTCCCCTTCTATCCATATGAGCAATCTTACATCACTACAAGGCTCCCTTCCAACCCACCCTCCCCAGTATGCTTTGCTGACCCCTTCCACACTCACTAAAGGTACCTTTCCCACCTTTGACATATTCTCTAGTACCTCCCCTTATCTAGTCCTATCTTGCAGCATTTTATCATGCACACGTTTTCTCTTCTGTTAGACTTAAGTTCTTTACTGGTTGGATCTGTGACCAATTCATTTTTTGATTTCCCATGTGGCCTAACAGTATGCCTAACACATTGAAGGTACTCAATAAATGTACATTGATTAAATAAATAAATTGATCCTAAGAGTAACCAGAATTATAGAATCAGACATGAAAATGTTCTAATTGCCTTTCAAGCATGGTAGGCAGAAAATATAAACGTTGGATTGCAGAAATACATAATGGTTTCCACCTCTGCTCCACCCACACTCAGGGCAGACATGCATAATCTATCCTAGCACTCTTTCCTGCTGAGCCTTGATGAGGCCTTGCCATCCTTCTCACCCCCATGGTCTAGGAAGCGATTATCAATCTATAAAAGTGGGCATAAGAGATGAAACTTAAGACTTTTAAAGGTTCACAAATTGTTTTTTCTTTTCCTTAATATCGTCTTGGATATGCGGGTTCTTTTTTGGCTCCATATGAAGTTTAAGGTGTTTTTTTCCAATTCTGTGAGGAAAGTCAATGGTAGCTTGATAGAGATAGCATTGAATCTATAAATTACTTTGGGCAGTATGGCCATTTTCACGATATTGATTCTTCCTAACCATGAGCATGGAATGTTTTTCCATCTGTTTGTGTCCTCTCTTATTTCCTTGAGCAGTGGTTTGTAGTTCTCCTTGAAGAGGTCCTTCACATCCCTTGTTAGTTGTATTCCTAGGTATTTTATTCTCTTTGTAGCAATTGTGAATGGGAGTTCACTCATGATTTGACTCTCTGTTTGTCTATTACTGGTGTATATGAATGCTTGTGATTTTTGCACATTGATGTTGTATCCTGAGACATTGCTGAAGTTGCTTATCAGCTTAAGGAGATTTTGGGGTGAGACAATGGGGTCTTCTAAATATACAGTCATGTCATCTGCAAATAGAGACAATCTGACTTCCTCTTTTCCTAATTAAATACGCTTTATTTCTTTTGTTGCCTGATAGCCCTGACCAAAACTTCCAATACTGTGTTGAATAGGAGTGGTGAGAGAGGGCATCCTTGTCTTGTTCTAGTTTTCAAAGGCAATGCTTCCAGGTTTTGTCTATTCAGTATAATATTGGCTGTTTATCATAAGTAGCTTTTATTCTTTTGAGATACATTCCATCAATACCTAGTTTATTGATAATTTTTAACATAAAGGGCTGTTGAATTTTGTTGAAGGCCTTCTCTGCATCTATCGACATAATCATGTGGTTTTTGTCATTGGTTCTGTTTATGTGATGGATATGTTTATTGATTTGTGTATGTTGAACCAGCCTTGCATCCCAGGGATGAAGCAGACTTGATCATGATGGATAAGCTTTTTGATGTGCCATTGGATTCGGTTTGTCAGTATTTCATTGAGGATTTTTGCATCAATGTTCATCATGGATATTGGCCTGAAATTATGTTTTTTAGTTGCATCTCTGCCAGATTTTGGTATCAGGATAACGTTGGTCTATTAAAATCAGTTAGGGAGGATTCCCTCTTTTTTATTGTCATGCTACCTGACTTCAAACTATACTACAAGGCTACAGTAATCAAAACAGCATGGTACTGGTCCCAAAACAGAGATATAGACCAATGGAACAGAATAGAGGCCTCAGAAATAATGCCACACATCTACAACCATGATTTTTGATAAACCTGACCAAAACAAGCAATGGGGAAAGGATTTCCTATTCAATAAATGGTGTTGGGAAAACTGGCTAGCCATATGCAGAAAGCTGAAAGTGAATCCCTTCCTTACACCTTATAAAAAAATTAACTCCAGATGGATTAAAGATTTAAACATTAGACCTAACATCATAAAAAGCCTAGAAGAAAACCTAGGCAATTCCATTCAGAACATAGGCATGGGCAAGGACTTCATGACTAAAACACTAAAAGCAATGGCAACAAAAGCCAAAATAGACAAATGGGATCTAATTAAACTTAAGAGCTTCTGCATAGCAAAAGAAATTATCATTAGAGTGAACCAGCAACCAACAGAATGGGAAACAATTTTTGCAATCTACCCATGTGACAAAGAGCTAATATCTAGAATCTACAAAGAACTTAAACAAATTTTCAAGAAAAAAATCCCCATCAGAAAGTGGGTGAAGGATATGAACAGATACTTTTCAAAAGAAGACATTTATGCAACCAACAAACATATGCAAAAAAGCTCGTCTGGCCGGGCGAGGTGGTTCACACCTGTAATCCCAGCACTTTGGGAGGCCAAGGTGTGTGGATCATGTGAAGTTAGGAGTTCAAGAAAAAAAGCTCATCATAACTGATCATTAGAGAAATGCAAATCAAAACCACATTGAGATGCCATCTCATGCCAGTTTGAATGGCAATCATTAAAAAATCAGGAGATAACAGATGCCAGAGAGGATATGGAGAAATATGAGTGCTTTTACACTGTTGATGGGAGTGTAAATTAGTTCAAACATTGTGGAACACAGTGTGGTGATTCCTCAAGGATCTAGAAATAGAAATACCATTTAACCCAGGAATCCCATTACTGGGTATATACCCAAAGGATTATAAATCATTCTATTATAAAGACACATGCACTTGTATGTTTACTGTGGCACTGTTCACAATAGCAAAGACTTGGAACCAACCCAAATGCCCATCAATGATAGACTGGACAAGGAAAATGTGTCACATATACACAATGGAATACTATGCATCCATGAAAAAGGATTAGTTCATTTCCTTTGCACAGACCTGGATAAAGCTTGAAACCATCATTCTCAGCAAACTGATACAAGAACAGAAAACCAAACTCCATATGTTCTCACTGATAAGTGGGTGTTTAACAATGAGAACACATGGACACAGGGAGGAGAACATCATATACCAGGGCCTGTCAGGGGGTGGGGTAACATGGGAGAGATAGCAGGATGTAGGGTGAGGAGAGGGATAGCATTGGGAGAAATACCTAATGTAGATGATGGGATGATGGATGCAGCAAACCACCATAGCACATATATACCTATGGTGTATACCTATGTAACAAACCTGCACGTTCTGCACATGCACCCCAGAACTTAAAATATATTTTTTAAAAATCCACGGATTGTTATTATTTTCCTATCTTTGAACAATCCTGAATATCTGTGAGGTTAATGAATTTGTAATTTTGCTGAAGCAAAAATTTAGTACAGATATATGCTACAAGGTAGGTGTGGGCAAATAACTGACTTTTTATTTGTCATTTGGAGGATGCACCTCCATGCAAGCAACAACTCCCCTGATTTAAAAATTGCTATTCATCATCTTCACCTTAGTTTTGAAAATTTAAGTAAGTGATTAAGTAAATGTTACTATAAAAATGATGTAATATGGAGTTGTGTCTATTCCAGTCAGGAAATTTTGTAACTTTACTAACTATTCCAAC
The DNA here is from genome assembly GCF_030222135.1 of Aotus nancymaae. NCBI lineage: Eukaryota > Metazoa > Chordata > Mammalia > Primates > Aotidae > Aotus > Aotus nancymaae. Next base: position 13,824,830 of record NW_026988455.1, read on the forward strand.
CTGTATCTATAGAATTATTAAGAATGAAAGAAGAATATTTATGAAAGTGTTCATTTATTGCATTTTGTGGGGGAAATTAGGTAACTTTAGTATTTGCAAGTTAGAAAGTGACCTCAAAGCATGTCCTTCATTGAGATGATTAATTTTATGTGTCAACCTAACTGCATCAGCGGTGTCCAGAGTAAACCTTATTTCTGGATGTGTCTACAAGGGTATTTCCAGATGAGATTACCATCTGAATCAGTTGAATTTAATAAAGTAAATTACCCTCCCCAATGTGGGTGGGAATAATCCAATCTGTTAAGAGCCTGAAAGAACAAAAAGGTAGAGGAAGAAGGAACTTCTTCCTGCCTGCCTACTTGAACTGGGAAGTAGTCTTCTCCTGCCCTTGGCCTGGGATTTACACCATCAGCTCCCCTGGTTCTCAAGCTTTGGAAGTTGAACTTGAATCACACCACTGGCTTTCCTGGGCCTCCAGCTTGCAGACAGTAGACTGAGAGACTTCTCAGCCTCGATGATTGTGTGAGCCGGTTTCTCATAAATCATACACATACATACACACACACACATACACACACACACACACACACTCTCTGTTGGTTCTGTTTCTCTAATGAATCCTGACTAATACACTTGTGAATTTCAAGAGTGGGTTTGGACCTATAAGCACACCTTGGAAATTTCAGTCTTTCTTGAACCAGTCATAATTAAGATAAAACCAAAACTATAAAGAATTGTAGCAGGAACTGATGGCAACTGATGTGAGGAACTGCTCTGAGGCAGCTCACATCTTGGGGTATGAATGCATAGGAGGATGTGCAAAACACGTGGGCAGAGGAACTCCAGGACACGTACCAGTAAATTGCTATGGAAGTTAAATTGTGCCTTTGCCAAGAACACAAGACCCCGACTCAAAATACTATAAACAGAGAAATGTATCGTATCATATTGCAAGAAGTCCAGACGTACAGTGGGCATTGATGACTCAGTGGCTCAGCAATTTCATCAAGGACCGAGGTTCTTTCCTTTTTTGGCTCTGCATCCAGCCCCCATCATAGGCACAGGGTGACCATGAACGTTCCAGGGGTCACATCCAGACACCATAACTGAGTCATAAAAAGAGACTATTACTTTTGTTGATAGTCATCAGCAGAACTGTGACTATCATTTTTGTTATAATTTTCCAATTTAAATTGTGATAATGACATTTAACACTTCTTATGTGCCAGGCACTGTTCTAAATGCTTTATAAATATAATTAATCTTTTTTTACCATAAGTTAGTTTATTTAATTTTTGTCTGGACATGAAAATGCAAAGCTTCAATAGACAGAATCATTATGCAAAGCAAAGCTGTGACCCTCTGTTAGGCATTTGGCAAAGAAATGTACTTGGTCAGGCATGGTAGCTCACAGCTATAATCCCAACACTTTGGGGAGGCTGAGATGGGATGATCTCTTGAGGATAGGATTTCAGAGAGAGACCCCATCTCTACAAAAAATTTTTAAAAATAGCCAGGTGTGGCAGCACAAGCCTGTGTTCCCAGTTACTGGGAAGACTGAGGTGGGAGGATGACTTGAGCCCAGGAAGTAGAGGCTGCAGAAAGCCATTATCATGCCACTGTACTCCAGCCTGGGTGACAGAGTGAGACCCTGTCTCAAAAAACAAAAAGTACTTTTATTATTATTTTATAATTTCAACTTTTATTTTAGATTCAGGGATACATGTGCAGATTTGTTATGTAAGTATAGCGCCTGATGCTGAGGTTTGGGGTACAGATACCATCACTAAGATAGTGAGCATAATCCCCATAAGTAGTTTTTCAACCCGCAGCCCCCTTTCTCCCTCCCTGCTCTAGTAATCCACAGCGTCTGTTGTTCCCTTCTTTTTGTTCATGTGTACTCAGTGTTTAGTGCCTGCTTATAAGTGAGGACCTAAGGTATTTGGTTTTCTGTTCCTGCATTAATTCTCATAGGGTTATGGCCTCCAGCTACATCCATGTTGCTACAAAGGACATGATTTTATTTTTTATGGCTGGGTAGTAGTCCATGGTGTATTTGTACCATATTTTCTTTATCCAGTTTCCTGTTCTCCACAGCCTCACCAGCATCTGTTGTTTTTTAAATTTTTTAATAATAGTCATTCTGACTGGTGTGAGATGATGTCTTATTGTGGTTTTGACTTACATTTCTCTGATGATTAGTGATGAGCATTTATCATATGTTTGTTGAAAACCTATAAGTCATCTTTTTAGAATCATCTACTCATGTTCTTTGCCCATTTTTTAATGAGGTTGTTTGTTTTTTGTTTGTTGATTTGTATAAGTTTCTTATAGATTCTGAATATTAGACTTTCGTCAGATGCATAGCTTGTGAATATTTTCTCCCATTCTGGAGGTTGTCTGATTATTGATAATTTCTTTTGCTGTGCAGAAGCCCTTCAATTTAATTAGGCCCTAATTGTCACTTTTTGCTTTTCTTGCAATTGCTTTTGGGGACTGAGTGAAATAATTTTTGCCAAGACCAATGCCAAGAAGAGTATTTCCTAAGTTTTCTTCTGGGATTTTTATAATTTGAGGTCTCACATTTAAATCTGTAATCCACCTTGAGTTAATTTTGTATATGGTAAAAGGTAAAAGATAGGGGTCCAGTTTCATTCTTCTGTAATGACTAGTCAGTTATCCCAACAACATTTATTGAATAAGGAGTCCTTTCCTCATTGCTTGTTATTGTTGATTTTGTCAAAGACTAGATGGTTTTAAGTGTCCAGCTTTATTTCTGGGTTCTATTCCATGTGTTTGCTTTTGTGCCAGTACCATGCTGTTTTGGTTACTGCAGTCTTATAGTATAGTTTGAAGTAGGGCAGTGTAATGACTCTGGCTTTGTTCTTGGTTAGGATTGCTTTAGCTATTCAGGCTCTTTTTTGGTTCCATATGAATTTTATAATAGTTTTTTCTAATTCTGTGAAAAATGACATGGACAGTTTGACAGGAACGGTATTGAATCTGTAAACTGCTTTGGGCAATATGGCCATTTAAACAATAGTGATTCTTCTAATCCATGAGCAAGGAATATGTTTTTATTTATTTGTGTTATCTCTGATTTTTTTCAGCAGTGTTTTATAGTTCTCCTTATAGAGATCTTTCAACTTCTTGGTGTATGGCTATTATAAATTGGATCATGTTCTTGATTTGTCTCTCAGCTTGAATGTTATTGATATATAGAAATTCGACTGATTTTCTTGTACATTGATTTTGTATCTTGAAACTGTACTGAAGTCATTTATCAGTTCTACAGGCATTTTGGCAGAGTCCTTAGGGTTTTCTAATCTGTGAAGAGAGATAGTTTGACTACTTCTTCTCCTATTTGGATGCCTTTTCTTTCTTTCTTTTGCCTGGTTGCTCTGGCTAGGACTTCGAGCCTTCTGTTGAATAGGAGTGGTGAGAGTGGGCATCCTTGTCTTGCTCCAGTTCTCAACGGGAATGGTTTCGGCTTTTTCTCATTCAGTATGATGTTAGCTGTGAGTTTGTTATAGATTGCTTTTAATATTTTGAAGTATTTTCCATAAATGCCTAGTCTGTTGAGGGTTTTTATCATGAAGGAATGTTGGATTTTACCAAAAGCTTTTTCTACATCTACTGAGATAATCAGATGGCTTTTTCTTTTAATTCTGTTTATTAGGTGAATGACATTTATTGATTTGCATATGTTGAACCAGCCTTGCATCTCAGGAATAAAGCCTACTTTATCATGGTGTATTAATTTTTTAATGTACGACTGGTTTTAGTTTAGTTGTATTAGTTAGAATTTTTGCATTTATGCTTATCAGAAATATTGGCCAGCAGTTTTCTTTTTTTGTTGTATCTCTGCCAGATTTTGGTACCAGGCTGATGCTGGCTATATAGAATTAAAGAAGTTCTACAAAGTTAAGAAGTTAAGAAGAAGCCCCTCCTCCATGATTTTTTGGAATAGTTTCAGTATGTTAACAGTTCTTTATTTTTCTGGTAGAATTTTGCTGAGAATCTATCTAATCTAGGGCTTTTTTTTTTTCCTTTGGTTGTTAGGTATTTTATTACTGATGCAAGTTCAGAACTTGTTATTGGTCTTTTAAAGTTTTCACTTTCTTCCTGGCTTAATCTTTGGAAGTTGTGTCTTTCCAAGAATTTATCCATTTCCTCTTGATTTTTTAACTTATGTGCAAGAGTTGTTCATAATCATCTCTGAGGACCTTTTGTATTTCTGTGGGATTAGTTGTAATGTCATCTTTGTCATTTCTGATGGTATTTATTTAGATCTTTTTTTCTTTGTTAATCTAGCTATTTTTAATTTTAGAAAGAATAAATAAATCTAATCGACCTTGTTTATTCTTTCTAAAAATCAACACTTGGTTTCATCAATCTTTTGGTTTGGATCTTCTGTAATTTTAGTTATTTCTTTCCTTCTGTTAGCTTTGGGGTAGGTTTATTCTTTATTTTCTAGTTCCTCTAGATAAATAGTTATATTGTTAACTTGAGATTTTTTAATTTCTTGAAGGTGATTAGCACTGTAAACTTTGCTCTTAACACTGTTTTAACTGTATTCCAGAGATTTTGTTAAGTTGTATTTCTATCTTCATTAATTTCAATTTTTAAAATTTCTGCTTTGATTTCATTGTTTACCTTGGAGTTATTCAGGAGGAAGTTGTTTACTTTCTATGTATTTGTGTCATTTTGAGAGATTTTCTTGATATTGATTTCTGTTTTATTGTACTGTTGTCCAAGATTGTGCTTGGTATAATTTTGATTTTTTTGAATTTATTGAGACTTTCTTTATGACTAAGCACATTGCCAATCTTAGAATATGTTCAGATTGAACATAAGTGGATAAGAAGAATGTACATTCTGTGGCATGTGTCTGTTAGGTCCAATTGGTCAAGCACTGAGTTTTAGTTCAGAATTTCTTTGTTAGCTTAATGTCTTGATAATCTGTCTAATGCTCCAATGGGGTGTGATAGTTTCTCACTATTATCATGTGCTGTCTAAGTCTTCTCCTAGGTGAAGAAGAACCTCTTTTATGAATTTGGGTGCTCCAATGTTGGGTACACATATATTTAGAATAGGTAAATCTTCTTGTTGAATTGTACCCTTTATCATTATGACTGTTTTTCTTTGTCCTTATTGTTTTTGGTTTAAACTCTGTTTTATCTGTTATGAGAATAGAGACTCCTGCTTTCCTTGTTGGTAATTTGCATGGTAGATCTTTCTCCATCCCTTTACTTGGAGTTGGTGAGTCTCATTACATGTGAGCTGGGTCTCCTGAAGACAGCAGACAATTGAGTCTTGCCTTTTTATCCAGCTTGCCACTCTGTCTTTTAAGTGGGGGCATTTAGACCCTTTCATACTGATATGTGAGACTTTGATCCTGTTATTATTAGCTGGTTGTTTTCTAGACTTGGTTGTGGAGTTTCTTTATGTTGTCTGTGGGTTATGTCCTTAAGTGTGTTTTTGTGGTAGCAGGTGTCATCATTTTGTTCCCATGTTTATCACTCCCTTAAGGGGCTCTTGTAAGGTTGGTCTAGTTAGTTATAATGAATTTCTTCAGCATTTGCTTGTGTGAGAATGATTTTATTTCTCCTTTGCTTATGAAGCTTAGTTTGGCAGGAAATGAAATTCTTGATTGGAGTTTCTTTTCTATAAAGATGCTGAAAATAGGCCTCCAATCGCTTCTGGCTTGTAGGGTTTCTCTTGAGAGGTCTGCTGCTAGCCTGATGGGGTTCCCTTTGTGTGTGACCCGACCCTTCTGTGTAGCTGCCTTTAAGATTCTTTCTTTCATGTTGATCTTGGTGAATCTGATGACTATGTGCCTTGGGGATGATCATGTTGTATAGTATCTAGTAGAGAACTTCTGCATTTCTCTAATTTGCATGTCAACTTCTCTAGTGAGATAAGGGAAATTTTCAAAGACTGTGTTCTCAAATATATTTTCCAAGTTGCTTACTGTCTCTCCTTCTGTCTCAGGAATGCCAGTGTGTTGTAGGTTTGGTCTCTTTCCAAAATATTCACTAATTTGATCCTCACAACAACCCCATTAGGTACATATTATCATTAACCCCATCTAACAGATGAGGAAGTGGAGGCAGAAATGTTAAGCAACTTATAATGACACACAGCTAGTATGCCGTGGACCCAGGATTATAAACCAGGCAGTTCACTTCAGAGTCTGTGTCTGTGCTCGTAACTGTGAAACTCTCTCTACTACAAAAGACCCTTTCCAAAAGTAATCCAGAAATTTGACTTTATATTTCAGTGGGCAGAGCTAAGTCACAGGCCCACCTCTAAACTAATCACTGACAAGAGGCATGGAATTGTCATGAAAAGCATAACACTATCAAGATTTGTCACTGAGCTGGATATGGACTCCTCTTTTTCCAGCGAAGAGACCCTAAAAAAATATAGCAGTAGGGTTCTAGTCGCATAGAAAGGGAATGGACATATGGCAAGGAACCAGCCATACCTGCCGTGAGGGGCTACCTACAAAAAGTCCAGCTTCTCTAACTCCATTTCCTCTGTGTTCATAAGTTAAGACAGCATTTGATACCATGGTCATCTGTCTGTGTATCTGTGCTTCCTCCAACTTGCTTCCAAGCATCCCAAAGATAGGAAAAAAATCTCAAAGATCTGCGTATTCTTCACAAGGGCTGGCATAGGGCCTCATACATGAAAAATGTTCAAGAAACATTTGTTCTTTGTAATTGAATTTTCATTCTCAACTCTACTTAATTGGAGAGGTCAACAGTTAGCCACACTCAAGGCATACAGATAATCCATTTTCACATTGATCTTGCAATCAAATGAATTCTGAAAAACCTCCCTTGCCATGCAAAATAGCATGAAATCACATATTAACACAGGTCATGCAAAAGCCCAAACTTATTAAATTGTTAGTGCCTTGCACTCAGCACTCTTGGAGGTAACATTAATGTCACAATTTTATTATGACTTGACATTTCAACTATATTCAAGAGGTATTATATTCAAAGAGACACATTAGAGAGCCATAGACAGAACAGGCTCCATAAAATGCAGGGTTTAGTTCAAGGAAAAGATATGTAGCCCCAGCTGGGGTAGAATGAGTCAGTCTCCCATTTCCATGGGCCCAATGTTCCAACCCACAGTGGACAGGTGATTGCAACCTCCAAATACCTGGATTGGGGTTGGCCAAGAGATTGCAACCTCCAAATAACTGAATGGGGTTTGGCCAAGAGGGCCCCACAGAGTTGTCCACTGAACACATTGTGATACTACCAGCCTCCAGTAGAGACTAGCATTGCCTTCCCCCATCCTGTGATGCAGCAGGACACATGCTTGAGCATGACCCTTCCTGTGCCTGTGCCCAGGAAGGGAAGAACCCCCAACCAATGTGACCTGGTGGCTGCGGCAGTCAAGGGGCAGGAGTAAGGAAGAAGAGGTTAGGTAGGGGCTGAGGTTTGGCATGTGGATGAAAATCCATCCCAGAAAGGCAGAAGGGAAGCAGGACAACCATGAGCTGATGCTTTAAGTCCCTAGCTTATGCTCCATTGTCCCATTGTACTTTACTTATAAAACACGAATCCAAAAATATAATTATTAAGGATTTCAGGGTGGTGATCATAGAAAATTAAATCCCAAACACTTCTGAACATGGGACCCTGTTTATTATACTGATCGCATGACCTGGCTATACAGGTATAGTGCCTTGTTTGAATGGAATATTCTCAGTTAAATAAAGCATTAATGAAATTTATGAATGTAATTAGTGAAATTTAATGTTTAGTTTTTCTTATTTTTTAATGTAGCATAGTGGGTTGAATAGTGTCTCCCCCTCCAAAAACAAGAGAAAAAAATGAACATTGATTTGTGGAGAGGATAAATATAATCTTAAGAAATACTACCATTGACTGGATAAAGAAAATGTGGTACATATATATACCATGGAATACTATGTAGCCATAAAAAGGAAGGAGATCATGTCCTTTGCAGGGACATGGATAGAACTGGAAACCATAATCCTCAGCAAACTAATGCAGGAACAGAAAACCAAACACCACATGTTCTCACTTATAAGTGGGAGCTAAACAATGAGAACACATGGACACAGGGAGGGGAACAACACACAGTGGGGCCTGTTCAGGGAGGGTGAGAGTGCGGGAGAGCATTAAGGAAAATTGCTAATGCATGCTGTGCTTAATATTTAGGTGATGGGTTGATAGACACAGCAGACCACCATGGCACACGGTTACTTATGTAACAAACCTGTACCTCCTGCACATGTACCCTGGAACTTTAAGAAACAATAATAAAATTGTTTTTTAAAGATATACTATCATTTCTTAAGATCTGATGTTCAATAGATCAGTAGGGTGACTGTAGTCATTAATCTATTGTACATTTCAAAATAGCTAAACGAATAATTCAAATGTTCCAAGCATAAACAAAAGATAAATATTTAAAGTGATGGATATCCCAGTTACTGTGATATGATTACATGAATATATCAAATTATCATATGTACATTTAAAATATATACAACTATTATGTATCAATAAGAAATTTAACAAATAAATAAATTAAAACTCCAAAAAACCCACACAAACAAAAAGAAATGCTAACATTCCAAAAGCTTACTGAATGAATAAGCTTATTTAAAGAAATGGTGGAAGACATTGTACAAGGGGGATAATTGCTCACTGCGCGAGTGTTCATCCCATGACTTTATTTAGTCGTTTCTCCCCTCTGTGTATGCTATGTTGACTTTGGACTTACCTGGTAGGTAGGTAATAAGGAGCTATTTAGCACTTTTTTTTTGAGATGGAGTCTTGCTCTGTCACCAGGCTGGAGTAATCCCGGCTCACTGCAATCTCCACCTCCCGGGTTCAAGCGATTCCCGTGCCTCAACCTCCCAAGTAGCTGGGACTACAGGCACACATCACCATGCCTGGCTAGTTTTTTGTATTTTAGTAGAGACGGAGTTTCACCATGTTGGCCAGGATGATCTCTATCTGCTGACCTTGTGATCCACCCGCCTCAGCCTCCCAAAGTGCTGGGATTATAGGCGTGAGCCAAAGGGAAGAGTGACACAATCCAGTTTATATCATAGATGGGTCTCTTTGGTGGCAGGATGAAAGAGAGATTCAAGGAAGTAGAGCTTTTAGGCATGCAAAGCAACTCAATTCTAGATCAGCTATTACTGAAAATGGCATTGTAGCATGGTGGTTAAAGACGTGGGCTCTTTACTTAGATATAAGTCCATTCAAATTCTACTTCTGTCATGTATGCAGTATCTAAACTTGAGCCAGTCACTTGCCTTCTCTAAGTTTCAGTTTCTTATCTACTAAAGCAAAGTATTTACAACAGGGTTCTTATGAAGTTTGATTGCAAAGAGATATATGAAGCACTTAGCACAGTGCCTAGCTCATTACCTATAGCTATTATTATTATTACCATATGGAATGGGTTATTTGTTTCCCTTCTCACCTCCATGCTTATGTCCTTTCTAAAAACACTGTGCTTCTAACACAGAGAAAGAGGGACATGTGCTTGAACACCCTCATCAGTCGGCCTCTCTCCCTCTGTAACCCACAACTCTTTAAAAGCAGAAGGAATGGCTAACTTATTCCTTCCCACACTTTATAATCTTATTCTTCTACCTAAGGGCAGCAGCTGTCAGATATGGAGTGGCAGCTTACCCACTTTATGGAAGAAACTTCTCATTGAGTCCAGAATATTTGAAAACAATTCAGAAAAATCCACTTTCAGTCCATAGCTTAATTTTAAATGTATTGTCTTGCTAAAGAAATCATCTCAATCATTTATTCATTCCATCATTCTTTCATCCTCTATTGCCCTGGGTCAAAAATCCTATTTAAGGAAGAACTAAAGGATGATCATTTAAAGGAGAAATAAAAATACATTCTTTTAATATTTGTAGTATATTGTCCTTACAGAAAAGTTAATTTATCTTTGTTATAATAATGTAATAAGGAACAGAATTTATGGAAATCTCACTTATAGGTTACTTATTAGGATATGAGTGATTTTGGAGGGAACAGCAGAAAAAGTTATACTTTGGAAGCACCAAAAGTGGCTGTCACTTTTTGGAAATACCTAGAAATTAGAATAAAAGAAAGTGTTCATCAAGGCAAAAACTCCAGAATGATGTTCTTCCAACAGTGGAATGGTTAAGACTATGAACTTTGAGTCAGACACACCAGATTCGCTTGTCTGTAAAGAGTGGGAGATTTGGGGATCGAACTGACAACAACTGTGGAAGGCTGTTCTGAGCACTTGGGATTGCACAGCCAGGCCCACTGAGTGATGGATGGTCAAATGAGGAGCAGGTGCAATGCTCCACGGCCTCCTTGGCCCCTGTCAGTTAGAGAAGTTGGTGCTGGACTAGAGCAGGAGATAGAGATGCAGGTGATCTCTAGAGTGCTTCTCTTCAAACTTAAACGTGCATATGAATCACCTGGACATCTTGTTAAAATGCAGAGTCTGGTTCTGTAGTCTGGGGTATGGCTTGAGATTCTGTACTTCTAATAAACTCCCTGGTGATGCCAACGCTGCTGGTCATGGGTCACACTTTGAGTAGCAAGAAAATGTGCTCTGTTGAACTCTCCCGTTGTGACTGCCATCACAACCTGTCCACCTTCTTCTTTTGAAGTTGCTCCCTTGTTCTTTCTTTTTCATTGAAGCACTGCCATATTCTTAATCCTGAGCGCCAGTGCTGTAATATCAGAAAAAAATAGGTGCACATTTTTATCATGTTTGACACTCATTGTATTCATTAGCACTGCGTGCTCAGTGCTCTGCGTTGCTCCAAGCCCTGGAAGCACACAGAATACTTGGTCCCTACCCTCTAGGAATAAAAAAACCATCAGTGACTATTCACCAGTAATCATTTATTGAGTGCCCTCTATTGGTATTCTTAGAATGAGAGAACTCACAGGGAAGACCAAAACCATTGAAACCTTGTTAACCTTTCTGAGTCTCAGTTTTCTCAGATGTAGAATATGGATACCAACACATATCTCAAAGACTTACTTCAGGGCGAAATGAATGTAAAGTGCCTAGTAATCGCTAGTTGGTGAATAGTTGTAATCCTTTCCTTTTAGTTCTATTAGGTTGTGGTACAGACACAGATACATGAACAGAGTTTCAAAAGGGAAAATCTTGGCCTATGGTCTGAGGCCATGGGTATTCTGACAAAGGAAAGCACTCAGAATAAGGGTTTTCAGGGACTCTCAGGAACCTAAATCACTAAGAGACACCCAACTCTTGTGGAGCTCTACCCTTCTGTAAATCATAGTCTTATATTACCACACCTTCCTGGTGGCCTTGGGTTCTTTAGTAACGCAGAGTCTCTTCCCTCAGGTTCCAGTGAATTCAGATTCCAGTGAATTCTCAGTGGAAATAAGTCTTATTCTCCCAAGGATTCTCTTTTTTTTTCTTCTGTTCTGCCTCTGAAACCTGTTCTATTGCTGGTTAGGGAGTGTCAGGAGCCCCTGTCTAATGCACGTGGTGACTTTGCACTGACGTAGGCTTGCTGTCTGCCCTGCTCTCACCTGGTGCTCCAGTTTTCACAAGCTTCTGCATTCTGCATGAAATCCAGGTCTCCACTTTGTACCCATAGCTGTGTCTCTTTCTTTCCCATTCCATTTCTAATAAATATTTATGGAGTGCTTACTCTCAGCTAGGCATTGTGGTAGGTGTAAGAGCTACCTGCCATTCTCCCACTCTTTACATACAAGCAAATCTGTTGTGTCTGACTCAAAGTTCGTAGTCTTAACCATTCCATTGTTGGAAGAACATCATTCTGGAGTTTTAGTCTTGATGAACATCTTCTCCTTCCAGGAACATAAGAGGATTTTATTTCATAGGCCCCTTGAAATGAAGCAAGGCCTTGTGACTTCTATGATCCATCCATTGTGAGCAGAAGTGATGTGTGTCACCTCCATGTGGAAGCATTTGAGAGATGGTGTGAGATTCTTTGTGCCTCTTCTTCCTCCTTCCTCAGTAAGTGTGGGCATCCTGTTGTGTTGACAGTGTCATGACATGGTATAGCCTCCTTCAGCCTGAGCCTCTGAATATATGTGAGATGAGAATCTCTCCTGTTAGCCTATGTTATACATGTAGTTTGAGCATAAAACAAACCCCTGTTGTTCAAAACCACTGAGCATTGAGTCTTTCGTATTGCAGAATGACCAAGCCTACACTAATTAATATGGCATCATTCCAAACACCTCCCTTTTACAATTTAGTAGGAGGAATATGTGCAATAAATATATAAGCAAACAAATATGTAAAATATTAGGAAATGATGAGTTCTGTGAAGAAAATAATACTGGGAAATTGGATGTAGAGTGACTTGGGGGTTGCCACTTACACAGCAGTGCTCAGAGACTCCTTGCAGAAGGGGTGGTAGTTGAACTGATGAGGTGTAGTCACATAAAGATTTAGAAAAAGGAACTCTGGCAAAGGAAACAGAAGTCTGAAGGTTTGAAGCAGATTGGATTGATCGTGTGTACTGTTCACTCTGGTTACTTTTGATAAGCGGACTGTATGTCAGCAAGAAAGGAAGCAGGGAAGTCAGTCAGGAGGCTATTGTGATAGAACAAATGAGAGATGGGGCATTAAGACGAGGCTTTTAGTAGTGAAGTTGCTGAAAAGTGACCTGACACAGGATCTATTCTGGAGATGTCAGTAACAGAACTTGCTGACAGATTGGCTGTCAGTAGCAGAGGGAAAGAAAAATCAAAGGTCATCTCCCAGGTTTTTTGTCTGAGAAACTCAGTGCTATTTAGTAAAATGGTAAAGGGGAGATCAGGAGCAGGTTTGGGAGTGAAAAATCAAGAGTTTGGTTGTAAGCATGTTAGGTTTGAGACGGCTACTTGCCGTCACGTGGAGTTATCAGGCCAGCAGTTAGACGTGTGCACCTGGAACTCAGGAGAAGCCTTATTTGGAGACAGGGTTGGAAGAATCAGGGAGCATACAGATGATAACTGAAGCTTAAGACTGTTTTGAAGATAGCATAGAGAAGAGAGGCAAGAGCAGAGACCTTGAACATTTAAAAGTTGGACAGGAAATAACAGGTCATCAGGCAGACTGAGAGCTAGAGCTTTACCTAGTAAGGTAGGAGGCATGTTGCTTCAAGAACAAAAGATGACAATTTGTGTCAAACATGGCTATAAGTTCAAATATGATGAAAAGAGAGATTTAGCCATTAGAATACCTAGCATGGAAGTTATCAGTGACCTTGATAAGAGCCATTACAGGAGTGAAGACTAAAGGGGATGTGACAAAGTAGAGATCTAGACAGCTTTTCCCAGAAGTTTCAGTGTAAAGACAAGCAGAAAAATGGGGTAGGAATAGGGTCCCTGTATACGAACCTCTGCCTTGACAACATGTGTAACGTCTCATGCCCTCCAATTTTGGTTAGACTTGCGCCCCCAGCTTGCTATTTGTAGACGCCATATGAGCTTGAGTCTTCTCTTGAATCCTGTCCCCAACACTGGGAATGTACACCTGCCAGAGAGACCACCCCGAGAACAAATTTCTCCCTGCCAGAATCTCCACATAAAGTAACAGTAAACCACATGCTCAGAAGAGATATGAATAAAGGGAAAAAGAAGAAATAAATTAGTCTGTTCTTCACAAACTCAGAAAGCGTCTATGCACTTGATGGCAGCCAGTGATAATTCTGGATCCCCAAAAATCATGGCCATCAAGATAAGTGTGATGGTGAGAAAGTCACCTCATCAGCCATCAAGGTGACAGATGATCACAATGCTGGGGATTATTTAAATTTAATGGTTAAATTATTAAATACAATAAATTCAAATAAATTCAATTGTTAAATACAATACAGTCACATGGTTCAAAATTCAAAACGTAAAATGGATGCACAGTGATGTCTCCATCTGATCCCCATTTCCTACCTTCCAGTTCACTTCTCCCAAATAAACTCATGTTATTATTTTCTTGTCATTCTTCCATATGTACATGCGTGTTCTTCCCACCGTCCACCTCTTGACACAAGCGGCATTTTACCCACATGCCATTCTGCATCTACAGAGCCAGAAATCTGCCAACATGGAGAGAAGTAGGTTTCTGCAAATCACTAACAGCTTCTGAATTTATAATTTTTTTTTTTAGAAAAGCAGTTGTTTCTTAGGTAGTAACCATGATAAATAGAGTCTAAATTGAGTTCTTACGTGTCTGGAGTGTCTGTTGAATACAGCTGACCTATGAGGGGCAGAAGATACCTGGGAGAATAAATATAGGAGATGTGACATTTGTGCCTAAGCATTCTGACACAAGTTCCCAGGGATGTCATGGAAACTTATCATCACTGATGTATCCACTTGCCATCATCCCCTCCCTTTCAGAACTTCTGGGAAAGCCCTGCCCTCCTGCCAGCACACCCTTGGCTGGCTTAGGTCCTTGGCTGGTTCTCTCTGAAGTTAATCAGCTGCCAGAATCACCACCTGTCCCCTGTCAAAATTGGTCTTGTATTGCAAAACGCCTCCCTCTTGGCTGGCCATTCTTGCAATACTTCCATCAGTATTTACCGTGGACCCAGGTCGCCATTATCCCAGTTTGATGTCCCACTTCCCACTGCTTGCCTGAGTCCCTCTCCAAGCAGGGGCATGTACCTTTTAAATATTAACCAATTCTAATATATAAAACATAGAACCCGGTTTTTTAAATGACCACCTGGCTCACCAAGAGAAGAGAAGCTTATTTTCTTTTTTCTTTTTTTTTTTTAGGGAAATCTTGAAAGCTTTTTATTTGATAACTAGTACTGGATAATGATGCCTACTTATTCTTTTTTTTTTTAATTCTTTTTTTTAAATTGTACTTTAGGTTCTGGGGTACACGTGCAGATTACACACGATTGTTGCAATAGGTACACACACGGCAGTGTGGTTTGCTGCCTCTATCACCCCGTCACCTACATCTGGCTCATTTTCAAATGATTCCCGGCTGTTATAATAGCATTGTGGGACTCCGGAAGGACTCCCACGAGTCGCCGGATGTGACGCAGGGGCCGGGGCGCTCTTGAGCACCGGAGAAAGCGCAGAGAAGGCGGGTCCTACCTGAGGTCTGGCAATCAGGGACAGAGCTGGGCGCCCAGGCCCGAACGCCCACGGCAGCACCAATCCCTCACTCCTGGAGCACCCCAAGCTTTCCAACGCCATGGCCAGGGCACTGCACCAACACATTATGTTGGAGCAGGAGCGCAAGCGGCAGGAGGAAGAGGTCGACAAGATGATGGAACAGAAGATGAAGGAAGAACAGTAGGGAAGGAAGAATAGTAGGGAAGGAAGAAAAAAGAGATGGAAGAGAGAATGTCACTAGAGGAGACCAAGGAACAAATTCTGAAGTTGCAGGAGAAGCTTTTGGCCCGACAGGAAGAGAAGCACCAGCTTTTTCTGCAGCTCAAGAAAGTTTTACATGAGGAAGAAAAATGGAAGTGAAAGGAACAGAGTGACCTGACCACCCTAACATCAGCTGCATACCAGCAGAGCCTGAGTGTTCACACAGGAACTCATATCCTCAGCATGCAGAGGAGCCCTGGAGGACACAATCGCCGGGGCACCCTCATGGCAGCTGACAGAGCTAAACAAATGTTTGGACCCCAAGCGCTTATGGCCCAGCACTATGTGGGCTCAGCAGCTGCCTTTGCAGGGACACCAGAGTATAGACAATTCCAAGGCAGTCCTGGTGGTGCCTATGGGACTGCTTAGCCCCCACTTCACTGTGGGCCCACACAGCCAGCTTATAGTCCTAGTCAGCCCCTTCGTGCTCCTTCAGCGTTCCCTGCTGTGCAGTACCTGTCTCAGCCACAGCTACAGCCTTAAACTGTGCACGGCCACTTTCAGCCTACTCGGACAGGTTTCCTCCACCTTGGTGGTGCCCTGTCCTTGCAAAAGCAGATGGAACATGCTAACCATCAGACTAGCTTCTCCGACTCATCCTCTCCGCTCCCCATTCACCCCAGGCTCTGCGTCCAGCCCCTGAACTCCTTGCATCCCCCCAGCTCCCTGTGTTTATGCAACCGGCAGGAAAGTCAGGCTTTGCAGCTATGAGCCAACCTGGCTCTCCGCCCCCCTTCATCTAACACAGCCAGAACCCATGATTCTACCACAAGTGACCATCAGATTATATCTTCAGCACTATGCCCCCCCACCCCACCATGGGTGATGGTACCACCCTGTGTTTCCCAGAAACAATAAAATCTACCTGCCACTGCCGCTGACCAAAAAAAAAAAAAAAAAAAAAAATAGCACTGTGCCTGAATAGGTCAGTCATCACAGAAGCAAGGAGGGCAGTTTTATTTTATATTTGACCTAGTAACAGAAATTGTAATTGGAAATCAACTTGAGATACTTAGAACAGCTACTTATAATCTTGTCAATTAACATTTGTGCATCACTTTACTCTTCATGAAGCACTTTTATGTACACTGTCGTAATACATTAGGGAGCGATGGTGGCTCCAAGCAGAGAAAAAAAAAACTTACTTTATTGCCTAATCTTAGAAACAGGGAGGAAACAGGTTCTTTCAAAGGAGAATATCAAAGTAGACCACAGAGGTAAGCACAAAAGAAACAGCATTATCATTGCGAAACTCAGAGAGGCTGAAATGAAAATATTGCCAATTCAGGAATTCAAGACAGACACATCGTGGGAACAGGGTCAATCCAAAATGAGGACCTATCACAGAATGTTCAAGATTGAGGGCTGATAAACAACTGTATGGCCAGAGTAGGTTTTTAGTTCTTTTATTTACCATATAGGTAACACATAGCTTTGTATTAAAGTAGAGCAACTGCAGCTAGACCAAAAGAAAATAAGCAGTATATTTTAGGCTTTTCTGCCCAGTGTCATTGATGGCCACAATCTAGGGGAGAGTTGCCTGAAGTTTGTCTGCACTAATGCCCCAATTCGTTTCTTCTTTCCTTTTCTCCCAGAGGAAAAAAAAAAAAAAAATCTTACTGGTTACCTGTCTGGTGTGCTCCTTCTTCCAGTGGTTTGGGAATAAACATTTTCCTAGCTGTTGATGACTCGGTAATGGACTTGACTGATGGTAGCTGCCTCTGCTGGAGAGTTGGTATTCCTAGTTGTCTCTTGTCTCAAAGGCAACAGTGTATTCATGTAAATTGTGAAAGAATCTGGCTTGATTAATTTGATGGCAATGAATGCCAAATACAGTCGTAATTCATCACATCTGTTGATTCTGAATCGCCAATTTTGAATAAAGATTTCGCTTTTGGTGCTTTTCCTAAAGAGTCTTAAGGGATTGACTTCTACACATCTTCGTGTGTCCACCTCCACCCACACTGCATTTGCCTATTAGGTTTCCTTGCATGCAGTAGATACTCAATACATGTTTACTGACTGAAAGTTCTCTTTCTTAGAGGATAGTGAGGCTCCACTTCTGAACTGGCTGATTCAGTTGGCTTTGTCTTGCATGAGCTAATCCAATATGAAAACATGTCCTGATGAGAAAGAGAGAGATGAATTGTTGAAGACAGTTCTCCCCTTTGAGAGTAAATATGTGGGAATGTGTGAGGGTTCGTGGCATGGCTAAACTGTGATGAGTGTGATTGTGTGTGTGGTGTGTGTGTGTGTGTGTGCCTGTGGGTACACATGGGCATTATTTATTCCCAGACTATAAGACGTTCCCAGTATATGCCCCTTTTACCAGAAGAAAGCACTTGGGATTCTTTCTTCTCTGACAGTACTTGTCTCAAGACTCCCCATTCTCCAGAATTCTTATCTATTTCATGACAGTTGTGCCCAAATGCCTCAGTTGAAAATTGATCTCAATCTTAGAGAAAAACAGACTCAGGCCGACCTGGGCAGGACACAAGTGGAAAGTGATCTTTCTGAAATGAAGATCAAGGAGAATGAGGAAATGGAATCAGAGCAGGAGAGCAGCCAAGGAGATTAATACTGGCCTAGCACTTCTGGAACATGGTTGAGGGACTTTCTCTGGAAAGTTCTAACAGTGTTAAGTCAGCCCAAACCCCATCCTGGCCCAGAGATGAGGTGAGAGGCAGGTATGGAGGCAAGAGAGGAAAATAAGTGCAGAAAGAACTGAATTAGAGGAAGAAAAGAAGAGAGGGGAATTCTAAGTGGAAATCAATTGATGGAAACAGTAAAGATTTATCAGTAGCCAAACAAATATTTGGACTTTTCCTAGGTGGCTGTAAAAGAGTGCCTGCATATCTACCTGCCCACCCATCTATTCATCTATCTCGCCTTTTTCCTAAAGGATTTAAGCTAGTTCCATAAAGTGTATGTAATGATATGGCATAAACTATAATTAGGCAAAATTGCACAGAAACAAGGATGGGGACAAAAATGAAGCCATGAATGGGGCTGGCCACACACACTTACTATGGCTGGATCATGTGCCTGTCTAAGGAACTGCCCGTGACAGTGAGAAACAGTGATACACATACCTAGAGTGAGAATCTTGCTGAACCTGCAGTCTTAGCCTGTAGCATGTGCCTTCCTCTCCAGCTCTGCCTCTATGATTATGTCTTGCTTGGACTCAGCCACACCCAGTGGGCTTTGTGGGATGGCCTCTATATGCAATGGGTAGCAGGGGAAGTTGGGCTAAACATGTGTGTTTGTGAGTATCATATATGTTAAACCCCAAATGCAAAAATTGCTTTACTTGCATAAGGCGAATTAAAGAAAGAACCTGTCCAACTACAGGAAAAAAATCTTGTCAGAGGTTATAAAACAGCAACATTAATTTTTTCAAAGCTCAAAAAATAGCAGATTTTTACCTTTTTTTTTTTTTTTTTTTTTTGGTTAGTTAAAAAAACCCATGATTGAAAAGTGTGTTGACAGAGCCTGTGAGGTTCTTTTCTTATCTGACATCTCCCTCTACTGACAGTACCTTCCCTCACTTATCCTTTGCAGCACAGCAGGGAAGTCCTTTGAAAGTGACATGCCTGTGAAATGCCTTTGAGTCCTGGTTCACAGATTGGAGAAGGACCAGGTTTTGGGGGGGAAGATCATAGGTTCCTTATGGGTCTTGGGGAACTGGAGGCTTCTAAGTTCAATCAGCAATAGGATTCATGTGTCTGGAGCTCAGAAGAGAGACCTCAGACAAAGACAGAAGTGACAGAGTGGCCAGTAGGAGCAGATGAAAGGAAAGAGGAGGAGGAGGAGGATGCCCTGACCTTGAGAGTCTCTCACACATAAAGGCCAGGCAGATGGGGAGGAGCAAAACAACATACGTTCAAGACATTCGTTCCTGTGAATGCTTTTGCAAAGCATTTCCTACTAAAGGCCATTCATCTTTGACTTATATAATTCCAGTATTGGGAAACTCACTCTTTCATTGCTGTTTGACAATTCTTATTGTTAGAAGGTTATTACTTCTGATGAGCTGGAAGAATCTGGTTCCCCACCATTTCCGTCCTTTTTTCTCATTCTGCTGTTCAGTGTGATAAAGATAGAATCTGTCATCTCACACGTTTACCCAACAAATGCTTCCCCATGAAAATCTCATGAGACAATATGAGTAAATGTTTAAATTGCCCAGTTCAACGCCTTTTTCCCTACCCTCTCCCACCCCATTATAAGTCCTTGAGAACAAAGACTGTGTCTTATTCCCCTCCCTGCTAGCCTCCAGTCTATCAGACATTTCAGGGAGTGTTTCTATGTAATAAGTGCTTCTTGAGCATAATCTATTTAGACATCACATCAATTGAATGAGTAACAAACTATTATCAGCCCCATTCACAGATAAGAAAACAGTTTTAGAGAGATATATGACTTGTACAATGCCTTATAGGAACTGTGTGGTAGAGCTTGACTTGGATACCATGTCTCTCTGATATTGAGGCTTGGGGCAGTTAAATCAATGTGATCTTAACGCTTTTGCCAACTAGACACCATGAGGCACAGAAAAAGACCACAATAGTGTTTACTGGATTGAATTAATCTGTGATAATACCTACTTGGAAATTGGTAAAGTGAAGTCAACAGCATATAGATGAAACAGGTAAGATTGTCTCTAGACTTAAGCTTCTCCTCTGCTGAAGTGACTGACTCTTCCTTATCTCAGATCAGCTCCCATAAAGCAGCCCCCATCCCAGCTTGCTCCACCAGCCTCAGTCAGCAGTCAGTTCTGACTAGAACTCTTCTATCTGGCTCCATCTATGGCCCTGTCATCTCCCTCCAGCCCTCACACCAAGCCTCCATCCATACAGGGTTTCTATTGCCCTAATGGTTTGATCAGTACTTCCAGCTCCCATCATTCTAGATTCTTTCAAGGAGGAACAGATTCCTGCTGGTTATATTTTGGATGTAATGGGCTTGAGCTCCCCACTAACAAGTTGTGTAACCTTGAGTAAGTTATGTACCTCCTTTGAACCTTGAGTTTATTGTCTTTAAAATAATGGGCCAGGCATGGTGACTCATGCCTGTAATTCCAGCATTTTGGGAGGGTGAGGTGGGAGGATCACTTGAGGCCAGGAGTTCAAGAGGCCAGCCTGAGCAACATAGTGAAACCCCATCTCTACAAAAACGTTAAAAACAAAAATATTAGCCAGGCATAGTGGTGTGTGCTTTGTACTCCCAGCTACTTGGGAGGGTGAGGGGAGAGGAAGTTACAGGAGATCAAAGCTGCAGTGAGCTACGATCATGCCATGGCACTCCAGCCTGAGCGACAGTGCAAGACCTTGTCTCTGTTTAAAAAATAAATAAAATAGGAATGAGAACTATTACTTGATGGCATGCTGTGACTTAAATGTGCAACAGACTGTAATCCCAGCACTTTGGGAGACTGAGGCAGGTGGATCATGAGGTCAAGAGATCGAGACCATCCTGGCCAACATGGTGAAACCTCGTCTCTACTAAAAAATACAAAAATTAGCTGGGTGTGGTGGCATGCACCTACAGTCCCAGCTACTCGTGAAGCTGAGGCAGGAGAATTGCTTAAACCCAGGAGGCGGAGATTGCAGTGAGCCGAGATTGCGCCACTGTACTCCAGCCTAGCTCCTGGCAACAGAGCAAGACTCTGTCTCAAAAAAAAAAAAAAAAAAAAAAAAAAAATGTGCAATAGAGTGCTTGCCCCACCTCCTGTCTACTCTATAAGTCTGTAGATGGAAACTGAAAAATCTGTGATAGCTCTTTCAACTTGGAGAAAATGAGCAATGAGAGGAAATAGAGACAGCAAAGAGAGAGAGAAGTTACAGGAGTAAGAGGACAGATAAAATGCATATCATGGAAGCCATAGAGAGAGTATGACCCTTAGAGTTCCTGTTTCTGATTGGATGATCAAGAATCTCTGTCTTGCATCTGACAAAGAGATACAAGGAACTTTCGAGGCTTATTTCTATACAATGTGGGGATAGAGACAGATGGCGGAGAAATAAAGACAGCAAGGTCTCAGGAAAGGAGGGCAGTTATTGATGACTATGTGTACATGTTGGCAGAAAGAAAAGTAGAGGAGAGGGCAGCAATCCCAGGGCACTGGATTTATGTCAACTAGATGACAGCTAAATGCTCACGGAGTCAGTGGCTGAGGGAGCAACTGAGTGAGTGAGCAAAGATGCTTGGGGTTTCGTGAAGTGCTTTTGATAACATTGGTGACATTGTGGGTCCGTGGCATTTCTAAGCCTTTTTAGTATTAGTAGTGGGAGAAACACTGGAAGAACAATACAACATTCTTGGCCCACACGAAAGCACATCCAGGGGCCAAGAACATAAGGTAAAAATCCTTTCACCTGCTACCATCTGTTGCTCTCTAAACTGCCAAACTTTTTCTCAACACCCTCCAACAGTATCAGACCCAAAATAAGGTGTTAAAGATGACCCAAGAAACCCAGTTTTTGATTGGAAGCTGATCATCAAAGATTTGGAGATGCACGATGGCAAGTCTGAGTATATAAATCCATTCAGAAACATCTCCTGAGATTCTTACACTCAGGTGAAGTTGACTAAAGATTTAGCTATAATTTTCCCTCAGCCCATTCCCTGGATCCAGACCTCTACTCCCTCAGTAGGGTAGGCAGAAATAGCATAAGCTTTCTAGTGATGGGGTGGTGAGTACCAGGCTGACCATTTAGGGTAGATCAAGGCTTCTGACATTTTCATATGCAAGAGAATCATCGGGGATCCTGGTCAAATGTGGGATGGGCCTGCATTCTCTACTTTTAGACGTCTCCCAGCGGATGCAGCTGCTGTGGCTGTCTGGCACGAGTGTGATGGGCCATCCTTGAGTGGCAAGGCTATAGCATATCTGACTAACACTGGTTTGCCCACACCTGCCCTTGTGACATTTGGTGGGTAACTGAGACACTTGTGTGTCAGTTCAGCTTTAGGACTGATTTCCTCCCTCTCCCACTTTCTCACTCTCCCACCCCGTCCATCAAGCCTGCCCAGGAAAATGCAATGAAAAAAAAAATTTAATAGCAGCATCTGATTGGAATCCTGAAGTCACAGCTTAAAGGTGTTTTCCCCCAGTTTTCTAGGGGAACAAACAATGGTAGTTTTTCTTCTTTTTTGGATCCCAGAAGCTTTGCTTTTTGACCTTCATGGCTTGGCATGGATCCACTTTTGTTGATTTGGCATTTCTTCTGTGGATAAACTTCATGGCTTTGGAAAAAGCCTCCTTCTTTTATGAGGCATTTTTAACCTGCAGGATCTCCATTTAGCTTAATTGGCATATTTATGTATTGAGATGGGTGCCTAGAGGGCTTGGGCCACAGCATCTTTTGTATAAATCGAAAAAAATGAAATGAGCTGTTCTCACAGTTGTGTGCCCTTCAGTCATGGAGTGCGCTAAAAGGCTCATCATTTACAGGCTGCGAAAGCTCAGGAAGATCAATAGGCATAATGCAACCCGGAGCTGTTCGGCAAAGCAAAACTCTGGGTTTTCAAAGCCTGATGACTTCGGGAGCTGGGTCATTACTAATTCCCTTTGCAATCTTTCCTGGACCTTCATTCCCTGTCATGTTAAGGAATGGTCTTCTCAACTCCTGAGAGTTATGAGACCATCATCCTCCTAAGGTTACGCCAAGAGCCTTCTCCTGAGGGTTGGACAATTTGGAAACTCTGGGGAGCTGACTGCTCCCGGCCAGCCCCCTCTGATCACAGCCCAGCTGCAGACTGTCACTTTTCAGGTCACTTCTGAAGCCCAGCATGCTTTGAAAGCAAGTGTGGGAATTGATTCTTATTAGTTTAATATAGCTATGGCTAATGGCTTATAGATTTTTATATAGTCTGGCCCTGCTAGGCATGTCTATTAAGCCTCTATTATGGTTGACAGAGGAGAGAGAAGGTCAAAGGGCCTGGGACAAATGCATGGCTTTCCTCCAAGCCAGACTGAGAAATGTCTTCTTAATAAGAGTTCTTATGACCTCCTGAAGACTCGAGAGAGAAAGAAGGCCTTTTTGGTGGATTCTAGGGGAATTTGGCTCCAAAGCTCAGGAATGCATGTCTCACAAGAGGCAAAGGTAGTGTATCAGATAACACAAATGCCCTGCTGTGATGAATTAATGAAAACAAATGCAGGTGAACCAGCTGCCCTTGGAGTTTTCAGCTCAACAACAGTGGATTGAAGAGCAGCCCGCAAAAAGCTATGTCTAACACAGGAACAGAAAACCAAATACCGCATGTTCTCACTTATAAGTGGGAGGTAAACATTGAGTATATATGGATGCAAAGAAGGAAACAACAGACGCCGGGGCCTACATGAGGGTAGAAGGTGGGAAGAGGATGAGAACTGAGAAACTACTTACATGGTACCATGCTTATTATCTGGATAACAAAATAATATGTACACCAAAACCCTGCAACATGCAATTTACCTATGTAACCTGCACACGCACCCCTGAACCTAAAATAAAGGTAATACATAAATAAATAAATGGAAAAAAGCTATGTCTACCAGAAACTGTAAAGCTGAACTTATTTTGAAAAAGGGTCTTTGCAGATGTATAAATTAAGGATCTCAAGATGAGATCATCTTGGATTATCTGGGTGGGCCATAAATCCAACGACAAATGTGCTTTGAAGACAGACACAGGGTAAGTGACAATGTGCAGACGGAAACAGAGATTGGAGCAATGCATCTGCAAGCCAAGGAGCACCAAGGATTGGCAGCAAACACCAGAAATGAGGCAACAGGCATGGAACAGATTCTCCCTTAGAGCCCCGGAAAGAACCAGTCCTGCCAACATCTGGATTTTGGACTTCTGGCCTCTTGAACTGTGAAAGAATACAATTCTGTTGTGAAGCCACCCAGTTGGTGGCAATTTCCTAGCAGCCCTAGGAAATTAATTAAATTACCAACTACCCAGGCTGCTGTCTCCTTCCTCCAAAACCAACCCTGGAGAAACCCTAGAACCAAGAGGAAACAAGAACTCTAGAAACTAGTGATCAAAAAGAAAAAAAATGCAAGGTGCCCCTAAATAGACAAGGTTGACTTGTTTTGTGCTAGGATAGATGGGTGGCTACAGCTGAGAGGAAGGGTGACCCGAGGCAATAGTGAAAACAGGAATTGCAGAAAAGCTGATTAAATTCTACACAGGCATCTTACCTAGGTTACTTGGGGCAACCACCGACTGACTCATTTTTTTCTTTTTCTTTTTATATTTCATTTGTTCTCTCTATTTTCTATCATCTTCTCATCTTAAAAAGAACTATATGCCCATTGATGTTTAATGTAAATTAGACACTTTGTGAGAGAGACTGACTCTTTACTTCAAAAAAAAAAAAAAACCCTGCAATTGTCCACACTTCCTCTGCCAGTGTGGTTTGGATGCAGGCACTAAGCCTTGTAGGAAGACAACATTGAATGAAAAGAGACACAAGGCTGAGTACTGCTCTGCTCTCCTTCAATCACAGAGCTATTGCTGACAACCAAGAGGGGAGACTCCCTCCCCATAGGGCCCCTTCTCCCTATGTTTTCAATGATGCAGCCCTGACCAAAGGAGCTGCATAGTTGAGTTGGCAACAAACAGCAAAGATCAATAGTGTTTCTCTGGGTACACAGGGCTCCACCCTGGGGCTCCACCCTCCCCTCTCCTCCGACTCACTTGAACTCACACAGATGCGCCCTTCCTATTTCATCTAAAGCAGAATTGTGGAAATAAAAATAAAAAATGAATGTCAAAAATGCTTGGCTGGGCACAGTGGCTCATGCATGTAATCCCAGTACTTTGGAAGGCTGAGGTGGGCGGATCATGAGGTCAAGAGTTCGAGACCAGCCTGGCCACCATAGTGAAACCCCATCTCTACTAAAAATACAAAAAATTAGCCAGGTGTGGTGGTGGGTGCCTGTAATCCCAGCTACCTGGGAGGCTGAGGCAGAAGAACCGCTTGAACCCAGGAAGCAGAGGTTGCCGTGAGCCGAGCTCGCGCCATTGCACTCCAGCCCAGGCAACAGTGCAAGACTATCTCAGGGGAAAAAAGTGCTCAAGATTAGAGAAGATATTAGATATATGAAACAAGAGCAAGAAATAAAAAAGGAACCAAGTGAAAGCTATACTATTCTAAATAGAGAACACAAGAGATAGAATAAATAATAGAATCAATATAACTGAAGAATGAATCAGTGAGTTGGAAGATGAGCATGTAACAAATATAGTAGACAATGGACTGATATCTTCAACAAATGAAGAGCCTGTGTAAATCCAAAAAAAAAAAAACCCAAAAAACCTAACCCTCCAAATTTTAAATATGCTAAGGATATGGACAAGAATTTCCAGCGGAAATGCAAAAGTCCAATAAACATTTTAAAAATCCAACTTACTGGTAATACATTAAAATAAAATAAAACAAAATGAAATATTCTTTTTTAATCCCAAACTAGAAGAGGTAAAGCAATTACAGTGGTCAATTTTGGATGTCCTTGACAACTGTTGAAATACAAATGTAATTAAAAGAGTTACATTTTTTATCAGTGATCAGATTTTAGCGTAATACCTGAAACTGAGGCTTGATAGAAAACGAGAGAAGGCATGAGTGCATGGGGTACGTAGGGAGATGAGAGCAGGCATCAGCGAGGAGGGGCAGCGAGGTAGACACTCTCATGGTGTACAGCCTCCCTGGAGAGCAGTTTTAAAATATGAATCAAGATGTTTTGATCTACGAGTAGTCCAGAAATCTGTAAGAAATGTGCACAAAAACATGTGGGAGCCATTGACTTCCAACCTCTGCTCTTTCAGGGGAAATATTCCTTAACTCCTCTCTTGTTGCCCTCAAAGGCAAAGCCTCTCCATCCTCCCACCCTGGAACTCACTGTTAACTGTTCACACTGTTCAAGCTTCACTAAACTGCAGGAAGAGTGGCTGTCTTCTGGGTGGTGAGACAGAAAGGAGGAAGGTGTCTGCATTCCCGATGGCGGTGGTCATCATACAAGCCTTGTCCTGTCTACCTCTGTTTTTTTTTTTTAATATCAAAATATATACCCCTTATCTGTTTAAGCCTCTTGGATCAGGTCTCTAGTTACCAGCAGTCAGATGAAATTCAAAGCTAAAAATTTTTAATAAAGCTTTTGAGTTTAGTTAGCTCTATTCACTAGCACACTGGCCATGAATTTCTTAGATTTAAAGTGTGACAACCATTTCCTGATATACTATGAAACTTTCCTTAATTATTGAGTAGTTAATTTTCTAGTTTAATCTCTAAAATCCAGTTGTTCAGCAACTCTGGAGCAGGTGGATGATGATGTGTAGGGAGGTCTTGTGCAAGTAACACACAAGAGTGAGCAGATGTGGGCTTTAACAGTTAAAATGGAAAGACCATCTGTAAAATATATTTTCTCCAGCTTTCCAAACGTAACTCAACCTCCTCTTAATGAAACACATTGACCTCCAAATTTATGGGAAGGACCTGGTAAAAGATGGGCCAGACCAGCATCAGTGGCCAAACACATGGGTTACCTAAACAGAAGGGGTGGCCGGGAGCAGTGGCTCGCGCCTGTAATCCCAGCACTTTGGGAGGCCGAGGCGGGTGGATCACAAGGTCAAGAGATCGAGACCATCCTGGCCAACATGGTGAAACCCCATCTCTACTAAAAATACAAAAAAATAGCTGGGTGTGGTGGCACGTGCCTGTGGTCCCAGCTACTCGGGAGGCTGAGGTGGAAGAATCGCTTGAACCCAGGAGGCGGAGGTTGCAGTGAGCTGAGATTGCGCCACTGCACTCCAGCCTGGTGACAGAGCAAGACTTAGTCTCAAAAAAAAAAAAAAAAACAGAAGGGGTAAGGCAGAGCAGCCCTCAGAAGTAGTGTTTGTGGGGGTGTGGCTTCTGCAATACCAGAAAGCATCTTGCTTCCCCTAGGCCATCTTAAGCTGGTGCCTAGGCTTCCTTCCATTAATTGTTATCATTTTACTTAGATCTTTGTTGGGAAGGAGCTAGAGGGAAAAAGTTCCAATTGATAAGGGTACCCAAGATGATTAAGTTCATTGCTAGAACCCACTACATAGATCTGATGAATTTAGAAGGGACTTCTAATCAAAAAGCAGCATCTCTGAGATTCGTGGTTCCTAGCTTTACATGTTGCTCTTTTTTTGTTACTTTTTTTTTAACTTGTAGGTTCCGGGGTACAAGTGCAGGTTTGTTGCATAGGTAAACTTGTGTGATGGGGTTTGTTGTACAGATTATTTCATCACCCAGTACTAAGCCTAGTGCCCATTAGTTACTTTTCCCAATCCTCTCCCTCCTCCTGTCCTTCACCCTCCAAGAGGCCCCAGTGTGTGTGGTTCCCCTCTATGTGTCCCTGTGTTCTCATTTAGCTCTCACTTATAAGTGAGAATGCAGTATTTAGTTTTCTGTTCTTGTGTTAGTTTGCCAAGGATAATGGCCTCCAGTGCCATCCATGTTCCTGCAAAGGACATGATCTCATTCTTTTTTATGTCTGCATAGTATTCCATGGTATACATGTACCACATTTTCTTTATACATGTTGCTCTCGATATCATCAATATATCGTTGATCAAATCTTCCCTTTGTAGATCCTTTCCACTCTGTACTCATCTGTTCTTGCATTGCTATAAAGAAATACCTGAGACTGGGTAATTTATAAAGAAAATTAATTGGCTCACATTCGTTCTTACATTGCTATAAAAAAATAGCTGAGACTGAGCAATTTATAAAGAAAATTAATTGGCTCACATTTCTACATGTTGTAAAGGAATCATAGCTGCTTCTGCTTTTGGGGAGGCCTCAGGAATATGCCAATCATGGCAGAAGTCAAAGGGGAAGCAGGCGTCTTACATGGCAGGAGCAGGAGCAAGAAACAGTAAGGGGGAAGGTACCACACACTTTTAAATAAATGACCTGATCTTAGAAGAACTCACTCACTATAACAAGAACAGCACCAAGGGGATGGTGCTAAACCATTCATGAGAAATCCACCCCCATGATCCCGTCACCTCCTACCAGACCCCCGCTGCAACGTTAGAGATTACAGTTTGACATGAGATTTGGGCAGGGACACAGATCCAAGCCATATCTCACTCTTACCTCCCTGTTGTTAGAAACGTTTACAAGATCAAGTTTATTAATATGATTTATATTTAAAGTTTCTTTATCACCTGGCCTGGTCTGATTTCTTATTTTTAAGAGATTTCTCTCTTGTCTTTTGGGACATTGTTTGAGGGAATAAAATGCTTAATCTCCATATTCATCGTACCTATCAAGATTTCCTTGGGGATGCGCAGCTTGTATATTTCAGTGTAGCATTCCTACAGATCGACTCATGGGATAAGTTACGTCAATATTTTTATACAAAGCCTGAATACGACTACTATTTAGAGCTTATAAAATTCAGTTGGATGTTTTTGATGATTATTTAAATACAAATATCATTGGGAGAACTGTGGGTCTTATTGATACAGATTTTAGTGTAATATCTGAAATGAGGACTTGGTAGAAAACTTAGAAGGAATGAGTGTACTTGATATATATATATATATGTGTATATGTGTATATATATGAGGCCCAAATATTACCAAATAGGGGAGGAGAGGTTGGGAGGAGAGAAGGAGGAGGTGGCCAGCACCACTAACGAGGCTGGCAGAGCGGTGATAAAGCTGAAGGCATGGTGGCACTCTGGTGCTCTGCTGGTTTAGTCATCTTGTTTAAATTCACATGACATGTAAAGTTACTTTGAATGATCTGTTGAGTTCATTTATTTTCCATTCCCTTTTCCACTCTATTAAATATGTAGAAAAAAAACACTTACTGAAAAATGAAAGAGGATAATTTTTTTATAACCCCACATTTTTTGAGCCTGAAAGAAAGTAACAGGAATTACATAAGCAAGTATGCTGTTATAAAATAAATTTGGATAAAAAGACGTCCTAGTAGCAAGCAGTTAGGGGGAAGAGGAAGGAGAGAAAAGAATGAAATTAGATAAATCTATGTTTAATTACTAAAGATTCAATACAAAAGTAAAGGGCAAAGGACAGCCAGGAGACTCCTGTGGGGACTTTTAGGGTGCTGAAATTGTTGTGTATTTATTGACATGAGCAGTAGTTACCCAGATGGTCACCTTACGCTTATTCATTAAGCTGCATATTTTTGTACCTTTTTGTATATGTTAGTCATTTTCCAACTAAGAATTAAAAGAGAAAACAACTGAACATGCCCTCATCCACAAAGAGAGAGAGGAGAGAGAGAGAGAGAGACCCAGTTCAGACAGACATATCTGAAGTAGGCAGAAAATTAGCGATTGACATCTTCATATTTCAAACAACATACTTGATACTTTTGGATATTCATTCCCTGCTTTTGTGAATAGGTTGAAAAAATTTCAGTCATGGGTCCCTTTTGGGCAATAAGGATTGGGTCAGTGGTTGTGCATGGGAAGGATACTTGATTTTCACAAAGGTTATATTTCATATAAAATATTCAACTTGCATCAGTTCTTCTCTACTCTGCATGAGGGGATATGAATAAGAATACTTGAAGCAGCATTATTCAAAATAACCAAAATAGAAAAGGTGTCCATCAATGTAAAATTAATAAATATGCTATATTCTGGCTATATTCAGCCACAAAATAAAAGCTTCCTGCAACAATCCAAATCAATCTTCTTTTTTCAAGTGTTGGGCAGAAGAGAACAGAAATAAAAGCACACGTTTTCTATGATTTTGTTTTTATAAAGGCCAAATACACACAAAACATAAATTATAGTGTTTAGGGATATGCACTTATATGGTCAAAGTGTGAGGAGAAGCCAGACAGTGATGAGCATAGAAGAAGTAAGCAAGGAAGGCAGGGCCTAACATGTGCCAGCCCAGTCCAGGCTGACTGGGAAGACGAATCAAATGGAAGACTCTTGCTCCTTAAGGATGCTGAATAATGAGTGTCTAGAATCACAGCATCTCAGGATTGAAAGGACTTAAAGACTGGGGCCAGGAGCAGTGGCTCACACCTGTAATCCCAGCACTTTGGGAGGCCCAGGCAGGTGGATCACTAGGTCAGGAGATGAAGACCATCCTGGCAAACATAGTGAAACCCCGTCTCTACTAAAAATACAAAAAATTAGCCGGGCATGGTGGCACGTGCTTGTAGTCCCAGCTACTCAGGAGTCTGAGGCAGGAGAATCACTTGAACCTGGGAGGTGGAGGTTGCGGTGAGCCAAGATCATGCCACTGCACTCCAGCTTGGGCAGCAGAGTGAGACTCCATCTCAAAAAAAAAAAAAAAATCACTAAAATGAGTGACCTTTTAATTTGTTTACATTTTTATATTATTATATTCAAGAAAAATTGGGGAGTTCAATAGAGGATTTCCAAACTGTTTTCTAATAGATAAGGTATATTTATACACCTACTACAATCCATCATTGACAAGTATTTCATAAAAACAAAAGGTGTGTCACCCTCACAAAGTAAGAAGTAATTTTAGAACAAATGATAGCCCTTTACATTGTATAAATTTAGATTTATGAACCATGTTGCCTATTTATTTCCAGGGACTTAGTAAAAAAAAAAAAAAAAAAAAAAAAATTTCTTGAGATGGAGTTTTGTTCTTGTTGCCCAGGCTGGAGTGCAATGGCATTATCTCGGCTCACTGCAACCTCTGGGTTCAAGCAATTCTCCTGCATCAGCTTTCTGAGTAGCCGGGATTATAGGCACCCGCCACCATGCCTGACTAATTTTTTGTATTTTTAGTAGAGACTGGGTTTCATCATGTTGTTCAGGCTGGTCTTGAACTCATAACCTCAGGTGATCTGCCTGCCTCGGCCTCACAAAGTGCTGGGATTACAGGCACGAGCCACCGTGCCCGACAAGTAAAAGTTTTTAAACAAACTGCCACCAGTTCCTAGACTAGTTGGTGTATGAGAAACTTTGACCTCACCTACCATTCTTCCAATGCTTGAATCTTCTTCCCCAAATCCATAAAAGGTGGAACTGAGCTTGCCTATGCTTGCATACTTCTGGTGAATGAGAACTCACTACTACAGATGCTATTGTCTCTTCCTCTTAAAACATTTGTGACTGAATGCTCCTCTGCAGTTGAACCTAATTATTTCCCCTTCACTTGTGGTCTTAGACCAGTGACTGCACTTACTGTCTATACCGTACAGTCTTCTACATGTGAGCCTCAACCTGTGAGCAACACGCTTTATCCCCCTCCCTGCCATGAGCCCTGCTCCTCCTCATATTGAAACAGCTCAAATCCTCAGTACTATTTCCTGTACATATGCTGAATAGTCAGCATCCTTGCCTCTCTGTTTGAGGTGTTCCAATTTGTCTATATCTAATTTTAAAATGCGATTTTCCAAACAGAGTACAACTTTCCAGGTTGGTTTGCCTCGCCCAAAATAGAGTAAATGCACTGTCTCTTTTGTTCGAGACATTCAACGTCTTCCTTCAATGTAGCCTAAAATTTCCCAAATCAACTCTCCCATTCCTATTAACCTATTTGATGAAAACAAGTTCATATGCCACTGTGAATCTAGAAGGCTGGTTTCCCATAGAAAAAAGGAGAGGATGGCTGATCTTACAAACTGGTAAGATACGAGAATGGCTGATTATTTATTTTTAAATGCTCTGAATTCACCTAATTTGTGCTTGGCGTGCACCTCTCCACTTGTCAGAAAATATACCATTAGCAAGTTCCTCAAAAGCCTTTCGGAGGACTCACGCATCCTCTTAAAACGCCAGTCCAGCCTAGTAAGCTCCAGAAAAAAAAGAGTGGAGCCACTGTGCTGGGATTTGTCCTCGGTGACTGCTTGCTGGCGCCACCTACTGGGATCAGCGTCTCTTAACATTCAGTATCTCCAGGTTGGTACACTCTTAGGAACAAACACTGAATCCCCCAATCTGCAGTTTGTAGAGTTTGTGTTCTTCCCATCTTAGAAAATTTAAAGGATGTGAAGTTCTTGCTTGCAGGCTCTTGTTACCCATGAGGTTAAAAAAGTCCCACTAGCAGCAGTTCCGTGGTGTCATTTACATATTATGTCAGTAAATTACAACTTTGATTTGCCTGGGCCATGAGGCACAAAGGTAAAATGATTAATATTCTTACCCATGTTGTTCTTGATGAGAAAATTAAGGCAGTTTATAAAAAATAAAATTATTAATAACAAAAGTGCTTTCATTTGTACTATTGAAAGTTAATGGTTGGGTGCAGTGGCTTACACCTGTAATCCCAGCACTTTGGGAGGCCAAGGTGGGCAGATCACGAGGTCAGGAGATGGAGACCATCCTGGCTAACACAGTGAAACCCCGTCTCTACTAAAAATACAAAAAAAAAAAAAAAAAAAAAAATAGCCTGGCTACTTGGGAGGCTGAGACAAAAGAATCACTTGAACCCAGGAGGCAGAGGTTGCAGTGAGCCAAGATCGTGCCACTGCACTCCAGCCTGGGTGACAGAGCAAGACTCCATCTCAAAAAACAAAAAGAAAGTTAACATGTATTCTTCCCTTCCTCATATGGTTTATCCCAGCCTCTAGAGTATTTAGCTACATATATACATATTTAGCTACATATATCTATATTTATCTATATCTATATCTATATACACACACACAAACATGTATATTCTATTTGAAAGCAATAGAAATTTGCTCATGACCCATAACAAACATTTTATAGAGACAGTATAAAATGCAGATGGTTTTGAGTGGTGGAGGTTGTTTTTTCTTTTGTTTTAAATACAGGGCCTCACTCTGTTGCCCAGGCTGGAGTGCAGTGGTGTGATCATGGCTCACAGTAACCTCGATCTCCTGGACTTAAGCAATCCTTGTGCCTCAATCCCTCAAGTAGCTGGAGCTACAGGCAGGAGCCACAACACCAGGCTAATTGTTAAATATTTTGTAGAAACAGGGTCTCACTATATTGGCCAGGCTACTTTCAAACTCCTGGCCTCAAGAAATACTCCCTCCTTAGCCTCCCAAAGCACTGGATTTAGAGATGTGGGCCACTGCACCTGGCCTTTTTATAAAAATGTATTTTTTTAAAAAAAAAGACCTCTTTAATTAACTCATTTCTTCTTTAACTTGAGTGTGGCCAGCTTGAGGAAGGCTTTACTTCCTTCAGCCGGCAAAAATGTGTGATACAGTCATTAAAAAGGCACTGAAGCAAAGGTCATTAACATGGAGTCTTCCAATATTCAAGAGATTCATGGACAGAAATCAAGAGGTTCATGGACTGAAACAGTTTTTTAAAAACTTTTTTAAAGAAACCAAAAAAGGGAGGAAGGGAAAGAGAGAGAGAAGGGCAAAGAAAATATACCTTTATTTTTTACTAACTTTTAACTAAAATTATACTTTATAAAATATGATTGTAAGCCACAAACATCCCATTATAGTTGTTTCAGATATTTTGACATATTTGTTTTGCTTATTGCTATTGCAAAATTACAATGGATAGGATGCCTGCCTCTGGCTTTTATTATTTACTGCATTAATAAAGAAGCACATATATTACTATGTCTCACATTTGCTTAAATATTCCAGTAGCTGCATTTCAATATAACTGGCTTCTGTTGTAATCCTATGCATCCTATTTTTTGCATTTAAAAAACACAATGCTGAGAAGGAGTTGAGAAATTTCACCACACTGCCACAGGGATTAAGAGCTCCTGAATTAAACTGTTAAGAGAGCGTTGTTGGGAAAAACAGAATCCTTCAGGCCATCCCATGCCGGGGGAGCCTAATTGCCTCAGAACAGACAGAACCTTTGCCTCTGTGGTTCTAGGCCCTGACTATAGACAAGATGTTGTTAATAACGAAAGACTCTCCGTTCTCGCCTGGAGAGTATTCCATAATCCTGGAGAATATGCCATCCTGGAGACTTTTGGTACCACTGGGCATTTCAGGGGAAATAGTGCCATCTGGTGGCTGATGCTCCTCCTCCAGGGCACACTTCTGTTTGTCTTGTAATTAGCAACACTCATAGAGAAACACAGTAGCATTTAGAAGTATCAGCGCATAGCTCTTCCCCATTTCCGTCCACTGCATGGGTTTAGTTTTGTCAATTCACAAATCTCACAGACTCAATGAATGATAATGCCCAGTGTTCTGCAGAATCACACTATTGTCTCCTTTTTAGAAATGTTCAGTAACAGACAGTGATTGGCAATATTTGAATTCCAATTCTCACAAGGCTTCAATAATGGTAAAGGTCCCTCTTCCCTCAAAACAGCATTTTCATTTGTGATAATGCCTGGATCATTTCAAACACAAGGTGTACAAAGAGACAGGGCTGCGGCGTTGTGAGTGGGGTGTGCTATCTGCAGGCTTCAGGTAGTGTTGATGTTAGTGGATTCCCAGGGTTTCCGACACACTTACCCTGGATTTTCTTTCACATGTTGGTCACCTTGCCCTTTATGTGGCAGTTATGATTCGGATTCTGGCTCTGCACCTGGGCTCTGCTACTTCTCTCCACCTTCCTGACTGCTGTTTACAACTTCCGCTGCTCCTTGGTCCAAGCTACCAGCCCTTTTCCTCAGATGATTGAAACAGTCTCCTAACTGGTCTACCTTCTTCCACACATGCCCCTCTAAGTCCATTCTCTTCATGGCAGCCAGAATGATCCTGTAAAACCACAAGTTAGATCATACCCACTCCTCCGCTCACAATCCTTTTTCTTCAGAGAAAGAATAGAAGTCTTTGCAATATCCCACCTGATGCAGTAATCGGGCTCACAGATAACTCTCCAGACCCATCTTCTGCTCCACTTACCCTCACCAACAGTACTGGCCTTCATGCTGTTCTTCAAGCAAAGCATGCCTCTGCCTCAGGACATCAGCACTTTCTGTTCCCTCTGCCTAAAACACTGTTCCTCCAGTTACTAACATGGTGTGTTCTGCATTGTCTTACTTCTTTTAAGGGCCCAGAAACTGTGTAGCCCTTCCTTTATTTTTCTCCATAGTCCTTACCACTATCTAAATTTTGATATGTTTTACTTATTAATTCTTGTTGTTTTCTTCCTCTTGCTAGAGCATAATCTCCATGAGTATAGAGGTTGTCATCTTTTCTTCTTATAGTATCCCTATGTCCAGAAAAAAAAAAAATGCCAGTCATGGAGCAAGCAAATGCTTGTTGAATAAAAGACTCATATTTCCTGCCGTGATGACATCCCGATCTACCTGTTAGATTTACTTTACTTTACTGTGCCTGCTGTGAGACCTGTTCTACCTGGACTCTCCTGGCCTGTGAGGGTCACTAGATGATTCTTAGGCATGTTCTGAGCTACGGCAGCTTTCTCTGCTGCTGATAGCATCACAGCATCATTCCTGAGTTATAAACTCTACTGTTGAATGTCCTTTCTGAAAATAGCCATCGGATGACTCAAAAAGTGGGTCTATTGATAATGAAGATAATTCTAGCAAAAATGAATGTGCAAAGTTTACTAAATGAAATGTCAAAGTAAGAGCAAGCAATATTTATAAATGTGTGTGTTATTTTTAAAGTGATTTGAAATGTGTCCATGTCAATACCTAAATTAACATCAGAGACATTTGACTAGTTCACTTATGTCTATAAAAATTTAGTTAACCAAGTTGGCCCAAAGATACTTTTGGGTCTTCTTCAACTAATGGAAGAGAGGAGCTCTGTATATTCAAGCTTACATAGTATTTGCTAAGCCTCTCTCCTTCCCTCCTTCCCTTTCTCCCTTCTTCCCTTCCTCCCTTTCTTCCTTCCCTTTCTCCCTTCCTCCCTCCCTTCCTCCCTCACTTCCTCCCTTCCTCCATCCCTTCCTCCCTTCCTCCGTTCCTTTCTTCCTTCCTCCCTTCCTTCCTCCCTCCCTTCCTTCCTCCCTTCCTTCCTTTCTCCCTTCCTCCCTTCCTTCCTCCCTTCCTCCCTTCCTTCTTTCCTCCTTCCCTTCTCCACTCTCCTCCCCTCTCCTTCCCTCCCCTCTTCTCCTCTCCTTTCCTTTCTTTCTTTGAAACAGGGTCTTGCTCTATCACCCAGGCTGGAATGCAGCGGCACAATTATTGCTTACTATACCTCAAACTGGGCTCAAGTGACCCTCCTGCCTCAGCCTTCCAAGTATCTGTGACTACTGACAGGCACCAGCACACCTGGATAATTAAAAAAAAAAAAAAAAAAAGATTTTTTTTTATAGAGATGAGTGAGTTCTCACTGTGTTGCCCAGGCTGGTCTCAAACTCCTGGCCTCAAGTGATTCTCCAATCTCAGCCTCCCAAAGTGCTAAGATTACAGGCATGAGCCACAGCACCTGGCCTAGCCTCTCTTCCCTATCCTCTTCCTCGGCCTTTCTTTTTCTCCACTTCCCTTTTCCATTCTCCACTTCCCTTTTCCATTCTTCCCATTGGTCATATATACCCATTCTCATTCACATGTCAATTTCTAGAGGACAGAAAAGAATTCAGAAGAAGAGTGGGTAAAATAAACTCTTCTTAGGTTGCTGAGAATGTCTAGGTGCCTACACCAATGGACAAGTCTGAGAATAGTCATGGAGAGGATGGTTCCAGCCATAAACTTGGCAGAATATCACTCATCACCCTTCCAGATATGGTGCTTCTCAGTACATAATTGGAAAAAAAAGCAATTTTTGTTTTTTTGAAAAAGTATAGGGTATGTCTTAGTTATCCTTTCTATTGCAGATATGAATTTGCCACAAGAATCAGCTTTTTTTTTTTTTTCTGAATCAAAAAGATTTGGCTAAGCTGCCACCCGCTAGAGGTGGTGGAATATTTTCAGTGGTATCTCTAGAAGCCCTTCCTTCCCTCATGCATCATGAAGAGTCCCACAGGGCTTTGGCTGCCAGGGAAAAAAATCAAGGAACGGAGCCTTTAATCTTTTGGTTCATTATGGTTGTCAAGGAAATGCTCATTCCCCAAGCCCTCCAGACCCTCAGAGGCATTCCCTTCTGCTCCACCTTGTGTTCCCGTACATTGCAGGAGTCCTGCCTCTGCTCGACCCCTTCCACCTCCACTGCAGTCCCATCACCACCTGCACTGCTCTCTGACACCTGGAATGCTTTCCCTCTTGGACATCTCAGGTCCATTCTTCAAGGAGCACAGCTTTCCTTTATCTTTCTTTTATTTTCTTTTCTTTTAAAGTCTGTTCTGTCTTGCTGAGGAGCAAAGGGGTGAAGAAAAGGGAAAATATCTCTCATTCTTTTTGTTACAGCTGTGAGAATGAAACTGAATTAATGCCTCAGTATATTATTCTCCCTTGCTTCTATTTTTTTTAATTTTCAGACTTGACGAGGTTTTCTCAAAAGCTCCTGCTGGAAATATTTGGACAAACTGTTAGAATGTACTTTAAATTTTTTTTTCATTTATTCCTAGTAATGTTTCTTGATTTCCATTATTTCTTATTTTTGATTTCGTCTCCAAATGAAAAAGACAGAATGGGTAAAACGAGCACGCCTGGAGTTTGAGGTACAGTTGTGTGTCACTTAAAGACAAGGATACATTCTGAGAAATGTGTTGTTAGAAATGTGTTTCATCATTGTGTGGGGACAACAGGATGCACTTACACAAACCTACAGGGTATAGCCTACCATACCCCTAAGCTATATGGTACAGCCTATTGCTCCTAGGCTACACACCTGTACAGCATGTTATTGTACTACATAACTGTAGGCAATTGTAACACAACGGTCAGTACATCTGTATTTAAACATATGTAAACAAAAAGAGTATAGTAAAAATATGGTACAAAAGATAAAAAATAGTACTCCTGCCTAGGGTACTTACCATGAATTGAGTTTGCAAGACTGGAAATTGCTCTGGGTGAGTCATTGAGTGAGTGATGAGTGAAGGGAAAGGCCTAGAACACTACAGTATTCTACTGTAGACATTATAAATACTGCACACTTAGGCTACATTAACTTTTAAGTAATTGTGCTATGACATTATAACTGCAATGAATGACATCACTAGGTGATAGGAATTTTTGGATCCATTTGTAATCCTGTGGAGCCACTGTTGTATATGTGGACGGTTGTTGATTAAAATGGCATTATATAGCTCCTGACTGTATGTTACACTACAATTCCATTAGTGTTTATGCCACCTTTCCCCAGATCCTTTCCTAATGTGTATAATGTATACGTATTTTAAAACATCGATCTTATGAATATTTACTTTCCTTACTGTATTAAAAATAATGCATGTGGGACCAGGACAACATTTCTTTACAGGCTAACTCCAAAGTCATTAAATGGCCGAAATCCCTTGTTGCCTTATAAGACAAGGCTCAATCCGTGCAAGTATTCCTTTATACAAACTCGGAAAATCTTGTATAAATCTTGTATAAAATCTTTCTTTTCGCTCCCTTCTATCAGCACAGTAGTCTGGGCCCATGCGACTTTCTGCTGAGGGGACTGGAATAATCCACTGTTAACAACCCTGTAGTGGGTCCTGCCAGTAGACCATCCGAGTGCCCACCCTCACCTCTTCCGTGCACATTGTCCGGCCCTCCATTGCCAGCAGATGGATCTTTATCTGAAGGTTTCTCTGATGCCACCAGATGCCACACTGATGGAAATGTTAGGGAAGTACTACCCCTGCACCCACCCTCAGAAGCAGTCCTCAGCCATGACTGATGGGAGTTCATGTATAAATACCCCAACTTCTGATTCCCATGGGTGGGTTATCTCTGAGGTATATGTACTACACTGGCTCCCAAAGTTCCCCAATAAGATGACTCTTCAATTATCCACAATGGTAAATTGTTTGACAATGAACACTTTGTTGGCTATCTTCTGTTCCCTGCCTCATTCCCCATTCCCATACAGACATTTCCAGACTAAGCTATTTGCACTTAAATCTTTGTTTTAGGGCCTTATTAAGATCTAAACTTCCCTCTAGCAGAAAGACAACACAGATGTCTCTTCCTAAAAGACAACATCTGCCCTCTTTCCCCACCCAGAGCTACCCCAGTTGCAAGGACCTGCAATAATTACCTACAGCATGTTCTTTCAAGAGTCGGGGAGTTCTCAGGGACAGGACTATGAGAGTTCTTGACCAAAGGACTAGAAGACCAAAGTGAACAAGCAAGAGTGCATTGACCTGGGGTCACTTTCTCAGGACATGGTTTTTAACACCCTGGTAAGGCCCCAGGGATGGGACAAACATACTTATGTGGCTTTCCAACACCTAGAAAAAGCAGTGCCCAATTGCTGAGCAAAGGTGAAATGCCTGAGTTGCCACAGCAGATGGTAAAAAGGATGGAAAAAAAATAGATGGAAAATAAGATCAGAAACAGTTCACATTCCTTGGAATGAACAACGATATTCATTTACAGTTTTGCACCAGGGCTATGTTAGCTCGCCCACCCTCTGTCTTAATATAGTCCAAAGAGATCTGGACCATCTGGACATCCTGTAGAATATCACATTTGATCCATTACATCAATAAAATGAAGACATGGCTGCTATGCTAGGAATTTTGGTAAGAAACGTGTTCCAGAGGGTAGGAGAGAAACCTTACAAAAATTCAGGTACAGGCCACTTTGGTGAAGCTTCCAGGAGTCAGATGAGAATGTACACAAAACATTTTCACATGCTAATACCCATCAAAAAGCATCCACTAAGGGAGAAACATTGAACAATTAAGTAAACAAAGTACTGGAGCCAGTTAACTTTAGTTAGTCTTCAGCATTGGGCATGATGGACACATGAATAGAGTGGCCACAATGGCAGAGGTTAGGGCTACACATGTGCCCAACAGCATAAACTGATACTTACCAAGGCCAATCTAACTGCTGCTTCCTCTAAATGTAGAGTCTTCCAGAAACAGGAACACATGTAGCACTCCTGATATGGCCCTATTTCCCAAAGAGACCAACAAGTGGCAACTTGACAACATTTGGGCTCCTTTTATTCTGGAAGGGCCAGCAGTTTCTCCTCAGTGGGGTAGTCTTATTTCAGGTATGAGTTTGCCTTTCTCACCCACAGAGCCTCAGACAGCATCAATATCCAGACACTTACACAGTGCCTGATCTGTAAGCATGTAATCCTTCATAACATAGCATCCAAATAGGTGGCACAGCTCACAGCAAAGTGGGTGCGGGAGTGAGTCCATCATCATGCGATTCCCAGATCGCATCACAGATGCTCCATCAAGAGGCAATGAACCCGCAATAGAACATTGCAGTGGCCTATCGAAGGCACAGCTGGAGCACCAGTTTACAGGCAATAGTCTACAAAAAGCAGGTTCTATCCTCCAGAATGCAGAATAAATTAGAGATCTCTATAGAGCACTATGCTCCTAATAAGAATACATGGGTCTAGCAACCAAGGGAAAGAAGCAGGAATCATCATTCTTGCCATTATTCTCAATAACCCTCTGAGGAAATGCATGTTTCCTGTCTCCATAACTCTGGGGTCTGCAGGCTTAAAAGTCCTTGTCTTCAAAGGAGACACATTCTTGCCAGGGGACAGAGCAGGAGTTTCATTGAACTATGGATGCCTCCTGGACATTTTGGACTCCTTGTGTCCAAGATCAACAGGTAAGGGATGTCTCCATCTGGGCAAGTGTGAGTAACTCCAATAACTAGAGGAGACAGGATGGCTTTTAGTCAACTGAGACATGGAGGAATACATGTAGAACCCAGGTGATCCACTTAGGTACCTCTCAGTTCTCCTTAGCCTCCACTCTAATGGTAAATGAACATGGGAAGTAACCCTTGCCTTAGAGGCTACGATTACTAGTCTCAGACCCTGCACAACCAATGGTTTAAGTCACACCACCAGGCTAGCCATCAAGATGTGTCAAGCTAATAGCCAAGGATGAGGTGAATTTAGAATGGATAGTGATGGAGTGAGATGATGAGTACTTGTTGCAGCCCCAGGTCTCTGTCCCCCGGTCTCCCTCTTCTAACTTTCCTCTCCCCAGCAGAGGACCATAGGAACAATGGAGGAGCTGCTCCCCAAACACAGATGGAGAAATAGCTCTGTGCTGTGTGAGTGGTAGACCCTGGCAGCCATGGAGTGAACTGCTCCAATCTCCTTTCAAGAGAGAACCCGCTGTGAAAGGTGTAGTTAGCTGACGCCTCCAGGTGCCACAACTTCAATATCCACCACAGCGTTCATGCTGAGGCCATGCTCTCCCTGGGTTGCTCCCAGCCAATGACTGAGCACAGCCGGGGTACTTGAGCTGGACCTTTCCTACTCAATTTGGGTTTTCTTTTAGGAGAAATCTTTGCTCTGCAGTTCCATGCTGGCCTCACCAAGGCTTTCTCAGAGCTTTATTACAGCTTGAAGACTTTCTACCACATCCTCCTTCCTTCTGCCTCTCTCTTGACCCATCAGATCTGTATCATGGTCTCAGGCTCCCCCTATTTACTGCTATTTCCTTTCCCCTCACCTTATTGTGAGGTTTTTCTCACAATATGTCTCTTGGCCTCCTAATTCTATCTTGGCATCTGCTTCCTGGAGAATTCAAACTGACATAATAGGTTTGAAAAAGTGGGTTAATTTTTTCTTCATTTTAAAAGAAAGAGGTAGTCTGGGCACAGCTGCTCATGCCCATTGATCCCAACACTTTGGAAGACAGAGGTGGCAGGATCACTTGAGGTCAGGAGTTCAAGACCAGTCTGGCCAACAGAGCAAAACCTATGTCTCTACAAAAATAAAAAGAGGAATATTGGGTAGGTAAATAGAGCTAGATCAATATTCT
The DNA here is from genome assembly GCF_030222135.1 of Aotus nancymaae. Taxonomy (NCBI): domain Eukaryota; kingdom Metazoa; phylum Chordata; class Mammalia; order Primates; family Aotidae; genus Aotus; species Aotus nancymaae. The sequence goes on from NW_026988455.1 coordinate 13,866,938, forward strand.
AAGTAAAAACTTGAAATTTCTATAGTTTTTAGAAGTAAAGTGGGAGGAATAATTAGAAAATTATCATTCTTTATTCATATTTGAAACAAGTTCTTATTTTTTCACCACATAAAATGTATGCTTGGTTATCAAGTCTTTATTGCTCACTAAGGAAATCACAAGAAAAAAACTAATCGATACTTTCAAAGGAAATAATTTATCAAGCCTGAAAGCAGGATTTTAAAAACTTAAAATGCCAACATATTAATTGTTCTTTTCCTAGTAAAAACACTGTAGCTGGTATGTGTTGCTTGAGGAGTTTTGTTTTACACCATAGTGCCTTATAAATGCACTGTGTGTAAGTGACAGTTCTTGGGCTTTAAGTGATACTACCTACTTTTTATTTCATTTCTCCATCATGGGCTGACACAATCTTTTATTAAGGTGAGACTACTACAATCAGATAAACTTATATCTTGGCCATATAATTTTCTGCTTCTCCAAAGTATGTCACCAAAGAAAGCAAAATAGGATAAGGTTAATACTGTGTTTACTAGACAGCAACTAGAGCATTATGAATGCTCAATTAAAGTTTAGACTACATTAGCGCACTTTGTAGCAAATGTATGTTATTGGAAAACATAATACACACTATTCAGAAGCAGTTATTTTTCACTAAAGAAAAATGTGTTGGCACTGCTCCGTTTCCATGGATTTATGATTCTAATAAGTCCTGAAAATAAAACCAAATCCTTGCCAAAATCTCACTTATGCTTTATATCAGTAACATGCCCTCTATCCCTGCTTATGCATTTGAGAAACAGAAAAACAACACAATTTGTTAAAAATCCACTAATTAGAACTCAAAAGAACTGATTTTAGGGAGGGGAAGATGTAGAAGCTAACACCTAACCTCCTTTATTTTTATGAAAAAAAGAAAATTGCACAAAAGTATGTGAAACTGAAAAAAGCAGCAAACATTTTCTAGAATATGTTTGAAACTGTATAGTTCAAATTTAAACCATTTTTTAAAACATCTAATGGCATTAAATCACTTTAGGAGAATTCAATTAGCAAGAAAGATACAATTCTGTTCAATATGTTCTACTTACAGAAAGAGGTATATTGTACATTTAATTCTTAAATTCTGGTGCCTGCAATACAAGGAGGAACCAGCAGATTCAAATCCTAGTTAACTAAAAAGTCAAATCAACAGGCCAGGTGCTATGGCTCACGCCTGTAATCCCAGCACTTTGGGAGGCCAAGCCAGGTGGATCACCTGAGGTCAGGAGTTTGAGACCAGCCTGGCCAACATGGTGAAACCTCGCTTCTTCTAAAAATAGAAAAATTAGCCAGGTGTGGTGGCACGCAGCTGTAGTCCTAGCTACTCGGGAGGCTGAGGCAGGAGAATTGCTTGAACCTTGGAGGTGGAGGTTGCAGTGACCTGAGACCATGCCACTGCACTCCAGCCTGGGTGAGAGCACAAGACTCTGTCTCAAAAAAAAAAAAAAAAAAAAAAAAAAAATCAACAACTTGAACTCCATTCCTTAAATAACTGAGTCTTAACCTTAGCTGCATGTTAGCATGATCTAGGCACCAAATTCTCAATGTTCAGGTCCTACTCCAGACCAATTAAATCAGAATTACTGCTATTTAAAGAAACAAAAACAAACTCCACAGGTGATTCGGTGTGCTGCCCAGATTGCTATCCACCACGTGGGATACTATAGTTATTTTAAGTTTTAAACCAGATTAGTTTAAGTCACAAATTAAATCTCTGCTGCTGGATAAAAGCATTTTTGCTAAGTGACCTTTAACTTTACCAGAGTACTAGAAAAAGAATGAAATCCAAAGCCTATTTAATATTATATCTGATGGTCTTTCAATTCTGGGGTGGCCATGTAATCCAGTTCTTGGCATTGAAATAGGAGTCCCCACTGGGTTTTTTCCTTCTGGGATAAAAGGACAGAGACCCACTGGGAGGGAGAAGTGGATTTCATTTCTTTCTCCACTTTCACTAGCCCTCAACTCTTAGATAAAAGAAACTGAGGAGTACATCTTCCAATCAAAAAGCAGTAAGTGGGAGAATAAACAGTCAACATGCTGAGGATGGTGGTAGAACAGAGACTGGAAGAGCGTGGGTCTTTGCTGACATTGCTGTATCATTAAACCACAGCAACCAACTACCTTCTGAATGTTTATGTTAAGAAAATGATTGTTTAAGCCACCATTAGCTGAACTTTCCATCATTTGAAGTCAAACATATTTCTTTTTTTTTTTTTTTTTTTTTTTTAAGATAGAGTCTTGCTCTGTCACCCAGGCTGGAGTACAGCAGTCCAATCTCTGCTCACTGCACCTCCGCCTCCCCAGTTCAAGCAATTCTCCGTGTTTCAGCCTCTGGAGTAGCAGAGAGTACAGGCATGCACCACCGCACCCAGCTAATTTTTGCATTTTTAGTAGAGAGGGGGTTTTGCCATGTTAGCCAGTCTGGCCTCGAATTCCTGGCCTCAAGTGATTTGCCTCCCTCGGCCTCTCAAAGTGCTGGGATTACAGGCGTGAGATACAGTGCCCGGCCCTAAAGTATTTCAAAGGGATACACCTTGGTTCTCTCTTAAGCTACGAATCACTCAACATTTACTATTGGTTAAGAACTTTAAGATAGTATCACTTTTAAGCCTCACAGCAACTCCAAAAACAAGTATTCTTATTCCCATTTTACATATGCAGAAAGTGAGGCCCATACAAGTTAACTATCTTGTCCATGGCCATACAGAATTTAGATTTTAAGCCAGGTTCCTTTGATTCTAATCTCAATGCTCTTCATTGCATTGCTTTGGTACTGTTATTAACCTCTTGGATGTGTGCAAGTCTAGTTGCTGTGATTAAATTGTGTATCATGCAAGAAGAGCATCTCAGGCTTCAAGTACACCTGGTGTTCTACATTTACATCATTAAATACTTGAAGAATTAATGAACTTTCTTTACAAAAAACAAAATTACAGGATGAACATTTTTTGTGCTGTTCTGCAAAACCACAAGATACTTTCAAGTCACTCAAAAAAAAAAAAAAATTCCAAATCAATCCACTTTCACAGAAGGCTTGATAAAAATGTTATTAATAATAATCGAGGGCTTTGGTATGTGATAACATTTTTTTTTCCTCCCTGGTAAAAAAGCAAATGAATAGTAGGGTTTTGGCGTAGATGTTTAAGGCAACTACATGGACATAACTTCAAGGATATGGGGGGCTGTTATCTGTCCAGTTGAAACACAAACGTATCCCTTCCCAGGGTTGTGTGATAGGTTGTGTTTTGTGATTTTTTTTTCTTTTTGGCCAGCATTTACTCCTCTGGTGTTTCAAGGTGTCTAATATCCCCACTACTGTACTATTTGCCCAAAAGGCACTGCTGACGGGCCTCCTCCAATTCCTGTTCCATATTCTGTTAGCATTTACCGAATTATTGAAAGGAGTAGAGAGGCAGCCACGTTGATTTTAGAGTCAGGCTCACCGGACCATAGCTACTGTTTTGCCTTTCTCTGTAAAATGAGAAAAGATCTACTTCAAAACTGTTCTTATGACACTTAAATGAGCTGAAATATAAACAAACTAGTAATAGTTAAGGTAGACAAGAACTTATCAAGTATCTATGTGCTGCATAGTGAGATAAGTACCTGGGAAGTAATGATGGCCCCTGGCATCAAGAAGCATAGAGTCTAGTAAATTACCAGTTTCAACACTAACTCCTTAGTGGGCAGAAAACGGAATAAGTTGGAAGATAGTAAAATCTCAAGTCCGGCACCTGGGACCAAGTGCCAGTTCCTCAACTTTCCAGATGTGGTGGGTTGAATAGTCTCCAAAAGTCAATGTCCTAACTCCGAGATCATGTGAAAGTGACATTATTTGGAAATAGGGCCTTTGCATATGTGATTAAACTAAAGACTTCCAGATGAATCTGATGATCTTGGATTATCCCTGTGGACTCTAAATTCAATGTTCAGTGTCCTAAAAACACGCAGAGAGATGACACAGGCACAGAAGGCCATTAGAAGGCAGGCAGAGATTGGAGTCATGCGAAAACAAGCCACGGGCTGCCTGGAACCATCAGAAGCTGAAGAAGCATAGAGCCTTCAAAAGGTGCAGGCTCTGCCAACAGCTTGATTCTGGACTTCTCGCCTCTGGAACTGTTAGAGAGTAAAATTTTGTTGTTTGACACGACCAAGTTTGTGGTGTCGGTTTCTTCATCTGGAAAACGTGGCATATATCCTAACCACAAACTTATTTCCTGAGGTAGAATATGGAATAACAGCACTATACAGGCACGAGCAGACATTAAAATGGCAAACATTTATGGAGAGCGTTCCATACTATGCGCTTTGCACGTATAACTTAATTATTTCTGTTTATTAATCGGGAAACCAAGGCTCAGAAAAATTTAGTAATTTTCCCAGAGCCACACAGCTGGCAAGTGAAAATAACGGGATTACAGTTCAAATCGACTCACAAGATACCCCTTTTATCCTCCATGCTGGACTGTTCAGAAATTACGCAAATTAACACACTTTAAAAACTTCAGCTACTTCAATATGAGTTCAGACTACAGTATTAACCGCCTTTTAGTAACCGCGCCAGCCAAGTCTCTCCTTCAGCTATCGAAGTTCGCCTTCGCGACAGCTCTCCCTTTCTTTCCGGCACGGAAGCGACAGGGTTAATGACGTCATTTCCCGTAGCCTTTGTCGCAGCCTCTGCCCGACGGATTCTTTTAAGGGCCAAAACCCTCACGGCTCAAGAGACGGCTTAACAGCAGCGGACCAATGGAAACTCCGAATTTTTGTATTTTTCTGGTGAGCTCCACCTGTTAGTCACTGATCTGCTGGGGAAGAAGAAAAAAAGCGGCCCGAGGGCGGAGCAAAGCAAGGAAGCGGAAGCGAAGCGGTGGTGGGGATCCGGCGCGCGAGCTGCTTCTGCCCCACGTGTGCGGTGAGTGTGGCCGGCTCAGCGGTCGCTCCTGGGAGGCGGTTCGCATCCTGCCGGGCGCTGGAGTCGGGAAGGTCTCTCTGGGCTTTTGTCCACTGGGCATTCTTCTGTGACCTCTTTCTGGGTCAGGAGTTCGGGACTGACGGGCGCCTGGTGAGGAGGGCGGGTCTCCGACCTCTCCCCCAACAGGTTGCCCTGGTGCTGGGTTAGATTGAACTAGCTTCACTCTAGAATCCCAGCCGGTGCTCGGTCTGATCAGCCTGTGCTGTTTCACAAACACCTACTCCAGAGCTAGGTGCTGAGTTTACAGTCTGAATGAACAGTTGCAGGTTGTAAGTGCTTGGAAGGAAACGAAATGGGTGCTGATTTGGGAGATAGTGAAGTCTGAAGAAGTGATATTTAAGCGGAAATCTAAAGCATGGAGAGAGGCAACCTGGAGATCTGGAAGCCCAGGGAGTACTTCAAGCAGAGGCAATAATGGGCTCAGTCCCTGAGGTGGGAGCTAGGAAGAAATACAGTGAAAGTTAGAGTACAAGATAAAGTTGGAGGGATAGAGTGGAACTAGGTTCTGTAGGGCCTTGAAGGTCATGATGGGGAATTTTTTTTTTCTATACAGTAGGAAAACATTTCCGTTCCTGTTACCATGTGTCGAAAACATTGAAGGCTTATAAACAAGTTAGAATCATGAATAGGCCCTGGTTCTCTTTAGAAAATGTGTTTAATTTGGAAGCTCAAGAGATTGTATTGTTTGTATTGGGGGGTGACTTAAGGGGGAATTAAGAGAACTTATGGTTCAGTGTGGCAGACAAGGGAGAGGAAAATGTCAAGGGTAACTCTTAGGTTTCTTACTTGAGCAGTGAAGTAGACGATGTGCCATTGGCTGAGATGAGGGACAATAGGGAAGGGGAAAATAGTATGTTGTTTGTGGGTGGTTTGCAGTAGAAATATAGAGAATTATGTTTTGTATATATTGAGTGTAAGGTGCCTGTTAAACACATAATTAGAGGTGTCAGATAAGCAGTTATACACAGATTTGGAGCCCAAGGAGAAGTTCATGATGGAGACATGATTTGGAAGTATAAGCATAAAAAGCCAGGAGATTGAATGAGACCACCTAGGGAGAAGTGTGGAGAGAGATGGGAAGTTCACCAGGACAAAGATTTGAGGAATGCTAACATTTTAGATGTTGGTCTATAAGAAAATGTCGTTTAAACTGAATTTGAAAAATGGGTAGGAATTGTGTTGGCAGAGAGAATGGCTTTAAACTTCACTATGCTGATAAAGGATAATGAGAAAGATCGGCTCCTCTGTCGTGTGGATGAGTGAGGTGAATTAGGACCACATTTTGAATGGCTGTGAATGCCTGAGTTGGAACTTTTTCCTGAAGGCATTGGGAAAGCTTTGAAGCTATTGGAGCATGGAAATGATGTGAAATAGGTTTGCTGGTGGAAGATTAATCAGGCCACAGAAAGTGGCTCAAAATAGATTGGATCTAAAGAAAACAATCTGAGCAAGAGGTAACCAGAGCCCGAATGGGGTAATAGAAGGAAAGGACAAAGAGGGGCCAATTCTGAGAGACACTATGGAATGTGATGATTGGTTATGAAGATACAGGGTCCCCGAGCAAATTGCATTTGCCGAGTGCAAGAAGCAAATCCTAAAAAGTTACATATTGTATAATTCCATGTATATGAATGACATTCTGGAAAAGGCAAAACAGGAATGAAAACCTGATTGATGGCAGTCAGGGAAGAGGGAAGGAGTTGATTACAAAGGAGCAGCAGCAAGGGATTTTTTAGAGGGATAGGACTTTTCTGTAAGATACTGTGGTAGTGGATACATGACTCTTAGCTGTTTGTTGAAGCCCATAGAATTATACGCCAGGAAGAGTGAACTTGACTATATGCACATTTAACAAACCTGCCAGCATTTCTGGGGATGGAATGCAGACTGTGACAAATCAGTTAAGCTACATTATAAACATACAACATCACTAAAGAGAGTGAGGGAGTGAAGGGGTGATCTAAGTAGCTTTTTTTTTTTTTTGAAACGAAGTCTCCCTGTGTCATCCAGGCTGGAGTACAGTGGTGCAATTTCAGGTGGCTGCAGCCTCCCGGGTTCAAGTGATTCTCCTGCCTCAGCCTCCTGAATAGCGGGATTGCATCTGTGCACCACCATGCCCAGCTAATTTTTGTATTTTTAGTAGAGACAGGGTTTAGCCAGGCTGGTCTCGTACTCCTGACCTCAGGTAACCCACCCGCTTAAGCCTCCCAAAGTGCTGGGATTACAGGCATGAGTCACACACGCTTGGTCCTAAGTAGCTTTTTTTTAAAAAACAAACACACACAAAAAAAACAGGGTCTCTGTTGCCCAGATTGGAGTGCAGTGGCACAGTCATGACTCGCTGCAGCATCTGTCTCCTTAACTCAAGCCTTTCTCCTGCCTCAGCTTCCCAAGTACATGGGACTACAGGCATGCACTGCCACACCAGACTAATTTTTTAATTTTTTTTCTAGAGATGAGGTCTTGCTATGTTGGCAAAGCTGGTCTCAAATTCCTGGTCTCAATGATCTACACTCCTTGGCCTCCCAAAGTATTGTGATTACAGGCGTGAGCCACTATGCAAGCCTCTAAGTAACTTTGGAAAAATGTTTTAAATAGCTATGAAAAAGAACTGTACATCAACACTGTACTGTCATTGTAAATTTATTTCTCATGGGGTACAGGTTAGCAATTCTGAAACCATACGTATATAGTAGGGTTGAATATATGTATAATAAGTTGTAGATGGTGGGAAGCAAGTTGCTCACTGTCAGAGAAAGAAGTTAAAAATGAGTAAGAGGAGATGCCTGGAATAAAATCTGGTGCTTGATTAGGTTTGGAGACATCAGTATGAGCTTCATGTTATTTTAATAGATATAAAAATAAATATAGGTATGTGCATATGCATAGCTTAATATACATATATGTATTTCCTGAGTCTGCCTGCTGAAAGGACTTAGAAACAGGGACACCTCAGTGACAACAAGCACACCTAGCACTCACATCTTGGTTTTTAAATACCATTTTCAATGAAAGAAACCAGGATTCCATGGAGAAGTAGCTGATTTCAGGGCTAGGTTAAGGAAAATACACAATGAACCTGGAGCTAGTGCCAGGAAATGAGGCTGTGCATTAAAAAACAAAATAAAACACGTGGGCCATATCAGAAGGACACAGAAGCAACCTGAAAAACTCCCACTATCTGGAGCTGGAATTATTTGAGCAACAAAATAACAATGGTATTGGATTATAACCAAGGACTGAAATAAATGTCTGAGACTATATGATACAAGTAAATAGATGGAAAAGATGGGACAAGTCTTCCCTACAGAAAAGTTCAAAATAACAAACATAAAAATAATAAGGGAAATAGAAGATCACCATTTAAACAAATGCAGTCATTGCTGCAGGCAAAATCCACTGACCAATGCTAAAGTTAGCAGGTAAGACTTAAGAGGACATAGGATGTCTGCGTATTCTCCAAACATCTTGTCTAAAATGTTTAATGGCTGCGATGGTTTAACATAGGCCTGGATTTTTCAGTACCCCTCCCTCTGGGAAGTGGAGCTTTATTTTCCTCTGAGTTTGGGCTGAACTTGGTGGCTTGCATCTAATAAAGATGGAAAGGTAAAAATGGCAACTTTACAGTGGAGAAACCTGGAAAATACTATGACCAAGTGATCAAAGTTAACATAAACAGTAATAAGTCATATTAATGTTATGTACCTCCTGATAGGATACTATGAGAAGAGAACTTGACCTCGGGTAGTCTTCCAGAAATTTGTAGCCTTAGCCTAATGAGAAAACATCAGGCAAACCCCAAATGAGGAATATTCTACAAAGTACAAAGGAGACTTCATGACCAGATTCAGTGTATCCTGGTGCAGAAAGAGGATATTAGTGGAAAAACTGGTGAGCTCCAACTCAACCCTGTAGCTTAGTTAATAGTATTATATGTTAACATGAGGGGAGCTGAGAATAAGGTGTATGGTAGCTGTGTATCTTTTCAACTCTTTTGTAAAGCTAAACTTATTTCAAAATAAAGATTAGAACAAATGTACAGAGAAAGTACATAAATGAGTGGATTCTTAGAAAACTGCATGCGTAGAAGAGCTAAGAGATGCAGGTGTGGTTATGATGGCTATAGCCAAGTAGTAATGTGACCCTTCAGTCCTAACTGCCCTGAGGAAGCTGAGTAATTCAGGGGCTGTCCATTTTTCAGAATCATTAGAAAAGTCTAGATTGGAACAGCACTTTCCAGAGTACTCCTTGTAACCCTGCTTTTCCTTTAGGATGTTCCAGGAGAAAGTGGTTCAACTGGAGTTGGAAAATGCTGCATCCTTTAGCCTTTGCTTGGCAATTGATAGTTTATATTAGCAAATTAAAGAATCTAAAATTTAGGTATTTTCTTGCAGGCTGATTGTTGTCATTTAACTTATAGTGTCCCAAATATATTTTTCCCTGAACCCTTCTTTTCTCTTATGCAAATATCCTGAGAAATTAGTTTTCTCGAATGGGAAATTCTAATCTAGAAATATCTGGTATTGTCTGGGGATCCCTAACATCTGTTGTTTAGAGTCAACTTTGAAATGAGTTGATCATCCAACTTTGGAAACTAGTGAAATGAGCCAGATGGCTTTTGCTGTTGATCTGTTCTGCAGCTTTCAGGGACCTTGGGTAGGTGAGGGGTTATAACTTATTTATCCTGTGTACCATGGTGTCTCAGTAGCCTATAAATCACCTATTAAACAAATTCCTTTGGATGAAATATTAAATATTTCAACATAATCTTATTTTGGAGTTCACTGCCAATTACTTGACTGCCTCTAAAACAAGCACATATTGAACATTGAATGCTAATCTTTGTTTTAGCTATGTTGGGTTACATAGGGATCTTTCAGATAATCCTTTATTGTCTTATATTAAATGTGTGTAGTGGTACCTGCAGCCTATTGTTTGTTCCTGGCTTTTTAGGATCCAAGAAATCAAGCTGTAATTTTGTCAGTTACTCATCCCCTAGTCTTTCTGAGTTACAAAATGCAAACTCTGATGCTTATTTTACTTAGTGTCAGTAGCGGTCTACTTTAGCCAGTACTATTGTAGAAGTGAAGTGTTGCCTCCCCGTATGTATCAAACACTGGCCAGGGTGTGTGTTGTTCTTGGTTTTTGTATTGGTACCTTGTTCATTTTCAGTTTTAAAATCTGAGGTACTGATTGCATAATTGCTGGATTTAAGTAGTTGCCCTTCTGTATCTGGCTGCTTTGTATCGTGTTTGTAAACTGAAGGATTAAATGTTGCAATGACTACTTAACGACGCTTACCTGATGAGGAGAAATGCAGTGATTGATTTTGGCTTTTGTTTTTGTTTTCCAGAGTTGCTACAATGGAAGTCAAAGGGAAAAAGCAATTCACAGGAAAGAGTACAAAGACATCACAAGAAAAAAACAGATTTCATAAAAATAGTGGTAAGATAGGCATACAAAACATGCTTCCCATATGGGTGTTTGGCTATTATAATTGCGGGATGGGGCGCATGTGGCAAATTTCAATTTGTATTCGTTGGCTAGGATTAGGATTAAAAGAGTAGGAAGAAGTATGTGTTACTGTGTATGAGTTAACATGTTGCTCATGACATTTAGACACTTAAGAAATTGCCAGCCTGGCGTGGTGTCTCACACCTGTAATCCCATCACTTTGGGAGGCTGAGGCGGGTGGATCACAAGGTCAAGAGATTGAGACCATCCTGGTCAATATTGTGAAACCCTGTCTCTACTAAAAAAAAATGCAAAAATTAGCTGGGCATGGTGGTGCCTGTAGTCCCAGCTGCTTGGGTGGCTGAGGCAGGAGAATTGCTTGAACCCAGGAGGCGGAGGTTGAGGTGAGCCAAGATCGTGCCATTGCACTCCGTCTCAAAAAAAAAAAAAGAAATTGCCAGAATAATTGAGGAATGCTTTACTCATGAAAGACTCCTGATCTCAGTCATTGCTGCTGTTGCCTCATTTTATTCACACTAGTTCACCGTACGTTTTATTTTAACGTTTGATAAATTAGGACTGTTTAATACATACTGCTTATAAGCCAAATACTTTTAGGTTCCGAATTTATAACAGTGATGTCTTTATTATTCCATCAGGTGTCAGTATTGTAAAATAGAAAAGTCAGGGAACTGTACAAATGACTAATGTTTCCTTAAAGTGTAGCTGGTCCTCTTTGCATATCATTTGTTAGGTACTAATTTGTAAGCCTTCTTGACCAGAAGTTTGTATCAAATGTTTTTATTATAGGCTTTAAAATTTTGTTTTCTTAAAACTAGAAAATTTGAAAATTAACATTTTAGATGTCCTTATTATATGCTTTCCAAATTCAAGAATATTCATTTTATTCTTAGACTTAAGTTAGTGAACTATTGAAAATTCTGTGTAGACCATCATTAAAGCAGAATACAAAGGTGTAGAAATAATATCTCTGCTGTTTGCTTAAAAGTAGAGAAGTATACCAAATTGACCCCAGTGGTAATCTCTAGTGGCAGAATCATGGGTAGCTTTTATTTTCTATTTCTCTACTCTCTAGGCTTCTTTATCATGAACCTGTGTTAGTTTTATAATCAGGGAAATTTTTATTTTGGTTTTGATTTTTTAATCCAATTCTACTCAAAAGGCTGTATGTTATGTATTTGAGATTAAGACAAGGTATTAGGATTAAAGAGTGTTATTTTCTGTAATGAATATAGTCCAATGGATAAAAGAGACTTGGTCCCAGAATCACTGAACTTATAATTATTATTGTCATTAGAGTCTGGTTCTTCAAAGACATTTCCAACAAAAGTTGCCAAGGAAGGTGGATCTAAAATCACATCTAACAACTTTGAGAAAAGTATCATAAAACCTGGGAAAAAGGGTGTGAAACAGTTCAAGAATAAGCAGCAAGGGGACAAATCACCAAAGAACAAATTCCAGAAGGCAAATAAATTCAACAAGAAGAGAAAATTTCAGCCAGATGGTAAAAGCGATGGTAAGTACGGATTGGTTCAGCATGGTCTTTGCAGAGTCCTTGCACTGCCTGAACTATCTAGAACCATTGTGCGCAGGTACTTTGGAGGTGCATTAGAGAGCTCCCATTCTTGTTGCTTGGCAGGTAACGTTTTGGGACAGGTAGATGGGCTTAAATAAACAACAAAGCATCTTTCACACTCAGAATTCCTCTCTGGTGCTCAGAGTTTATTTCTTAGCCCTTTTCCGAATTACTTTAGCCATGGAGTGAAGCTAAATTGTAATAAATTGTAATGGCTTTATGCCGTGAAACCTCAATAAAACATTTCTTTCTATAAGCTAAAATGTATTCATTTATTCATTCAACAAGTATTTGAGTTTTCTATGCATTGTACCAGGAGATAGGGCAAGTGTGCGCGCATGCGCACACACACACACACTCACACACACACACACACAGTCAGGATACAGGCCCCAACTAATCATCATAGAATTCTGGCCTCAAAGAATCAGTCTGTCCTCAGCTAAGTGTCAACCTTGGCTAAGGATGCTTTGCTGAGCAAGAAACATACAGACCCTGCCTTCACAGAATCTAGGCCAGTCTAATACAGTCAACCCATCTGATGGCACAGATCCATAGCAGTTCCAGAGAAGGTGTTGTGTACTCATGACAGATTTGATTTTAATTGATTCAGGACAAGTTGGTCACTGATAGGCAGTATTGGCAGGTCTCCTGCTTGTCTGTTGAAACAAACTGCTCATCTCTGTCATGGTGTTCAGTGGGTCATTTCTAACCCGGAGCTTTGCTCTCTATTGTGTAACATTCCACTGTTGTGCATTATCCTACACTGATCTCAAACAAGCAGCTTCCATGTTACATGGATTGTCATATCATTACTTTCTTTGCAACATCCTGAGAATTTTTCTGGTGCCTTTTCTTCTCTTTTTCTCCAGCACAGCATATCCTAACACTGCTCCTTTATTACCACCTGAGACTACTGGGGATGGTCTTCTCAGTGCCATCCCCTAGTCCTGCTGCATGCTTTTTACCTTGCCTAAGGGCTGCTTACCAGAGGGACAGCAGCCTTAAGAACAAGAGGTAGGGAGAGAGGAAAGGGGAAATGGCATTGTTTCTCCTTAGGGCTGTAGGATCTTCTCAGGCTCCAGTTTTGATCTTCTCTTTTCATTTTTTCTTCTTCCCTCATCTTCCTCCTCCCTGACCGCCAGTAGTTTCTCTTCCAGCCTCTCTTTTCACTTTCTCTTTCCTAGCTTCTCTAATATAACCCAAATCTTCTTTCTCTACTGGAGTTTTTGACACCTGCATTTTAAACACATATACATTCATTCCTCACATTGATGTGAGAAAAACCATGATTTCTTTTGCTATAGGAGATACATTCCTGATATCTTAAAATGGGACCCTTGATTTCATTTCCTCATATTTTTGTATCAGTAACTAGACTGATAGAATAATATGAGAGATTGGGTACTAGACAACTCCCACACTGGTAAATGTCCTGCAGCCTAGCATGGCGTATGTCCAGGGTACCCAAATATTTATGGAATTAAATTAGCCCTGGATCAGTTACTATCCTCTGTTGTATAGTAGAGGATACTATATTAATCTAATGGTAAATATGCCCTCTGTTGCCTATAATCTTTTGTATTACCAGGCAGGGAATATACAAGTAAACAATAAGGGAATAATAAATACATTGTAGCATATTGTGTAGCCATTAAAAATTATGTTACTGAGGAATGTTAATGTCATGAGAACACATAATCTAATCATATTAAGTGAAGACAGATTCTGAATTTTTCTCTTTTTTTGAGATAGGGTCTCACTTTGCTGCCCAAACTGAAGTGCAATGTCATGATGATGGCTCACTGCATCCTTGACCTCCTGGGCTCAAGTGATCCTCCTGCCTCAGCCTCCAAAGTAGCTGGGATTACAGGCGTGTACCACCACACCCGGCTAATTTTTTAACTTAATTTTTTGTAGAGACAGTGTCTCACTGTTTTGCCCAGGTTGGTCTCAAACCCCTGCCCTCAAGTGATCTTTCTACCTCAGCCTTCCAAAGTGCTGGGATTACAGGCATAAGCCACTGCACCCAGCTACATTTTTAAAGATTAAGACATACATGGAGAAAAATCAAGAGGAAAATAATAAGTGGTTATACCTAGGTTTTGGTTTTATAGGGTTTCTCTTTTTTGCATTTTTCTAAGTTTTTTTTATAGAGAATGGGAGATATTTAGAAGTGACTGATTCCCCCAAAGGATTCTGTGCAGGATACTCATGTAAAAAATACCCATTTTAGTAAGTTGTTCTTTGTTTGGCATCATTAGTTCAATTGGTAAGTTATTTGGATTTTGAAGACAAAAATGTAGTGATAGACACTCGACTTTTATCGTATCACTGTGTTTGTGGCGAACTTGAAAATTTTGGTTGTGCATTGCCATGACTAAGACAGCAGAGGATTGTTTCTAGGTTTGAATCCTAGTTCTATCACTGCGGAGTGGGTGGCCTCAGATAGAGACTCAACAGCTTGGTTCTTTTTCCTCACCATAGAAGGGAGGATAATACTAGTACCTACCTCTTGGGATTGTTGTAAGAAATAAATGACTTAATATACAACAGCACTCAGAACAGTGAATTTTTTGAAGTTGTTTTTCCTATTGGCATTGGAAATAGGAAATTTTTGTTTTCCTGTTTCCTACAGGAAATAGGTCTAATTTTTGTTTTCACTGAAAGTTGATTATACCTAAAGTCCAGTGATCTCAATCTTAAAAAGTAGAATTTTATTTTATAATTGAAAGATATTTAAAATATTATAGTTACTTTTATAATTCTTTTAATGTCTTTTTCTCTTAATAGATATCCTGTTAGAAGAATTAAGAAAGATTTAAATTTAACCAAACTTAAAATGTACAAATTGCTCAGAAAGTGAAGTAAAGCCTAAGTTTATGGGGGATGGTATGTTCCCCTTTCTAGCTTCCAGAACGAGCATTGATCCTGATTGGTGATTGCCCTTTATACCTAATTTGTATTGGTTTATGACACTCAGAATGTTGAATGTAATTGAAAATAATTTCTATAATAACTAGAATCAGCAGCCAAGAAACCCAAATGGGATGACTTCAAAAAGAAGAAGAAGGAACTGAAGCAAAGCAGACAACTCAGTGATAAAACCAACTATGACATTGTTGTTCGGGCAAAGCAGATTTGGGAGATTTTGAGAAGGTAATTCTACCTAAAGATGTCTTTGTTAGTCCCTTTGCGACAGTGGAGAAGTCAGTGTACCTTGTAAATCGTGAGATATCTTAAAATAAATGACGTAACAGTTAATTTATTGAGGGAGTCTTCATAACACCCCAGTAGAAACATCAGTACTTGAATGTCTGCCCATTGCAGAAATGTGTGGAATCATTACGATGGCATTGGATATGCTTATGAAAATGTATGAGGTTGAAATAAATTTGACATTCTTCCTGAGAGAGATCTGAGAAAACAAAGGACAATTTCTTGTCAGTTAGGTTTTGAGATACTTAAGTCTTTGGTATCTTAGATTTGTTTTATTGTTTTTTTTTACTTCTGAAGTTCTGGCTGTTAAGATTTGGATTGATACATAAAATTATACCTTGTGAGATGAGTTTCTGCCTTTGAGAAAATTACTTTTGTCTGGCTGCTCTGGAATAGTAATTTTAATGTCAGAGGTTTGCTGCCTTAGAAAAGAAAATCATGCCGAACTTGGAGAACTCGTATGGTTTTTAATTTTGTGTGTGTAAAATAACTTTTTTTACTTAAACTGTGTTTGCTTTCTCTTCTCATTTGTAGAAAAGACTGTGACAAAGAAAAAAGAATAAAGTTAATGAGTGACTTGCAGAAGTTGATTCAAGGGAAAATTAAAACTGTAAGTAGGACATTAGGACATACTCATCGTTAAACAATTGAGGTCTCCTGATTCTCAGGAGTAGCTGACCATTCATGACAGGTGAATGTCATTGTTTCCAGTTTATTTGGCCAAAAATTTCAAATACATTCCATAACACTGACTACATAAAAATTTAATTGTGGGGGACCTTGCTACTGGGGAGTTTTGAAAAGATTATTAGTTGACTGTGTCATTTTTAAATAATTTACATAAAATAAACCATTGTTCTCTTAAAGTTATCTTGAGGAGTTTATTAGTTCATTAGTATTTGTTTAAGTGTCTTACTCTGAACTCCATATAATTTAGTATGTTCTCAATTGCCAATTTTTATATTTGTAATGTAATCATATTCTTTTTTTCATGCTTTTGTAAACATGAAAGATCTTTAACTAAACTATAATCATTTGAGAATTCTAAAGTAGTTTTCCTTGTTGCTGCTTAATCCTGTCGTGTAATAAATTTCTAGTGACCCTTGTGTATTTGGATTAATATATAATGGCTTGGAAGACAACAGATCTAATAGTTTTACTACACCTAGAGGGGCAGCCTTTGCCAAATCAGATGCATAGGTTTAACCAGATGCTATATTACAGTTTGAAGGAAAATAGCAAGTCATCAGCTGCTGCTTTCTTATAAATTCAGCAGAATCTTTTAGGATAGAACTGCCCTCTCAGCTCTTGTAATTCATAAATATTTCACTCAGGATTCTCCCTCAACTACCCTGAGGTCACAGCTGTATGACCATGGTCTTAGAAGTGAGTTTGGTATTTAAATCCTGACTGGGCTGCTTAAAATATGCATGCCTTTGAACAATAACAGTAATCTATTTATTGATTATTTATTGTAGGCTGGGAATCGTGTTAACCAGCACATGCATTGTGTCATTTACTATATGTCATTATCCCTGTTGTATATTTAATGTGTCTGGGACTCTGAGAAGTAAAGGTTCTTCCTTGGGGTAACAGAAGGATCAAGTTCCTTCTGATAACCTTACTTTCCTCATCTGTAAAGTAGAAATAATAACAGCTTATTCTTATGGTTGCTTTGAGATACGAATGAGAACACTATGTTTAAGGTACCTATGTTAGTTATATAATAGGTGCTTAATATATGCACAAAACGACTTATTTTTTACAAAGATACTTCAGAGATGTCTTACAAATCTTGAAATTTATGACTTTGATGGAAGTATACCCTCACCTTCTGATTTGTTGGAATTCAAAAATTTTAAAGACAGAGCGAGCAACAAATAAGCACTTTTGAAGCGGACTGGTACTGTAGCATAGTAAAAACAATTTGGCATGACAGATGATTTGTAGACGGTGCTCTAGAAAATTGATCAGTGGATCCTTCCAATAGTCATGAGGAGGAATGGGTTAGAGAATCAGATTCAAAACACAACAGTTCTTCTAGAAATATAACTGAGTATATGTGCAGGAATTATAATGAAAATGTGACAAATGGATAATTAACTTATATAATTGCCAATGTGTACGGCTATAGTTATATTTATTTCTGTAGGAAGACTTTTAGATTGATCTTACAGGTATACTTCTGATTGCCAAAGCCAGACATTCTTAGGTCACTTACATAAAAATCATACGGTGTAATAAGACCTTTTAAACAGAAATATTTCCCTTTTAGGGATGGTAACTATCAAAGCAATGAGAAGTATAGTCTGTATAATCATCAGATAGTTTGGATTGATTTGGTTTTAATTATAGTGATAGGAGTCTTGTAAAACGGTTAAATTTATCCTTGCCTCAATGTCATTATTAATTGTACCTGTTAAATATGGTAGGTATCAAAACAAAAGAGTGCTGTTCTGATAATTGAAACAAGTAGTTCTCAGTAATGTAGGTTTGATTTTATCCGTGAAGATTTACCTTTTTTCTAAAAAGAAATTCCAGAAGAGGTCACAATAAAAAATTAATGAGAAACATAACTCTTTTTTTTTTTTTTTGAGATGGAGTTTCGCTCTTGTTACCCAGGCTGGAGTGCAATGGCGCGATCTCAGCTCACCGCAACCTCCGCCTCCTGGGTTCAGGCAATTCTCCGGCCTCAGCCTCCTGAGTAGCTGGGATTACAGGCACGCGCCACCATGCCCAGCTAATTTTTTTGTATTAGTAGAGACGGGGTTTCACCATGTTGACCAGGATGGTCTCGATCTCTTGACCTCGTGATCCACCCGCCTCGGGAGAAACATAACTCTTAAAAGAGAATTAGTCTAACTCAAACTTGTTCCTACAGATTGCGTTTGCACATGATTCAACTCGTGTGATCCAGTGTTACATTCAGTATGGTGATGAAGAACAGAGAAAACAGGCTTTTGAAGAATTGCGAGGTATTTGTTACATACTGAAGATTATGTTATCATTTGTAATAAGTCACTTGTTTTCTCTTGAAATACCCAAGAGTGTTCTAGAAAATAATTTTTGTTTAGGTGTGTCTTCTCAGATCCTTTTTTATTTTTATTTTTTTCCTTGCCTGAGACAAATTGAGAATTAGTTGTGTTTCCAGGATTGTGCATTTACGTAGTTCCTTCCTTCGTTTCCAGAAAGCTGAAATGAGATTTCAAGTCATTGTAATGTATTTTTGTTTTTCAGGTGATTTGATTGAATTAAGTAAAGCGAAATATTCCAGAAATATTGTTAAGAAATTTCTTATGTATGGGTAAGTCGTTGTATTTATAAAATACATTTATTCTTTGTCTTTTGAAGGCATAGATTCCAACTGTGCTCAGATGTGAGATAGTATGTCTGTGGTCTTTATAAGCAGTTGTAATAGCGCTCAGCAGATGCTTGTATTGTTTTTAGAGAGTATCATCTTACATACAATTACTGAAATTAATTTAAAATTATGGTACTGCCTTCATTCCTAAAAAGATACCTCAGAGGTGTCTTGCAAATCTCCTTGTAATTTATGACTTTGATGGAGGTATACCCTCAGCTTCTGATTTGTTGGAATTCAAAAGTTTTAAAGACAGAGTGAACAACAAATAAGCACTTTTGAAATAGACTGGTACTGTAGTATTGTAAAAATAATTTTGCTTGATGAATGATTTATGGATGTTTATCTTGAACCTCTGGAAGAGGAAAAATGGAATAACTTGTAATTAGCCACCAGTATTAAGAGGGTAGAGAGTGGGAAGGGGCAGGTGAGTAGACTAATACAGGGTCAGTAGGTTAGAACATGTCAAGATGGGAGAATTTTCTAAATTAAATGAAATTACTACTTGTCTTGACCAGTCTTTTTGAGTATAGTAATGTGCTAGAATATGATAATCAACAACAAAAGTATAATATATGCAGTTGACAAAATTTTCAGAAATGTATTCCTAGCTCTAATTACCAGCTGTTTGATTCTTTAAGGATATAGTTAAAATACTTGTGACTAAGTCCCATTTTCAAAAAGAATCTTAGAATGTGATTTTCTATTTCCCTGAATATATGGCTTTTATCTATTTTCCTGCCCTACTTTTTTTTTCAAGCAGAACGGTTTAATAGGAACTGACATTTATTGAGCATTTACTATGTGCTAGTCACACTTCTTAATGCATGCTAGCTCATATACTACTCAGAGCAACCTTATTTTTGTTTTTTGAATGAAGGAGCTGAGGCACAGAGGTTGAGTAACTTCCTCTGCGTCTTTCAGCTGGTAAGCAAAACCAGGTTTCAAACCTAGGCAAGCTGGCTGTGGAGCTGCTTAAAGCTTAAAGTGGAAATACAAGGCAGTTTATTTTCCTACTCATAAGCCTGTCTCTGTGGGAGACTCACATACACACAGATTGATGAGTTGGTCTTGGGAGAAGTAGTGTTTTGTTGCCGCCCAGCTTTCTCCTTCCGTCGTTTATTTTTTCCATGATTGTGTTGCGTGTAGAAGTAAACCACAGATTGCAGAGATAATCAGAAGTTTTAAAGGCCACGTGAGGAAGATGCTGCGGCATGCGGAAGCATCAGCCATCGTGGAGTATGCATACAATGACAAAGCCATTTTGGAGCAGAGGAACATGCTGACGGAAGAGCTCTATGGGAACACGTTTCAGCTTTACAAGGTGACATCTCCAGAAGTCTTTTTCTAGTATTTTTACTTTTTTGATATGTTCTTCCTTAACTTCCAGTGCCCTATTTTTAGAATGTATTTTTACCTTGGCTGGTACTTTAAGAGATCATCTTATGCCCTTGATTTTCCCTTATGCTTTATTTTGTCTCTGGTGTAGTGAGCAAGTAATCATACTTAGGCTTGTCTTTCTCCAGAGCATTGGCTTTAAATCCCCTTCAAATAAAACTTTCATTCCTCTCCGAGTGCTCTTTGTAGAGCGCTTCAGTACTTCTGTTTTTACAGTCAGACTGAGGAAGACTCCTAATAGTTATCAAAGCTGTGTAACCACCCCCACCCAGCTCTGGCTGAAGAGTATTGGGCTCTCTGTTGGTAGCTTCTCCTGTGTTTTTTCATGTGCATGCATTGCCCTTCTTCAGATTGTATCCGGAGATGAAAGGGAATAGAGAGACCTAGCCTTGGATAGAATACAAGGACTGAATTTGAGAATGGCTAGCAGTTGGACTAGATGTTAAAGAATCTGTTTCAAACCTTGAAACATAAATGCATACATTTGTCTGAAGGGATATGAATTGATTCCTAGGTTGCCTCCATTAGTCAGGAGTTCTTGGGTTGAATTTGTTGCTGTACTAATTTTGTTAACACTTCATTATATTAATAGGAATATCTAACTAATTATAAAACATATGGTGGCAAGAATTTGTGAAGTGACTACTTGATCTCATAATTAGGCAAGAGCCAGGTGCTTGATGAGTAACTATGGACTGGTTAACTTGGTTGGTGTTTAGCCTGGCTCTTTAAATACATTGGTAGATATACAGACTGAGAATCAGCTAATCAGGTTACTCCACAGGGATATACAGCAGAGCTTTCATTATGTAAATATAGAAAATCTTATATTTGTTAAAACTTACTTTAAAATGACTATAATTGCTTTTCTTTGTCCTGAAGTGAAATTGAAATACTTGATTAAATTTAGGGGAGTTTGATTTTTCTTTTGTTGCAGTCAACAGATCACCCAACTCTGGACAAAGTGTTAGAGGTACAGCCAGAAAAATTAGAGCTTATTATGGATGAAATGAAACAGATTCTAACGCCAATGGCCCAAAAGTAAGAAAGTTGTTTTTGTTTTTTTCTTAACAAATGACATTCAAAGGAGGAAGGTTTTACATAACTGTTGCCCAGAAGAGATGGATATTTCCTGCTTACAATTACTAATCTGTCCTAAATAAGAGTGCAAAAATGTTGGTTTGAAACCATTCTTGGTGCAAAAGAAGATTTCTTTTTCTGTTATCATACCCTATAAAATGGTATCTAACATGCAGTCATGATTTATGAGCTTTTTTAAGCAATGAAACATTCTTTCTCCAAATAAAATGTTACATGGAAACCATGTATACTAAACAGTTTCACAAATATAATCTGTTATTTAAATTTGGTTGTAGGCAAGGCGCAGTGACTCACGCCTATACTCCTAGCACTTTGGGGGACCAAGGTGGGAGAATCACTTGTGGCCAAGAGTTCAAGACCAGCTGGGGCAATATAGCAAGACTCCATCTCTACAAAAAAAATAAGAAAATTAGCCAGGCTTGGTGATGTGCATCTTTAGTCTTGGCTACTCAGGAAGCTGAGGCAGGAGGCTTGCTTGAGCCCAGAATGTCAAGGCTGCAGTGAGCCATGGTCATACCACTGCATTCCAGCCTAGGCAACAGAGTGAGACCTTGCCTTAAAAAAATTTAAAAAAGGGCCGGGTGCAGTGGCTCATGCCTGTAATCCCAGCACTTTGGGAGGCCAAGGCGGGTGGATCATGAGGTCAAGAGATCGAGACCATCCTGGTCAACATGGTGAAACCCTGTCTCTACTAAAAATACAAAAAATTAGCTGGGCATGGTGCGTGCCTGTAATCCCAGCTACTCAGGAGGCTGAGGCAGGAGAATTGCCTGAACCCGGAAGGCGGAGGTTGCGGTGAGCCGAGATCGCGCCATTGCACTCCAGCCTGGGTAACAAGAGCGAAACTCCGTCTCAAAAAAAAAAAAAAAAAAAAATTTAAAAAATTTAAAAAAAATTAAAAATGGATTTTAAGACTTAGAAGCCGGTGCGTGTGCCCTTCGTGGTTTCTGTCCCATAGTGGAGTGGCTGAGCATAGCTTTGGGGACCAGACTGCCTGGGTATGACTCTTGGTTCTCCACTCCCCCCACTATTACTAACTATGTAACC
Organism: Aotus nancymaae; assembly: GCF_030222135.1. Lineage (NCBI taxonomy): Eukaryota > Metazoa > Chordata > Mammalia > Primates > Aotidae > Aotus > Aotus nancymaae. The sequence continues at coordinate 13,889,132 of NW_026988455.1, forward strand.
TCAGGCGACTTAACCTCTCTGTGCCTCAGTTTCCATATCTATAAAATTGAGATAATAATAGTACAGACTTCATAGGATTTTTATGAAGATTAAATGGGTTAGTTGTTCCACAACACTCAGAACAGTGCTTTGCCCATAAAGGCAGTGTTAGTTTTTGCTGTCTACTTGGATATGGCCTGTGAACTTTAGGTCTTTGATGCTTGACCATCAGCCTCCACTGTATACCTGGATTCACCAAGTGTTGCACTAAGGGGTTTGGATTAAGTAGGTGTTGTTGCAATTGCTGACAATGTTTGGTTCATTCAAATTTTAATTCTGCTAAAATTATTTTGTGAGGCAGATGGATTGTGAATAGTGTTGACAGAAATAAAACAACTATTGGAAAAAAAAGGTCTACATATGGATTTCTAATCATTGTGTTCAGTGCTGGGGAAGAAAATGTAGATATCCTCATTTAACAGAATAGAGCATATTTTGAAGGTTGATTATATGTTTGCTGATAAGATCCTAGAAATTTGTACTCTGGTCTTGGTTGTAGTTTTTTAAATCTTAGTATTTCTGAAAGATACAGTCTATTTTATGACAAACTATATGCAGTAAAACCATTTCACGTATTTAGATTACTTTAGGACTTCTGAGATTACCTATCTTTGTATGACTGTAGTGCCAGATCTGATGTGCCTTTTGTTTTTGTTTTTGTTTTTTTTTCTGTTTTCAGGGAAGCAGTGATTAAGCACTCTTTGGTGCATAAAGTATTCTTGGACTTTTTTACCTATGCGCCCCCCAAACTCAGATCAGTAAGTCTTGGCTTTTGTTTTTAAACTGAAACATGGAGGAGGAGGTAGTGTAGAAATTTGAAAAACTGCTTTGATGTACGTTGTCTACTAATCATATTGAATTTTTATATCTTAATAATAATCCGGAGAGTATCTACTAGCTAACCTAATCTGAAAATTAACTAACTCGTGGAGGAATATTCAAGCATTCGGGTAGTTTTAAGTTGAACTGTGCAGTACAAAAAAAAAAAATTAGGTTGACATTAGAAGGTTAGAGGAGGATACGTTTGTAAAACCAAATGGACCATGAAAACCTGGGCTTTATATGATAGAATAACAGAGAGTGAAGGTAAATTGCACTGCCCTTCCAGTCAGTCATGGGAATAAAAATGAGAATTCATCATTTAGTTCCCTGAACTTTGCTTGTCTCATCGTACAGTGAGCTCATTGTCCATTTGTCCTCATTTTCCAATCACAAGGGATAACGAAAATAATGAGACTGACTTAACAAATATGCCTGACTATACATTCATTGGAGTTTTGACCCTCTCAAAATTGGCGTGCAAAATAATTTCCCAACAGTAGCCACCCACCTAAGCTTATGATTCAGTGACCATAGCAGTACCTTCTCTTTTGGGGATTTCTCTTCATTTCCTGCAAAACAAAGTGTCCCACAGTTCTGGATTTACTAGGCAGGAGTGTATGTTCAGAAATGACACAATGATATTTGAATATATTCAGTGGTAGAAAGTATCTTTTTAGCGTTGAATGTTTTAGTAACAGCAAAAAATCATTTGGAACTTAGCATGCTTGTAAAGTAGTGAGACAAGTTGTCTTTTCTGGTACTGGGGGCATTTTCAGAAGAGACTTAAAAAAAAAAACCTTTGGGGGAAACTGAAGCATAATTGGAATATATGCATGGCTCTCCATCCGGGTAGCTTTGAAGAGATTCCTAAGTTCAGGTATGTTAGTTGAAACTGCTCTTGAGAGTCATGTTGGAAAGGATTGTAAGATACTTTAGGGTGAAATTGTTCATTATTGATGAAATTAGGCACCTACCCTCTCTTTCCTGGCATAAGGCTTCATATTTATTTATTTAACATACATTTTTTAGTTGGGAATAGACTCAAATGGGGCCCTGCAGCTGTGCGTTGCCAGAACTCATTTACATCCTATGTGCTTAGACTTTGAAAATATAAATAAGAAATTATATACAAGGAAAACAAAGGCTAACAATGAAATTAAGCTAAGCTACCTATGAGAAATTAAATGATTTTTTACTAACGGGTCATTTTTAGGTAAGGTCTTAGTCTAAATATTAGTATAGAAATTTTTCATAAGGAAATGTTACATAAGCAGGTTGATGGTAAAGAATATGATTTTTGGTGATAATCTAGTTATAAACTAAACAGGAAACTTTTTCAGTCAAAATGAATATTTTGATTCTGTTTATTATATATGTGTCTCTTTTAGGGAAGAGCATTTTCTTTATCTCGCTATTCTGTTAAAAGTTGCTTTCTTAACACCACCACCTCCTAGGCATCTTTTTCTTGGCAAATTATTTAAAATATATTATACTACACATATAGCCTGTGACTTTTTTTTTTTTTAACAGACATTGGTTAAAGTCAGATACTGTGTTTAATAGAAATTGTGTGCCAGCAGTATTTACTGCTCTTGATGGAAAAGAACATTTCTAGAAAGAGGTTGTTGTTTCTGTTTGATTGTCTAAAATGAAATTGTTTGCTACCTGCACTCTCTTCCTTTCCTTCTCTCTGCATAACTGCCCCCTGTAGACAGACAGTTAAAACAGCAGAAAGAAGAAAATAAAGCAAAGCCCTGTTCCTGACAGTATTTGTTCCCTAGGAAATGATTGAAGCCATCCGCGAAGCGGTGGTATACCTGGCACACACACACGATGGCGCCAGAGTGGCCATGCACTGCCTGTGGCACGGTACCCCCAAGGTAAGTGTGACAGCACTTGTGCATTTAAACTGTACAAGTCAGGGCCATGCTATATCTTCAGGCTTGACTTAGCTGTCCTGAGACTTTTAATCCCCTTTGGTCTTTGCCATATTGTACTTTGCAACATTATCTTCTAAAAGTTGTGCCTCTGGGTCTGATGGGAATGAGCCATCTTCTTTAGGCCTAGTATTTCTTCTCTGCTTTAGTAGAAACCTCGAAGTTTCATTAAGGATGGGAAGAGATCTGTCAAGCAAGTAATCATAACATGTATTTAAGCTTAGTTTGTAGAGGTTTTGGTACCCATTGGGCTCTTCATTCCTCATTTAATAATCATACTATGGCAGGGGAAAATAGGAAGGGATAACGAACAGCTGGCCACACACATTTGCTCCTGTGGGTGTTAAGTACTTGAGGGGAAAGGTAAAGATCCTTATTAATCACAGAAGTTTAACAGAAATGATCATTATTTCCTTGGTCAGCATAATTCTGCCTTTAAAAGATAGTTGTACTGTATCTACTTTTTTAATGCAAATTTAATTTTGTTCAACAAATGCATATGAGTAGTAACTGTATGCTAGACTCTGCATTTGAGGACAGTTCAGACCTTGGAAGAGGGATCTGTCAGGTCTCACTGTGAAAGGTGGCTTCACTAGGTTTGCCTTGCATCTTGCAACTTAATGGTTCCATATTTATGTCTGAATGGATTGTCATATACACATCTAAGCTTGTAATAGCTCTAAGAGAACTTCTTTGGTATGTTACAGTTTTTCATTCTGGCTACATAACTTATTTTTACTAAGGAAAAATATGCCACTCAAATGAAAACTTAAATATTATATTAAAATGTTTATGAAATACCCTTAATACATAACTGAAAGCTCAGTGAGACAATCTTTACTTTTTAAGGACAGGAAAGTGATTGTGAAAACAATGAAGACTTACGTTGAAAAGGTGGCTAATGTAAGTATAATAGAACTACATATTTTTTCTAATTATTTTTAAGATGAATTCATATCTGTTACAGAAAATTTTGAAAATTTCAGAAAATTACCAAGAAGAAAATTATTAGTTGTTTTATTATAATATTTTTCTGTACATATACATGTATTTTCATATTTTATTTACACAAAATGGGAATCATGCCACATGCATTCTTTTCTTCTTTTTTAATTTAACATTGTATTGTGATAGTTCTCTACCTTTCTTAGATATTCTTTGATATTTACTAGCATCTTTGGGGAATTTGTCCAGTCATGTTAATTAAACATGGGAATTACTGCTTGGATAAGGTAGGTACATATTTTAGTCTCTGGGTAAACGATGCCAGATTGCACTTCAGAAACTTGATAGTAGTTTTCTTTACGACCAAAACCATAAAAGAAATTAAAATGTATCTTTATTTTTTTAAGAATAAATTTGCAGTGTGGTTATGGAAATTTTGAGTTGTTAAATTTTATAGTTCTTTAGAAATGCAACAACAGTTTTCCTAATGAAATTCATGGGTACAAGAAGTTTTTTCGGGGAGCTTTGCTGCTTTCTAAATAGTGTTTATATGTAATTAGATATTAAATAATTTTCCATATTGGTACTATGGAGTACTATAACTAGAATATATGTAGTAAATAAAATTTTAATTTTTGAGTAAAATTTTATATATTTGATGGATAACAGTTCATCAGTAAAGTTCTAATTTATTGATGAACTAAAATGATTTCATAATCAACTATTTTGTCCTTTGAAAAAAATCCAGTGAGAACTACTAGCATCTGGTGAATACTTCAACTTGTTTGAAATACTAAGTCAAACAATTTAAAATTAATGCTGTGTGATTGTGTACTTAACTATTGTCTTCTGTTGGAATAGAGATTAGAGGAATTCAGAAGGTGGCTAACTTTCCTATAACAAAGTGAAGTATGGAATTCTCTGATAAGTTGTTTCGAGTATATGCAATTTTTTATGATTCATAATTCATTGTTAAGTAAATTTTTATGCGTGATACTCTAATTTGAATACTTTACATTAAAATGAGTAAAAACTAGAATGTTAAGAAAAAATTCACCAAAGTATTAGTAGTATGACATTTTTAAATAATAAAATTAGATTGTTTTAGTTCTACAGTTTGGTTTTGTCAGGTAATTCAGCACTAAGCTTTTTGAGAACCTAATCCCAGCGTGGCATCATGGTGGTAACAGAAATTAACAATACGTATCTTTTTAAACCTCTAAGAGTTATTTCTAAGGGGGTGATAAACTAACATTACCAATGGATTTGATCCATGGATTATTTAGAATTATTAATTTCCAGATACTGAGGGTTTCTTGATACAGTCTACATTATCTTGTTCCTTTGAAATTTATTGAGACCTGTTTTGTGGCCTAACATATGGTCTAAGTATTTTTAAAATAATATATTGTGGAGTTGTTTGGTGGGGTATTCTATATATGTCCATTAGACCAAAGTAGTTGATAGTATTTATACCATCAATGTTTTTACTGACTTCTTATTTTCTAGTTCTATCAGTTGCTGAGACAAACGTTAAAATTTCCAACTATACTTGTGGATTTGTCTGTTTCTCACTTATATTCAATTCGGTACCAGCTTCTGTTGTATTCATCCAGAAATATTTTATGCTTGGTTATGCTTATGTGTGTCCAACTTAAGAGAACTGAAATCAGTGATTTTGTGCTAGGGACAATTGTTTTCTATTTTGTTTCCTTCACTTAATTCATATTAGGGGTCATTTTATTTCAGTATGTATACATCTGTCTACCTCACTCTTCTCAGTGATTATAATATTTCATCATACACCTGTACCATGATTTATTAAATAAGTCCCTCTTTTGAGGCATTTTGGTAGTTTCTAGATTTTTTTAAATTACCATTAGTACTCCAGTGAATATACTCATGAAAGTCTTTGTACTTACATGGAAACATGTGCAAGAAATGAATCCTTAGAACTAGAATTGCTGGATCAGGTCATACCTGCATTTTACATTTTTATAGGTGTTGCCAATTGCTCTTCAAAGAAGTTGAACTACTTTACATTCTCACCAACATTCAAGTGTACCTGCTTTTCCCTAAACCTTTGGTAAATTAGTCTGTCAGAGGTCTTCACAGTCCCCTATGGGACAAACGGCAAATGGCATTTCATTGTTTTAATTATTATCCTTAATTAGTTAGTACAGCATTATTTCACACATTTAAAGACATTTGTACTTTTCTGTGAACTGACCCTTCATGTTCTTTGCCCATTTTTAGTTGGTTGTTGGTCCTTGTGTGGTAAGGGTGTTAGACCTTTGTTGTTTATCTTCAGTTTGTCTTTTTGACCTTACAATTACCAATTTCATTATTGTTTCTGGTTGAAATTGTATTATCTGTGATATTCATCAGATCTGGCTTTGAATGATTGTGGGCTATAATCAAAAATCAAATTCCTATCAAAATTTAAAACAATTATATCAACATCCAGGACACTAATGCCACAAGCTCTGGAAACAGGCTCTTGTTTTCTTTCGTTTTTGTGTTTTTGTTCTTAACATAAAGTAGGTGTTCTTTAAATGTTTGGAACAGTATTAGCATCATGGAAATAATTTGATTATTTCAAAGGATGAGTGTTGTGAAAGCCACATGTGTATTTCTGTGATCTCATGCAGCTGTACTTTTTTAAGTAATGTTTTTATCTCTTTCAATATATGATTATACTTTTCTAGTTTTTTTCATTTTTATATTGTAATTTTGTGAGTTCACTTTAAAGAAATTGAGCAATATAGAAAAGAAAATTAAAAATCATTTGTAAACCCAGAGATGACTATTACAATGCTTTGCCTTCGGGGATTTTCTGTGTACATGTATTGTGTATATCGTGTGTGTGTGTAAAATTGTATGAGTTTATATTTTCTTTTCATGTTGGAATATCTTATATATGTGTTTGTATGTGTAGGTTTTTTTAATTTAATCTTATAACTTGAACTTTTAACTATAATTTTCAAGTAGCTAACAGGTATTAGTTTTAGGCTATTTGGTAATAAAGAATGTGCTTTAAAAAAAAGTCAACCTTGCCTCTAGAATATAATTAATGAGGTCTTGATAAGAGAGGAAATTTGTTATAATGGCTTTTATTCATCTTGCTTATATTGTGTTAGACAAATTGTCATTGTAGATAATGTTTATGAAAGTATTCTATGTATGGAATAGGAGGGAAAACCTATGCACTTGTTTTTAACCTACTGGCTTCCAATTCTTGCAGGGCCAGTACTCCCATTTGGTTTTACTGGCGGCATTTGATTGTATTGATGATACTAAGCTTGTGAAGCAGATAATCATATCAGTAAGTAATTCTGATGGTCTTGAATTTAAGTTACATTAATAAACCAGTTGCAGATGTAAGCTTGATTTTGCTATGCATGTGTAAAGACTTTCAGCTGTGCTTTCTATCAGGATTTTTGCTTACTTTTAAGTTAATTATGTTTTATTTTGGAGATTTGTTTTATTCCTGTATTAAGCTTAACCTTGTAACTTCATATTAATACTGTTTTAAATATTTAAAACTGGTCAAATTAAGATTTAACACTTGTATTTTAGATTACGATAGCATGGACTTTAGATCATATGCAATTCTAAACTATGAAAAATTAGCAAAGTGATATTTAGATATGATCAGAAATCAGTCAGCATAGTAATTCCTCAGTTATTCCAGAACTCAAATACAGGCAGAGGATGTCTGTGACCTATTAAATTATCTCTCTCCCTATGGAGAAACAATTACCTCTGTACAGTTACCCAGCTAATCAATATATCTGTGCTGGATTGAGCTGATAGAGAAGAAAAGTGTACAAAACTCACTCAGTTGTGATGCTCCTTAGAGATTTTGTAGAATCAGATTAAAAGTTATTACTAAAATTAAAACTCTTAACTTCCGTTTTACATATCAGCAATTCCTTCTAGTCTAGTATAATGACCATAAAATGGTAATACTTGAATGTAGTGTATTTATCCCTAAACTTGCCTTCAGAAAAACCAATTGTCCTCTTAAAGGAAGTACTCCAAAGTAAAAATTGCATTCTAAACTGTTTCTGTTTTCTTCATTCTTCAGTGAAAGCCTCTTTTTCTCATCCTACGATTGTCTTTTCTCTTCTTTTTAATGTATGAGTGATGTTGAGTATATGGTAGCTGTTGCAGCAGGGTGGGGATAAGAAAATGCAAGCTTGATAGTAGTGACCAACTTGGAAACATTTTGAAAACCACATCTATATAGACATAGGTTATTCATCTGAAAATTACACAAGCCTTTCTGATTGATATACATGAATGGAGCCCTTGGATAAATCTTAGTGCCAACAAGTGGTACTTTTACATCTGCAAGAAGGAAGAATATGGATGATTCAAAAAGAGAATTTACCTATTGTCAGGTGGTGGTGCTGTGGTGTCTCTTTGTAGCCTCTCGGGATCAGTAGACCTGGGTGTAGTAGAAAAACTGTACCAGCTAGTGGAAGGGAAGATTGTTTTCTCAGATGCCAGCTGTAGGTCCCAGTGTGTGTGAATTTCTCATGCCCTTGCTGTCATTTTCCAACTTTACCCTTGACTATTTTAAGATTGTGATGACTTTCTTTGGGATAGGATTGTGGGAAGAAACAAGTTGGCAAGACTTTCACGTTACAAACTGAGTACTTTGACATGTTCCTTGTGACTTTATTACCCTTTTGACTCCAATCAATAATGATTGTTTTTCATTCCTGTGACCAGAGATGTGAGGCCATAGAATTAGCTAATGAATAAAGTTGTTTCACAGAAATGGAAACAGACTGGGATATTGAAAGTTTGCTTTTGTTTAATATTTTGACGACAACTAAAATTTGCATAACTGTTCCAAATGAATTGCAAGAGAAACCAAATTTCCTTCATGATTTGCCAGAATGATCTGTTAATTTTTTCCAAAGATGTATGCCACTTAAAGTTGCTGTTGAAACAGTTTTAATTCCTTATACTTATCACTTTGATTCCCACGACTGCTTAACCCACATTCTTAATGACTTTCTCATACTTAGGGCAGCTTTCCCTGAATGGCCTGATTTGCTGATCTCTTGCCTGTTACTGACAAATATTCAACAGGTTCTGTGTATTATTAAACTGTGTAGCTCGTGATAAAATTCTGGAATGCTAATTGCTCTTGGATTTTTCCCACCCCTCATCTACCGCAATAATGGTTGCCGTATGCAGTGCTTTTTAAAAATAACCTAAAAAGCTTAAGTGTTGCTAAGCACTCTGTTCAGGGCACCTAGACTTCCCAAAATGTCAGGTCGAAATCACAGCCTGGTCAGCTGAGCCTTTTCGCCTTTCAAAATGGTAACGAGCTCTTTCTTACCTACTTTACTTTCCAAAATAAACATAAAGTTTCATCCAGTTTACCATGCAGTCATTGATATGCAGGTGGTTTGGCAGCAGTGTTCACTGGAAAGTAAATAAGTACACTAGCCAATTGCTGTTTGAGGGTGAATAAATATTAATGCATATTTTTAAAGGCATCGTCTTTAAAATATACAGAAAGGTATGAATAATATAGTGAACACCCAGCCTCCCAGCATCTGACATGACATGAAATGTGACAAATACAGTTCAAGTTTAAGCCTTTTGTGGACCCATCCCTGATATCCTATCATCGGCGCATATCTACTATGATAAATTTGGAATTTATTATTCATGTGCATTCCCTTATCCTTTCACTATTTGTAAACATTTTTGATTTTGCAAAACATGCATCTGATTTTACATGTTTACAAGCTCTGTGTAAATGATGTCTTACATGTATTCTTCTACATCTTGCTTTTTTTCTTTTGTCATGTTTGTGAGATTTATCATCAGGGGTCAGCAAGGCTTTTTTGTAAAGGGCCAGATAATAATTATTTTAGCCTTTGTAGGCTATATACATGGTCCTGTCTTGTATTCTTGTTCATTTTGTTTTTGTTTTTTAGGACCCTTTTGAAATGTAAAAAACCATTATCAGTTTGCAAGATGGACAAAAACAGGCTATAGACTGATTTTGACCAATGGGCCATAGTCTACCCATCCCTATTCCAAATAATTTATTTTTCGCTGCCAAATATTTATTTATTACATGTGACTGTACTGCGATTTATTTTCTAGTTTCCTGGTGATGGATGTTTAGGTTGTTTACAATTTTAAAAACTATCATTAATTCTTATTAATTTTTGCTAATCCAAATCCATGAACATTCTTGTATATGTCTCCTTGGATACATGTTAAGTTTCCCTAAGGCACTTAGCAGAATTGCTGGACTGCCAAATCTGCTGCACGTATGTTTATATAGAGTCATGTGTTCCTGTTTCCTGCTCAGCCACTACAAAACTATTGCCTTACGCAGTGCTTTTAAAAATAGCCAAGAAAGCTTAGTGTGTTGCTAAGCATTCCATTTAGAGTGTAAGTAGGGTTCACAAAATGTCAGGTTGATATCATAGCCCAATAATCACTCCTTGTTTTCTGTTTAGACTAAGCTCTAGTGTAATCATCAGATAGTGATCTCCCAGTTAGATGTGGTCTCCCCGTCCACTCAGCTACTGTAGTCTTTGTCTTTGCCATCCTTTCCTGGAGCAGTTAATCATGGTCTGACCCAGGGCTCACAAACTTGCAAACCTTCACTGACCAGATAGGTAAATGAGTTGCCAGACTAGGTGTGAGACAAGGAGATTATGCTCACCTCTTTCTTTCAGCAATTTAACACATTTTACTACAATTAAAGCATTTGTCCTCTTTTTTGAGTTGATTAAAGCTTAATGTATGTACCTAAAGGTACACTGAAGGCACACTCAAGGTACCCCATATTTGGGGCACTAAATACTTCATTATCAAAAACACATAGATTGGTCGGGTGCGGTGGCTCACGCCTGTAATCCCAGCATTTTGGGAGGCCAAGGCAGGCGGATCACAAGGTCAAGAGTTGGAGACCAGCCTGGCCAACATGACTAAACCCTGTATATAGTAAAAATACAAAAATTAGCTGGGTGTGATGGTGCATCCTATAGTCCCAGCTACTCCAGAGGCTGAAGCACAAGAATTGCTTGAAACCAGGAGGCAGATGTAGCAGTAAGCCAAGATCGCACCACTGCACTCCAGCCTAGGTGACAGAGTGAGAATAAAAAAAAATACACATTGATTGAGTTCTCTTTGGGGCTTGTTTGCCTTGAGAAAGTTCTCTACCTTGTAATAAGTTCTGTAATAAGTTCCATATGTTTTGTGTATGTCTTCCTGTTTATTACTGAATTTTTAAATTCATTTTCCCTGGGTAGTTAAAATTATATATTCATTTTGAGGTGGTTAAAGCTATTGAATCTGCTCTCTGAAAACTTTCATGTTTTATATGGGAATCTTTATACTGTGATCTTAAACTTCAGCAGTAGTTAGGAGAGCATAGTGAGGGTTGGATTGGTAGAAACAGGGACATGGTGGTCAAAAGATTATGTAAGATGAGCAGTGTGCGGCTCTCAGTAGTGCTTGACTCCTAGGAAGCACTTAGCGAGTGTTAGCTACTTTTATCGGAAGTGTGCTATCTTTTGTGCAAAAAATGAGGGAAGGTTAGGATTTTAAAAAGAGAAACATGGTATGTAGAACCTGGAGTGGCGTCATCAGCCGTGGGATCATGACACAGTGAGATTCACGGTCCCATGGTTGATGGCTGACTTGATTTTGAGCTCGGTTCCTCATACTAAAATTACTAAACTCATCATAATAAATAGGCCCTTTTAAGAAGAGCAGATCTGAATATATCATCCCAGAGAGCATTCCTTTCCTTAAGAGGAGGTTTTACGATTTCTTTGAAAGAGACTAGTTTTGGAGTTGGAGGACCAGGACTAGGCGATCCCCGAAACTGCCCCTGTGAGTCCTCTGGCAGATCCTCTCCTCTTTCTGGATGTCTCATCTGTAAACCTGGCTAGCTGGACAGAACTCTTTCCGAGGCCCAGCCAGTTCTAACGAATATGGGGTGCTCAGATATGCATTTGAATATTTATAAAGTTTGTTACAAGAAATAGGAATATTAGAGGTGGGGAAACAAATGGATGACTCTTCTGTTGCATCTTCTCTAATAAGAATAAAGGAATTTTTAAAAATTTTTAAGTGACTTTTCTGTCTTTGAAAACATCAGATTTATACAGGAGTTTAGTTAGGGTGGGGATGACATTGCTTTTGTCCCTTAAATTCGAAGAACTAGAAAAGGAGGTTTCTGTTCTTGGGTATGGAAAATGTCATGGTATAATTAGTAACTGCTCAGTCGAGTCTTTCTGGATTTGTCATCCCCTCCTCCTCTGTTTTTGTTTTTCAGTGCAGTAGCTAAACAGCCTTCATTCGCCATGAATAAGCAACCTAACTTTAAAAGCCTTTATCCACTTGTTCGATTCAACAGAGTTTCTTTATCTCCTTTCACATACATCTCAGCAGGGAAATTCTAATAGAAATGTTCTTCATTCATGCTGATGCTACATATAAATGCAGCTGCAAATTAACTGTCTCTACTTAGTGACCTCAGCAAGTGATGTCCCTAGTAATAGATGCCCAAGAAATACTGGCCATAATGAATGAAGATAACACCTTTAAATATTTTTTAAGTCCTTGGGCTTGGTCAGTTCATACAATTGAGTTGTTCAGTTATGCTAGTCACAAAAGAGAATTGATTCTGTGTTCTAAATATAAATTTCTGTGTCCTTTAATGAGACAATTTCAGAACTATCTCCACATTTTCCATGAAGTACGCTGGGAAAAATATTAGTTAAGTATGTATTCTTTACTATTCAAATTCCAGGCATACTTTAAGAATGTAGCTACCATTTTTTATTTATAATTTTATAGGCATTGTGCTTACTTCAGCAGCACATATACTATAATTTTTTGGTTTTTTGAGACAGAGTCTTGCTCTGTTGCCCAGGCTGGAGTGCAGTGGAGCAATATCGCCTCACTGCAGCCTCCGCCTCCTGGATTCAAGCGATTCTCCTGCCTCAGCTTCCTGAGTAGCTGGGATTATAGGTGCACACCACCACGCCCAGCTAATTATTTTGTATTTTTTCATAGAGACGAGGCTTCACCACATTGGTTAGGCTGGTCTCAAATTCCTGACCTCGTGGTCCGCCCGCCTCCACCTCCCCAAGTGTTAGGATTACAGGCGTGAGCCACTAAGCCAGCCACATATACTATAATTTTATAGGAAATTATCAGTTTGTTGCCTAGCATAGTAAATGACAAATATGGAAGGAAGGTCCTGTGGTAGTTTAAGAAAGCAGATATTGATTCTTCTTTTTGTTTATAATTTTATAGGAAATTATCAGTTCATTGCCTAGCATAGTAAATGACAAATATGGAAGGAAGGTCCTATTGTACTTACTAAGCCCTAGAGATCCTGCACATACAGTTCGAGAAATCATTGAAGTTCTGCAAAAAGGAGATGGAAATGCACACAGGTAAAAGCAACTAGAATGGCTCGACTTTATTCCTTTGCTCTAGTTGTCTGCTAATGCTGAGTAGCGCATGCTTCCAGAAATCCACTCATGTATCCATCCCCTCTCTCTCAAACTGCTCAAAAGGTGAATTCCATTTTTAAGCTTGTATTTTTGACAGATTCTGTTTTTATTTCGAAAAGGAAATAAAAGTGTCCTGCCAAAAGAACACCTCTGAGCACCTGGCACATAGTAGGCATTTAAGTGTGTGGTTTGGCTTCTGTTTTGATTTATTTTCAAAGCTACCGATACCCCATATTTGAGTATGATCATCCTTAGAGTGTGATGTCCATACAGCAGTGTAAATGTTTTGTTTTGTGGTTATGCTATTTGGGTTTTTGAATTTTTTTCTTTTTTCTTTTTTGTTATTGCACGAGCCAGACTCCCTTTATTGAGCACTTGTTCTGTGCCAGAAACTATTGAGATCCTGGAGACCCAAACACGAAAAACAGAACACACCCTCAAATCACACATTGTCTATGTGCTTAACAGAAAGAGGCAATAATAATAGAGTGTGACACAGTCTCTGATAAACTTTTAGAGGTTTTTGTGATAATAAGATCACCACATTTTGTTTGCCGTTTGTCTTACCTTAATACCTCATTCAATATATTTAACAGTAAGAAAGATACAGAGGTCCGCAGACGGGAGCTCCTAGAATCCATTTCTCCAGCTTTGTTAAACTACCTGCAAGAACACGCCCAAGAGGTGGTGCTAGATAAGTCTGCGTGTGTGTTGGTGTCTGACATTCTGGGATCTGCCACTGGAGATGTTCAGCCTGCCATGAATGCCATCGCCAGCTTGGCAGCAACAGAACTGCATCCTGGTGGCAAGGACGGAGAGGTATGTACTGTTAAAGGATAGGCAGGAAAGCTGCAAAGGCCACAAAAACTTCAGTCACTATAAAGAGAATTGTACCGTGATTGTCTCAACTCACCTTACACCAACAGTACATTTAGAGATTGTGAATTCACAGCACAACCCCGTTATAGCCCTTGTCTGTCTCGGGAGCTTGCTTCACATTTCCTACAGAGTAAAAACAAAATCCTTTTACGGTGGCTCTCCCTTGTCCTTGGTTGATCCCAGATTGCCTTTTCAGCATATTTTCTAACTCCTAGCTTTAAATTCGAATTTGCCGTGGACACTTCTTCCCTCAGCAAGTGGAGACCCCAAGGCCTAGTAGTTCTGTGAAAATTCCAGGCTAAGGGAACAGGCTGTGCAGAAGCGCTAAGGAGGGAAGGAACCGGGCATGTTTGAGAGCAGAAGGCTCGGGGGTTGGAAGTGAGTTAGCAAAGGGAAGAGGAAAACAGAGACCAGGTCACATGGGGCCTTTGTCCTAGGCTGGGTTGTAAGCTCCTGACAAACAGACAGTTATGGGGAATCTACTATTTCCCCATATAGTAGGGGCAGTGGCCTCTGCTTTCATTTAATTCTCCCAACAGCCTTTCATTATAATCCCCAGTGTTACAGTTTGAAGATCTGCATAATTTATTCAAGTTCCATGCATTTCATTCATTTATCAGAAATGTAGTAAACCTATACTGAATGCCTACAAAGGTGTTCAGAAGATGAAATGACAGGGTCTCTGCCCTTAAAGTGTCTGGGATCCATTGGAGAGACCCATGCAGACAAGATGTACAGCAAGGTATTGTTGCATTGAGTACATTCAGCATGCGATGGGAACTGAATAGTAACATCCAAATTTTAGTCCAAATCTAAGGACTTCTGATTAGTACTATGAATGCTTTGCTGCAAATACAGTGTCTCATGGTAGCAGTTAGGTGCTTAATTACCATGGTAAGAAAAACAGTGGTACACAGTGCCAGGTGTGGTGCAGCAGCTCAGTGCCATCTCATCTCCCTGGCTCACCCACTTCTCCACATCGGTGTCTCAAGCAGGAATAAAAGAGCCAGAAGGCTTTTTCTCCTGGCACTGGTAAGAAAATACCCAAACAGGCTTCCCTGATGTTTTACTGGGCAGAAATGAGTCCCATAACTACTTCTGGACCAATCTGGCAGAAGCGATTAGATTACCAGAACTCGTTCAAACCAGTCAGGATGTATCCTGATCACGGAGGAACCTTTGAGAATGCAGGAGGAGGAGGTGGGGTGTCAGTCAGTAAGAAAGCTGGAGAGGGAGATGCCTGTTACCAAGAACCTCTCACAGCAGCAGTTATATTATATTCATCTTTAATTTTCTCTAACCATCTGGGTCAAAGCCTGGCACTTGGGAATGTTTTACAGACATGTATTTGGTTATGGATGAAATCAGTGCCAAGTGTTGAGTGCCCAAGGTGCTTTTGATACCTAAGACTGGGGAAGAGAAGTGGGCCAGGGATCTTAGAGAAGCCCTGGCTCCTTACCGTATTGACAAATGGGAAAGCTGCATGCATCTTCAAAGTTTCTCTGTAAGGAGACTGAGCCAGTTGCCTCCCATACTTGCTAAGGAGAGGCCCAAATAACTGAGGGAACAATTGGTATGGCTCTTGAAAAGGAGTAAGGTTGAGCTGAAGAGATGCTTTCTTGATTCACTCATCAGATAATTCCCTTAGGTAGTCACGTGTACTTAAACAGCATGCAGCATTGGGTTTTGATGTTTGTGCCATAGTGTTCTGTCCTGTAGGTTTACTCGTGTCTGAGAATGGCATATTGCAGTCTAAGACATGACTAGCATTAAGATGAGCATTGTGCTGCTACTGTTCAGAGCAGATTTCATGAAGCCGAGACTGAAGTGCTGTGCAGTGGTCATGCTATCTGACGTAACCATCTTTCAGTCTGGGGATTAGAATAGATCTCTGGTTCCCCCAAGTATGGTGGTTATTTAAAGACCCCTTAAGCCTGTGGAACTTTAAAAGTGGCTCTATGTGGTGACATAAATTTTACGTGTCCATTCAAATGTATTTGCATGAATGAAAACAGCTTTTAAAATGAACTGTTCTTGACCCCTCAGCTTCACATTGCAGAACACCCTGCAGGACATCTAGTTCTGAAGTGGTTAATAGAGCAAGATAAAAAGATGAAAGAAAATGGGAGAGAAGGTAGGCTGTGCAATTTGACCTTTTCTTGTATCTTATAAGGAATTCCAGTAATTCCTGGCATCCCTGAACTTTATACCGGCCACTTAAGCACAAATGAAGTTTGTCAAGTGTTTAGAAATGATGTCTGTGGATAAGAAATGATTCAGTGATTGCTGGTAATGCTTTTTTCCCTAGAAATTTGTGTCCGAGAACTCTTTAATTTTCTTTCTTTTTTCCACCCTCCCTCACTCTTTCTGGTTTCCTTCCTCTGCTGCTGCAGGCTTCTAAACTGGCTTGGTCAGTGCCCTAAAATGCTATTCTAATGAGGATGGTGAGAGGGGGCAGGGGGTCCCAATTGTTGAGTATCATTACCTCAGTAGAAAGGCACGATATTTATCTCTATGTTTGAGGAAAGAATAAGCAAAGAAGATTATCCTCGTCAGAGAATTTTGGACTAGTGCCTGTTTATTTGGCATTGAAATACATGTGACCAAAGAGTAAGCCAGTCTTTGGCACTTTCTGGTTTTTTGTAAGCCTTACAGCTGCTCTGTAGAAACTCAACTCTCTAGAGAAGGACAGCATTAGCATTTGCGTGCCATTCCTCTCTCCATCCTATCTCCAACCAGACCTTCACTTAGGAAATCCAAATTCCATCCAGTATTTAAACCACTAGAGAGATTTTTTTTCCCCTACTGAGTTAAAACAGTTTGGGCTTTCCATTACAGTGTCTGAAAAAAGTGACAGATCATGAATTCATGTCTTAGGGCAAGTGGCAGCTCTAATGGCTTGTGAAGCAATCAGTATAGCAATAGAGCTGTCACTTCTCACTTTACCTTTAAAAATAGGGACCCGGGGCCATTTTTCACTGTAAATTTTTTTTTTGTAAAAGAGAAGCTTTGTGATAAATATTAAAGAAAAAGTAATGTATGGAATCATCTTGTTCATTATTTAAAAAGTTGACGTGCAGTTGAATTTATGCCAGAAAAGTTGTCTGGCTTAATATCCAGTGGTTTTTCTCCCTCTTGATTAAAATGTGCTGAGAGCCCTAAAATCAGCCCGTTTGGGTCTGATGTGTTTGTCCTGGCATTTTCATATAGCACCAAATGAGTTTGTCTTGCTGCATGTCTAGCTATTTTGATTTTCTGTTGTTGTATAGCAGCCACCTTAAAACTTAGTACTTTTCAAAACAATGACTTGATCAGGATCTGGTGCAGCTTGCCTCTTCTAAGGGTCAGAGTCATCTAGGGCTGCTTGGTTTATGGTTGGAGTGTCCACTTTTCAAATAACTCACTCACATGGCTGGCAAGTGAGTACTGGCTGTTGGCTGGGAACCAACAGCGTGTTTCCCTTTCTAGGCTGCTTGGGCTCCTTCATGAGATGGTGGTTGCTTTTTTAAGAGTGAGCATCCCAAGAGAACAAAGTAAATGCCTGGCACTTTCATGATTTATCCTTAGCGTCATTTAATGCCACTTTCACCATGCTGTCTTGGCCGAGTCAATCACAGAGGCCCACTGTGACTCGAAAGAAGACATGGAGTCCCCCTGTAGATGGAGTGGCTGCATTCTAGAAGAACACACAGGACAGGAGATATTCTTGTGGTCAGCTTTGGAAAACAATTTACCTCACTAGCTGAATTCTGTCCCTCTTTAGCAGATACCCTGAAAGGCTGAATAGCTATAGGCCTCTTGGTTTTTAAAGAGTCCTCACATTCAGGTGTCTTTGAATGAATTATATAGTACATGCTACCTGACTATGACATTTGTCTTCAAGATAGGTTGTCCCTACCTCCATCTGCACTATATCTTAGCTGTCAGAATTTCTCCTTTGTCCAAGCACTAATTGCACAGTGAATAAGCTAATACTAAGACCTTGAGAATCAGACATACTAGAATAACAGAAGACAAATGGTAGTTTTGATTTGTGAATATGTAAGCATTGTAAAGAGAATTGCCAAGTGTAAGCTAGCACAGTCATTTATTCACTGTTGAACACGTGAACACTGTTGTGTTCATGGCACCTTCTGGGTGAGCATTTCTCTACAAGGAAGAGCTTGATTTCAACCACGCATGAGGTGCTACTGTGAAACATTTATTTCCTAAATAGCTTTCAGGTCAAAGTTAAATCATTAAATAGTACAAAGAATGCAGACATAACCAAATAAGTGTTTTATTAGAATTCCTTGTTTATCCTGAGTAATTACTGCTAAACATAGCTTAAGTTTTGGATGAGAGTTAAAAGAAATGGCTGTTTTGAAAATTCATTAGATAAACCTGCAGTGGAATTTTTGGTGTTAAAAGGGAGATTGGGTGAAAGCTACTTTTATTAGCTTTTTTTAAAAAAAATATTTGCAGGTTGAAGGGCAGCAGAGAAGGGGGTAGGGAGTATAAATCTTATTATATGATGTTCACTAAGTTTCAGTATATTTTACAGGTTGTTTTGCAAAAACACTTGTAGAGCATGTTGGTATGAAGAACCTAAAGTCTTGGGCTAGCATAAATCGAGGTGCCATTATTCTTTCCAGGTATGTATAATGTGTGCCCTTCTCTGAGCAGGGCCTGGTCATGCAGAAGACATACTTCCTTCACATTGATTTCTCAGTTCTAATATTTGTCCTCAGTAGTCTAATATTACTCCTAGTCACTCATGGTCTAGACAAGCATGCCAAATATTAGACAGCAAATGTCACTCTTTCAGTCCCTAGTTTTTTTTTTTAAAAGACAGGGTCTTGCTGTGTCACCCAGGCTGGAGTGCAATGGCATGATCTCAGCTTCCTGCAGCTTCAACCTCCTGGACTCAAGTAATCCTCCCACCTCAGCCTCCTTTGTAGCTGAGACTACAGGCACATGCCATCACACCCAGCTAAATTTTTTTTATTTTTTGTAGAGATGGAGTCTCCCTATGTTGCCCAGGCTGATCTCAGACTCTTAGGCTCAAGCAATTCTCCCATGTTGACCTCCCAAAGTGCAGGGATTACAGGCATGAGCCATTGCACCTGGCCCTTAGGATTTTTTAACTACCGTCTTTTTGACAAATTATAACATTCACAAGGTATCAGGGGGCTTCACCACATTTATGGTTTTGACCAAAACATAATTGTATTTTTTAATGACAATGTTTTTTAAATCATGCCCAATTCTACGTGTAATTTCCTTCATTATTGTGAAAAGATTCTAAAGGGATTGGAAGAGCATTTGCTGCTGAAGTCTGTATGCTAATTGTTGATTTCTGACTTAAAATGAGAAAAAAACAGTGATGAACTGTGGCCTGTTTTGTACTGTTCTCTGGACTTAGTTGAGTTTATAATCAATCCACCAGTCATTGAAATTTCCATACATGCTATGTGCAGATGAAAACCTTCTGTTAAGAGCATTCATTTGAAAAAAGATTTGTATGTTGCTTTGAAGCAATTACCGTTGATTTTTCCCTTGCTGTGTTACTAAGGTTTGAGGAAACAGATACCAACCCTAGTCTGAATTTCTCAAGATATTTCACTTGCAACATGCTATGCAAATCTATATTGTTTGTATATGTTATTTTAAACGTTTCTTCAACATATATGTGATATGATACACATATGCTCACAAATACACACAGGAGCATTCATATCTTCAGGTATGTCAGTGTCTCCAAATTATAAGTGTTACAGATCATTTTGTTCATTTCTGCTTAAAATTATTTAATTTTCCAGTTGATGTTAAACAGTCAGAATTCATTAACTGATACATGAACTTTTTTGTTATGAATTTTTTTTACCAGGTATTTGGAGTGTTAATACCTACTGACACATTCTTTCATTACACTCAATTAACTGGAAATTTCAGCAATGCCGTGAAATTAATTGATAAAGGTTGCTCATCAATCAGAACTCCCATTAGGTGGATTTCAAACACAGGAAGGACATCATAGGTTTATTATGCAGCACTACTTAGAACTGGAACAGGAGCACAGGAAATATTTGAAGTTTTAAATGGAAGTTGAGCTATATATAACAATAATTAATTCAAAAAATTGTTTTTGTAAATTTTGGGTGAAAAGAAAATCAACCTTGTATGTTGGCTGAAAAATAACTTGGAGAAGCAGAATTCTCTAACATTTGAGAGCATTGATTCTTGACAGACTGCCTGGGTCCCAGCTTAGTGTCTAGCCTTGGGAAAATTATTCAACTTTTCTAGGCCTTAATTTTCTTGGTTGTAAAGTGAGATTAATAATAACCCTATGGTTGTTATGAAAACTAGATTGGATAATGCATATAAAATGCCTAGCGTTATGTCTAATATGTGGCATGTACTCAGTAAGCAATAACTGACTATGATGTGTTATATAACTGTGTGTTTAGCCAAGATGTATGAAATAAAAACACCTAGTGAGTCACAAATTCATTACAAGGGAACTTCACTTTTTAGCTTTTTGAGCATCGTAGGTGGGAAGCTGAATTTGTTGCTTGTTTCCCACAAGCAGTAGAATGCTGCTTGGTGCTGATAATTTATCCTCCTCTTTATTGACATAATGGAAGTTATTGGTACCAGGGACTTTGGAAAATACCTAGTACCTCATTTCTAGAATGTGTTTCAGAGGTCCACTTTTACATATGGTCACAAAAGAGAAGAGAACAGAAAATTCAGGCCTTGTGCTCTGCAGTCAGAGCTGTAGGTCCTATTCACAGAGAAGTGGGCCTGCTGTTACCAACCTCTGGGACTCCCTTCACTTGTAATAGGGTACTCTGGCAGAGTTTCAGAAAGCAGAGGCCGGGGTTATTCTGTTGAATGGCTAACGTTTAGCGAGTGCTTACTAAGTGTCAGGCTCTGACCGGGTGCTTTAGATACAAGGTCATTTGTGCCTAAGAAAACAACTCTGTGAGGTGAAAGTGGACTCTGTTGTGAACCCTGTTCTACAGTTCAGGAAACTGAGTCTCAAGAGAGTTTAAAAGCATGCTCTTGGTTGTCCAGTTACTTAGTGGCAGAGGCAGGTTTCACACCCAAGCAGTGAAGCTCTTTGCCCCTTCACTAAACGTTAGTGCTGTAGAGTTCAGTGCGAAGGTCTGCTAATTCTGACTTCTCTGCGCCTCTGTTTACACATGTTCATTCACCCACATGGTGGGGATTTTTTGGCTCTCTGCTCCATACATGTAGCACCATGAAATAAATAAAATACAGCCCCTGTTGTTGAGCTTACAATCTTGAGATGGAGAAGGGAAGATAGAATACATGTAGAATCATTTTAAGACAGGATGTAAGTCCTAAGATAAAGTGAAGGTGGGACTAACTCTGTGTGGAATGGAGTTGGGGTCCTACAAATGTCTGTGGTTGGGTGACTCCGCCAGCAAGATTCTAAAACATTTTTTTCTGTGGTTTTATAATATAGACTACTGGTCCTCATCATTCATCCTTTGAGTGAAAAATAATGTGTATATAGTTAAAAGACTTGTGTCACAGTTAACGAACTTTTACTCTATGGGTACAGGTAGTATTGGAGATAATCTAGGAGTTCTTCTGAAATTTAATTTTTTCCTTCTCTTCAGTCTCCTCCAGAGTTGTGACCCAGAAGTTGCAAACAAAGTCAAAGCTGCGCTGAAAAGCTTGATTCCTACATTGGAAAAAACCAAAAGCACCAGCAAAGGAATAGAAACTCTACTTGAAAAACTGAACACATAGGTGGAAAGAGTTAAGAGCAAGATGGAATCATTTGTTGTTCTCCGTTCTGTTTCCCAATGCAGAAAAGAAGGGCTAGGGTCCACCGTACTGGTAATTGGGGTGCTCTGTATATGTGTTTCTTCTTTGTTTATGAATCTATTTATATAAATTGTTTTTAAAAATGGTCTTTTAAAAAATCTCAGCTGTCTCCTCCATTACATTGCGTAGTAAGCACATCACTATGTGAGGCAATAATGTGGAAGATTTAGCACTCGTATATGGTGGGACCAACCAAATATAAAAAGTGTAGTTCAACAAGTTGATTTCAGGGAAGAAGACCTCTTTAGTGAGCGTAGTCTGAGAAGGCTTTCTGGAGAAGGTGGGACTTGAGAAGACTTTCATGAGGAAGGCAGGATGTGGAAAAGAAGAGCAAGAAGGAGTCGTGGGCACAGTAAAGTGGAAGTTAATGGGTACTGGCGCGGGAGTGAGGGACCCACAGCTGCATTCCTAGCTGTTTTATGGATTAGGTTCCATTCTA
This sequence comes from Aotus nancymaae, assembly GCF_030222135.1. Taxonomy (NCBI): domain Eukaryota; kingdom Metazoa; phylum Chordata; class Mammalia; order Primates; family Aotidae; genus Aotus; species Aotus nancymaae. The sequence goes on from NW_026988455.1 coordinate 13,911,553, forward strand.
GATTTTGTTTGAAAGCCACTCAGATAAGTTAAGCTCATAGGAGGAAATGAATTACGGGATGACTGTGGACTGCAGTGTTAAAATCAGGGTCACAGGGAAATTCTCCCTGTCTCTGATTTTGGGCCTTCCAAGTAAATAGCTCCTTGGGATTAGACTTTCTCCCTTGAGACTGTCCCTGAAATGTCAAATCCTATAGAGTTTAAATAAGAAGGAAGAAGATGGAAATTTATTATAGTGCAGAAGTTTAACTGCAGGTAGGATGTTTGTATTTTAAAACTGCAGTTGTCTGAGCAACAAAGGTTAGCAGGATTGTTGGCTCAGTCAAGCTCATGTAGTCGTTCCTATGAGTATCTGGCTGCTTTCTCTAAGTAGTCTAATGTAATGGGATACTCACTCAAATCTGTGTCACTGCAGTTACACCTGCTGGGGAATTGGCTGTGCCTTTGCTGCCCAGACTGTGGGGTCCCAGGACTACTCCAGCCTACCAACTACCAAGACCCCTCCTGCCACAGCGTATCGAATCCTTCCCAAAGAGCAAAAGCGCTGATGCCTGTAACTTTCAATGTGGATTCTCCTATCACCCAAATATAAGGGTGTAGGTGGACAGCTGGAGGAACTGGGATGGGATGAGGAGGTGAATGAGGAAAAGGCAACAGTAGAACTTGCATTTGTTTGACTAATACATTGTGATTTGTGTTCTCCATTTGACTGATACGTCGTGATTTGTGTTCTCTGTATAAAGGAGCCATTCAGAGAAAGGAGGAAAGAACCACTGCTCTTTATTTCATCCTTGAAACTAAAATACAATAATGTGTACATAATTTAGCGAGTACTTTTATAAAGCTTATAGCAGAAGCAGCAATCCTTCCTCTGCCCTATCCCTCTGCACCCCTGCCTTGCCCTCTCCAGACTACTTCTAATTACTCTTTGCTCTACTAAATGTCTAAATACAGTGTATGTAATTTTTTTAAATCTGTCAGTTGCAGGTATTTTCTTTTGACTTCCTATTACAGGAAATGCAGATTAAGAACTTTTAGCATGACTGTTCCCCGCTCCTCTTCCCTCCCCCTTCCCGATAGAATTGCATCATGTTTGATGAAATCAGTGTTCAGGGTTTACCTTATTATACCTACATAAATGTTGTTAAATATTGATTCAAGCAGTGAGCAGCCATTACATTTCTTCTACTGTTTTAATTTTTCTGGAATTAGTCATTGCCTCATTTATTTTCATTTGCTTAGTTTCTACATCTCTATTGATTTTTCCTAAACTTTTCATCAGAATTGCTTCAACAGCCATTTTCCTCTTTTTTTAGCCCACCAAGACTCCTATGTTATTCTGGTGTCTACTCCTTTCCAGGTGGCTTAAATATCCTCACTGTTATAATTTGGTATTTCTCGAGTGGGTTGTGAATGTGTACACCCAGCTGTACACCTGTTTCCCTTGTGTGTCCTATGCAGAAGAGCACTGGTATGAACCAGTCCTGAGGGCCTATTTCTTAAATCAGTGATGGATGTAGGAAGGAGGCTGGCCAGTGAGAATTGGAAGACAGATGGTATTCCTGGGAGAGGTTTCTTAGTCTCTTGGGTTGTAGAAAGTCCCCTTCCTTCCCATCAGCTTTGGTATGTGCAGGACTGATCCCAACCTGCAAGCTAGGCGCCTGACCGGAAATAGCAAATATGCCAAGGACGACTGAGCAAGGGTTTGTGAAAAGGGAACATTGATGATGTTGAGCTGCTTAACAAGTTAACTCCTGGAGCCGCGCTAGCCCTGGACTTCTGATTATGTGAGAGAATAAACCCCAATTTTCCATTTTAAGTCAGTTTTAAGTTGGATCTTTTGAAACTTGCAGCCAAAAGTATGCCAACCTGACTGTCTCTAAATACCAATTTCCACACTATTCAACATGTCAAGTCGGTGAGCATTTCCACTTTTCCTGGAGACACCCGTCCTGGCTTTCAGGATGTCCTGAAGAACTATAACTGCACTCCTCCACCATCGTCATCCTGAGCCTTCCTTTCATTTCTCTCCTATGAAAAGCCCCTGTCTCAGATCCCATGCATCTCTTTCTTGCTTAACACCCTTTTCTCAATGGGACACCACCTCTAATAGCTTCCTGAGAAAATGTATTCTAAGGACCTTGCAAATCTGAGTGTCTTTATTCTACTCTCACACCCAGATATCTAGTTTAGCTGGATATAGGATTCTAGTTTAAAACGAATTTTGCCTCTGAATTTGAAGGTGCCGGTCAATATTGTCTTTAGCCTGCAAAGTTGTAGTAGAAGTTTAATGTCCAGTGACATCCTTATTCTCTCAATCTTCATATGCGGACCTTTTAGGGGGAGGGAAGAGATCAATCTGCAAGTTTAAGTCTCCAGCTTTCTCGTATTTCAGGATTGTGTGCATTGGAATGTGTTATGTATGTTTTCCTTTTATTCTTTGTGCTAGGCACTTGGTGAACCATTTTAGTCAGAAGAGCCAAAGCCTGATGTCCTGGAAGATGTTTTTCTTTTTTTTTCTGATTTTTTTAAATGGACCCCCAACCCCCTGTTTTCTCTATTCTTTCTCTTTGGAGCTATTACTAAGAGTTGAAATGATTTGAGCCTCTAATCTACTTTCTTTTCCCTATTTTTAATATTTTTTGGTTTTTTGCTTTGCTTTCTGAGTGAGCTATTTTCTCTACCTTCTCTGCCAGCCTTTTGTGTTTTGGGTTTGTTTGTTCATTTGTTTGTTTGTTTTTGAGACAGGGTCTTGCTCTGTCGCCTGGGCGGGATTGTAACTGTGCAACTTAAGCTCACTGCAACCTCTGCCTCCTTGGCTCAAGTGATCCTACCACCTCAGCCTCCCAAGTGTCAGGAACTACAGGCGTGCACCACCATGCCTGGCTAATTTTTGCATTTTTTTTGTTAGACAGGGTTTCACCATGTTGCCAAGGCTAGTCCTATGAATGCATGAACTACCATGGCCGGCCACTCCCAGCCTTTCATTAAAGTGTCCTTTTCTTTCTTCTATGCATTATCTCTTATGTCTCCTAGGGATATTGTATTTTATGGTCGACTGGTTGATTGCTTTGTTTTACTTCGCTTGCTTTCTTTTCTGTCATCTGCCCTTTCTGTTTGCTTTGGTGTCTGTTTGAGACTTTCCTGGAGAGGTCTTTAGCTCTCCTATATATTTAAGACACTTAACACCTTAGAATGATGAGAAAGAGCGCATTCTTTTCTTTTTCTTGAATGTTGACTTTACCAGTGATTAGGTGTGGATCCTGCTGTTTCACTGGGGCCCTCCAGATGTCAGTATCTGTAGGCCTTTCCTGTGGTCCATTCAGTGCCTCTGAGAGAAATCCACCTGCAGCCAGCATTCAGTTGCTCAATAGTCAGTGTGCAGATTTTCATTTACCTACCTGCTTTCAGCACAGTGCCTCTCCCTCATGCGCTCTCATATCTGGGGCCCCTAGTCTTGAGGAAATGAGCCAACATAAGTCCACAAAACACATCCGCAGCATGTTGCCAGGGTTGGGAGTGGTAGTCAAGCAGTTTGGGCCAATCCCCCTGTCTTACATTCCAGGGCTCACCCCAGCCTTCTCCAGTACCTGGCACCTCTAGCTGCTGGGATTTTCTGGTCTATCATGGTGAGAACTGACTCGCTTCTCTCCATGTGTTAGGTATTCCGCTTTCGCAGTTCTTCTGCCTTCTTTACTGCTTCCTGTTCTTCCAGATACTTGTTGCCATCACCCACTGTGGCTTCTCTCCTGTCTACTTTGTTTCTGTGAGTTTATACAATTTTATTTTTCTAGTCTTACTCTTTCTGGAAGGAACAGAGATAAACTCAACAATACACCATTTTTAAGCAGAAATCCACAAATGGCTTTAAACAGACAAAACAGCCTACCTGGCTTCATGGTGGTCTTCTTTTCCATGAATGAACTTGGTGGATCTGAGAAAGTCTTTTATTTGAAAATACAGCTTGTTTTAGTTTTCAGTTTGCATGAAACTCTGCTTTTCCAGGAATCAGCTGTTGTTGGAAGGAGAACCCCATTTTCCACTAATGTCTGGTGTAATAAGCATTTACATAACAGAATAAAGGCTTCTTAGAGGAAATGGCTTCCTACTTTACCAAACTCAAAGGATTCACTCTTGAAAATATGAGATGGCATTTCTCTTTCTATTTCAGTGAAATTTTGAAAAAGTTACATCTTAATTTTAGCAGATTAGTCACTTTTAAGTATGGCAAATTTTTGGATGTATGTATTTAGAATAATGGTTAAGAGAACACAAGATCTCAAAGCAGCAGCTATTAGTATGGAGCCCATAATCAAACTATTTCTAAGCCAAAATTAATGACCTAAACAAACATAAAAATTTGAGACTTGAACTCTTGTCTTACCTTTTGATAGTGCTTAACTTAAGGAAACTAAGTTTATTATCATCTTCATCTTTTCTAAACTTAAAAACACCTCCACCAAAGTGCTCCAAGTCCCCTAACTTCCCCAAATGCTTTAGTAAATTTTTTAATAGCCTTAGCCAGGAGATACAGTATGCTCTTTGGATTGTGTGTCTTTTATGAATAGTAACTAAATGGCTGCTCTGCATTCCAGAGTGTGCAGACAGACACTGATTGCTGTGTATGTTTGTACCCACAACAGTGCCCTGGAAGATACCACAGATTACACCCTATAAAAGAACAGTGTTTGGAATATTTTTCATCAAAATGTTTTATCCAGTTTTTAAACATGGGCTCATGCCCATGGCTGAATGTAGGTGGACAGATATAGTTGCAAAAATGTGGGAATGAGAAATTTTGGTCTATGCGCTCTTGTTCTTAGGGAGTTAATTGTACCTTGGGAGGAGATGATTAGCTCTGAGTTGTGCTTGATATGTGATGACTACTTGAGTGAAAGGTGAGAGGAGTCTGTTAAGGTCATGGGAATCATCTGACTTTGAGCTCTTGATGACTATAATTAAATATAATGACTAATTTAGATATCTTAAAATGACTTCCAGATGCTTGACAACAGACTTTCCTTTTAGATAGAAATCCTCTTGCATTTAAAACTTAGGTTCTTATTTGATACACCTACCAGTAAGCACGTACTGATTTGATGTTATCACATTCAGCAGTAGGCAGTGATAGGAGAACTGTGAATCTTAAAGACCTGTAGCAGCAGGAATATGCATTTGAAGAAACAGACAAGACCTGGGTTCAGTTGTTCTTACCAGATCAACTGTTTGCCTCGACGACAGTGGCATGTGACTCTGGCCTCTGAACCACAGCACTCCCTTGGCCACCGTGATTAGTTGATGGATAAAGTGTACATGTCCCATGGTAAGTTGAAGAGCATTCTGAATTCACATCACTTTGCTTCATCACTTTGACTTTTGCAAAGCTGAAAAATCTTAAGTAGGCTGGGCTCAGCGGCTCACACCTGTAATCCCAGCACTTTGAGGGGCCAAGGTTGGGGGATCACTTAAGGTCAGGAGTTCAAAACCAGCCTGGCCAGCATGGTAAAACTCTGTCTCTACCAAATACACGAAAATTAGCTGAGTGTGGTGGCACATGCCCATAATCCCAGCTACTCGAGAGGCTGAGGCAGGAGAATCGCTTGACCTTGGGAGGTGGAGGTTGCAATGAGCCGAGATCGTGTCCCTGCACTCCAGCCTGCGTGACAGAACAAGACTCTGTCTCAAAAGAAAAAAAATATCATAAGTTGATCTATTATAAGTCGAGGACAGTCTGTACTCTTAATACTAAGTAGCACCATATCAGGATCTGGCATGAGACTGAAACCAGAGCACTTACAGTTCTCTGGCTAAAACATCTGCTGCCTACTGTTGAATGTAATAACATCAAGTCAGTTTCTGCAAGAAAAATTGTGAAAGATGCTCTCCCTTCCCCTGGGATCTCAAACTTAGACGATGGCCTGGGCTGCTGTGTGTTACTATGTTTCATCAATTCTAAAAATGTACATTTTTATTTTGCACTTAACAAATCTTCCAGGGTTTTGCTTATAGTCAGTTGCATATTAGCATGACCATTGTTTAATAAGCAGTTTATTTCCTGAGTGATAGGTAAAATAATAGTACGTCTTAGAGTCAAAGTGTCCGTCTTTTCCTCTCTCAAATGTTTCCCAGTCTCCGTAAGCCTGGTTTGCTTTTCTGTAGTAGCATTTCACCCCTCAAAACTTTTCTTTATTGCTGGAGCCTCCTATGGATGAGCAGGGTTGGCATGAGGTGTTTTCTGCTATAAGCTTGCATATAAATCACACCCTTTTGGAAAATGAAAATCAGGTGAAATTAAAGGCAATATAAAATAGTGGCTGGGAGCACAGGCCTGGAACCACATTTGAAGTCTGGCTCTGTAGCTGGATGATCTTTGTAAGTTACATACCCTCTCTGCTTCGTTTTCATCATTTTAAAAATGAAAATAATCACACTTCACTTCATCTTTGTGAGGATTAGTTTCTCCTTGAGATTTTCCCATCAAACATTTCAGCACCTTCTGCCTCTACACGCATAAGAACTCCCATAAATTCAGTACCGCTTTAAAATATGTTATTTACGATTTTAAACATCAGCAATGTACATTTGAAAAATAGTCAAAATGTGAGCCTTCAAGGTTTGCAGGCTCCTTGTAATCACTTCTACCTATAGATTAGGGAGGAAAAGGTGAAAGTACTTAGGCCAAAATGGGCTTCTTTTAAAATACAAATAACCCTGGTGAAATAGCACCTCTAGCTGTTGCCTGTTATTAACACCTTCCTATGAAGTCTGTAACCTTGCTGAGCTGTATGGCAGAAAGCTAGACAGGTTAGCAAGGGAGTTTGTTTCTTGGGGCAGGAGAAAGGGGTAAATTGAACTCACATACCTGGCCTGTCAGAGGTACAGCATAGAAGTGGGGCTTCAAGTTGTTTGGTGGTCTTGGCATCCAGATATGGAATTTGGGTCAGCGTCAGGGGACAAAGTGGACTAACTGCAGGTGATTGTTTTGTGGAGGAACTAGCCTTTGCCTTGTTTGGGGAACTTGGACATGATTTGGGTTCTGTCACTTTCTAGGCAGGTGATCATGGTCTTCGGTTTCCCCATCTATAAAATAAAATCACCTGCTTCATGCTCCCTCAATCTGTCAAGGGTTTTTTAAACCAGAAGTTTCTCTACATTGTGAGGGGTTGTTGAGAGCAGCACCACAGTGAAAAGCCGTTGGTGTTTGTTTTCAGAAGATCTGGCTTTGCAGATTACCCCTGGTTCTGACCAGGAATGTGGGCAAGTCACAATTTTTAGGAACCTCTGTTTTCTTATTTGTGAAAGTAGGGATCGTACCTGAACATCTCAGGAGGCTGGGGTCAGAATCAAGACCGTATGTGAAGATGCCTTGTAAAACTGTAAGTATTTATGATTCCCCAGATGCATCCAAGTATTTCTTGCCTTTTTTGGTTCCCAACAGGATTGTAGTTTACAGATTATAAAGATAAAAACCAAACAGACAAAAACAAAAAACCTTTACCACTATTAAGTAAAATTATCCAAAGCCTAGAAGTAAGGCAAAAAGATTTGTCCCATTTAAAGACATACTAGGGCATGGTCTACAAAACCACGGGGCTATTTGTCTTTCTAGCGGGGTGTGATTTTGTTTGACCTGCTATTCTATTCGGGCCCAGACTCTGGGAAGGAGGATGATGCTGAGGAGAATATCAGTAAGTTGCAAATGATTTCTGCCCAACAGTAGAGACAACTCCAGAAATTAGTTTTATTGCCTATTTATTACCTGGCGTTAATCTAACTGCAATCTTATTCCAATAGACTGCCTTTTCTTGAAATGGACATACAGAAAAATGTACATTTATAATTCAGTCCACTGTATCCTCTTTTGAACTAGTTTTACCTGCTTGTTTTCTCATGAGTTTTGACATATATTTATGTGAGAATCATGTTTTTAATATTCTAACATCACAAGGTAGCCTTTTGTTTCTGTATTGCACTTTAGAAGTACTTGTGATTTTGCCACCTTTTTGTACAACCGATACGGTTTTGCTTTGTCCTCACCCAAATCTCATCTGGAATTGTAATCCTCACGTATGGAATGGGAGACCTGTAATCCCCACAGGTTGAAGGAGGGAGGTGATTGGATTGTGGGGCAGTTTCCCCCATGCTGTTCTTGTGATAGTGACTGAGATCTCATGAGATCTGTGTTGTATAAAGGGCTTTTCCTCTTTTGCTTTTTCCTCTCTCTCCTGCTGCCATGTAAGACATGCCTACTTCCCCTTATGCCATAATTGTAAGTTTCTTGAAGCCTCCCCAGCCATGTAGAACTGTGAGTCTATTAAACCTCTTTTCTTTATAAATTATCTAGTCTCAGGTAGTGTCTTGATAGCAGTGTGAAAATGGACTAATACAAAACAGAACCTAAGAGATTTATTCACTGCTTTTAAAAGCCAGCTGATACCCATCTCCCAAGTAGAAGAACAAACTTTTCAGTTACCATTTATTGTCAACTGTGGTCATGATGTGACTATTCTGTGGGAAGTGATCCTGTTACATTTAGATTGCATTTTAGGTTTCTTTTGTTTTAAAGAAACATTTTAAATTTCTTTTGTTTTAGAAATTTACAATTTTAGTTACTGGATAACATTAAGCCTTCTTATCAGTTTGCAATTTTTAAGTTAAATTTTATAACTGAGGAAAGCATGGGACTGATGGAAGAATTTTTCTTTTCTAATTAGAAGACTCAAATGAAGTCATTTCTGCCCACTTAACTTACTTGAGAATTGTTTGAATCAAGAAAAGCTGTGAAAGAAAAAGCAGACAACATGATGAAAAAGTTTATTGTAAGAACTAGGTGAGCAGAAAGCAGTGATACTTCCATGAAAATGAGCATCGAGTTAAAATATCATTGGACAAATTCCTTAAGGCAAAATTTTGCCAGAACGAGAAGCATAGTCGGAAAAAGACATGAAATTCCAGCAAGTGAGGAGGATTAAATTTGCAGCCCATATTTAAATCAGTCAGCAACAAAAATCAAAGATGGAAAAGAAAATAGCCATGTGCCTATGAGTAAGATTTCATTGCATGTCTGTTTTCTTTTTCATACAATAAGTTAGCTTCTCTCTATACACAACTTACACATTTTATGTCCCCATGACCCAAGGAACTATTGCTTTTTCCCTTTCAGTGGTACAAATGCTACCCACTGGTTCCATTCCCTGCCTCTTGTCTTCTCCGGGGTGTGCCAGGGACTTGGCTAGTGATGCAGGGTGAAATAAGGGGAGAAAGAACAGCAGTTCAGGAGTAACCTCTAGTGACTTAAGCTGAGGGAGTACCCGCCCCTTGTCTACCAGGGCTACAGTGGAGGAGACATTTTCTCACTTTTCCCATAGAAATGGGTAATACCTTGTGGTTTGGTTCTATCTTGTACTACAAATACTACATTTGGGATAACGCAAGAGACAGCTCAATAAAAGGCTTTTGAAGGCTGGCCTAGAAATCAAAGGATTATTATGGTACAGTGAAAAGATCTGTGGATAGTTAACAGTTGTAGTCCCCACCCTGCTAGTAACCAGGTGATGACCTAGGGTGAGTTATTTAGTCTGCCTGGGTCTTTGTTCTCTCCCCCATAAGAAGAGGGGCTTAGAATAGATCAGGTGATTTTCAGATAGGTTCCTTGAGACCCCAGGATGCCTCAGGAGCTGCAACTGAAACCACCTTTGCAAAGATGACTGTGAGAGGAGTCTAGCGTGGCTGACCCCATCTTCTAGCCTCACAGACTGGCTGTCCTCACTCTTTCCTGAGCATAGCCCAAGCTAACTGTATTAGGGTTTTCTAGAGGGACAGAACTAATGGAATATATATACACACACGCATATATATATTCTATGTATATATATAGGAGTGTTTGTGTGTGTGTGTGTGTGTGTGTGTGTATATATATATATATATATATATATATATATATGAGTTTATTAAGTATCATTACATGATCACAAGACCCCACAATAGGCCCTCTGCAGGCTGAGAAGGAAGGAGAGCCAGTCCAAGGTCCAGAACTGAAGAACGTGGAGTCTAATGTTCGAGGGCAGGAAGCATCCAGCATTGGAGAAAGATACAGGCTGGGAGGCTCAGCAGGAGTCTCTTTTCACACTTTTCTGACTACCTATATTCTAGCTGTGCTGGCAGCTGATTAGATTGGGCTCACCCAGACTAAGGGTGGGTTTGCCTTTCTTTTTTTTTTTTTTTTTTCCTTTGAGATGGAGTCTCATTCTGTCAGACTGGAGTGCAGTGGTGTGATCTCGGCTCACTGCAACCTCTGCCTCCCGGGTTCAAGAAATTCTCCTGCCTCAGCCTCTCAAGCAGCTGGGACTACGGGCGTGCACTGCCACGCCTAGCTAATTTTTGTAATTTTAGTAGAGATGGGGGTTTCACCATATTGGCCAGGCTGATATTGAACTCCTGACCTAGTGATCCACCCTTGACTGAAATGTTAATCTTCCTTGACCACACCCTGACAGACACACCCAGGAGCAATACTTTGTATCCTTCAGTCCAGTCAAGTTGACAGTCATTATTAACCATCACATTAACCATGGGAAAAATTTAGTTTATAGTTTAGCTTTAAAGCAAGGATGATGATAGTCCCTCCCTAAAACTGGCCCCCTCCTTATTCAGGGACTGAAACTGTCTGTGTAAAACTAATGAAACACCGTAAGATTAGGATTATGGAAGGGGCTTGAATTCTGCTAAAATGGAGGCGTACTTTCTCTAATCCCTTACTGCTCTGCAGTTAAGTGGCCAGAGGTCACAAGGTTTATGACTTCCCCAAGTGCTCCAGTAGATAACATCACTTTTGGAGAACATAAGAGTGGTCATTTGAGATGTGTTTCAGACTTTTGCATCCTGGAAATTAAATGACCCCACCTGGACCCATGACTAAAGACTCAACCAGTCCTATGGCCCCTACCCAGAGGTGAACTTAGCACACAAGGACCGTTTCCCACATGATTTCATCCCCAATCAATCAACAGCACCCATTTGCTAGCCCCTTGCCCATCAAATTATTAAAACTCTAGCCTCCAAATTCTCAGGGAGACTGATTTGAATAATAACTCCAATTTTTCTGCTTGGCCAGCCTTGCATTAATTAAACTCTTTCTTTACTGCAATAATGCTATCTCAGTGAATTGAGTTTATCTGTGCAGCAGGCAAGACAAACTCATTGGGAGATTACACTATGGGTAAGAGCAGATGAGACTTCTGACCTACTACTACCTCGTCTCCAACCAGAGCAGCCACATTTATATCTGTTCACTGTTCAGATTCAGTGAGATTTCCTTTTGTATCAGAGTTCTGCCATTAAGAACAAACTAAAGTTAGAAGACCACTGATCAATGTCATCTCCAGTATTTTCTTCTAGAATTGATGATTGCTTCATTGCAGTGACCTGCACTGTGTCCATGCTACTGGCAAGCAGTGCTGGGAGAGGAAGCATTAGGCTGGAGGTAGATTTTTCCAAGAAGCCTTGAGGCTTAACTATCACTGCCTCTCACTTGCTGGGTACTCCAAAGCCCACTACCTAATTGTGTATTCACAACTTAATGTTGTTGTTGTTTTTTTTTCTTAATAGGGGATCCTAAATTATACAAGCCTCAGGTCCCATGAGCCCTGCATTCTCCCCAGCATTAGCCCCAATCTTTCTTAATGTGCTGACACTGCTGCAGACCTGTCCTAAGTGACCTGAAAATACAGTCTTAGAACAAATCAGCCATTTGGCCTGGGGTGGGAGTTGCTTTGCAAGCTCAACCTAATCAAATGATGGAAAAACCAATGTTATATTATTCCTGCTAATGAGGAACAGATATAAAGTATCAGTTATTACTCATTTTTCCTCTCCAAAATTTTTATCAGAATAGCATATTTTAGAGGCTAAGAATGCGTGTGTCCGCAGATAAACCACCTGGGTTGAAATTCTCCATTTCCTAGTTATGCGACATTAAGCACATTAACCAATCTCTAATAACCCCAGTTGTTGTTTTTTTTTTTATCTCTACAAAATGAGAAAAACAATTCCCCACAGAGTTATGAAGGTTAAATAAGATACTGTCATAAGGAATTAACACAATGCCTGGATATATCAGCACTCATAAGTTTTAGTTTCCTTTATTACTACTGTTGAGTAATTAAGGCAGAAACAACTAGATTACTATCTCAGCACCTAAGGAATAGAACCTTCATTTTTAGCTGGGTGGTCATGTGCCCAGCTAAAATAACATTTTCTAGTTTTCTTCACAGAAAAGGTTTTGTGCCAGTGAGATGTAAGAGGACAAGAAGTCCTCTCAGACAGGAAGTCATGTGAAAGAAGAGTGAGTACCCTTATCTAGGTTTTTCTCCATCCTCCTTTGAGCTTGGATGTGATGGCTGGAACTCCAGCAGCCATATCATATCATGTGGACAAGGTTTGCGCCTTAGGGGTGAAGGGATGGTGAGCAGGTGAGTCCAGGTCCCAAGTTTATGAAATTGCTATACTAGCCTTGCCCTGTCTACATCTCAAATTCCTTTATGGCAGTGGTTCTTAAATCCCCTGGAGGGCTTGTTAAAACAGATTTCTGTGCCACACCCCACAGTTTATATTTTGGTAGGTCTGATTTGAAGCCCAAGAGTTTACATTTCTAACAATTTCCCAGGTGGTATGGATCATGCTGGTTCAAGGACCATATTTTGAAAGCCAGTGTTTTCTGTGTTAGAGAAATAAACTTCTTTTTGTTGAAGCCACTGCTATTTTATGCTGTTTTGTTACTAAAGATGAATTTAATACATCATTTAAAATTTGTAACTCATTCTGGTGATAAAGAGCAGCAAAATGGTTAAAATGCCACCCAAAATGAAGCAGAAAGGGTGAACTGCAAACTGAATTGTTGGCCTCTGAACCATTCATTTATCAAAAGAGTACTGAGCACCTAGGATGTGCTAGGTATTTACAAAAATAACCAAGACATGGACCATGGTTTGACAGCAATTACTGCCTAGCTGATACATGGAATACTCAGTTGAGTCACACTCCTGATAACCAATGTCTGCAACGGAGTGATGAAGTAAACCAATGATTTTTCATCCCTCAATTAGTCTGGAAATGGGCATGGTCCTTAGGGACCATCAAATGCAGTAGTAATCGACCCCACCTTCACTTTGGAATCATCTGAGGAGCTGTAAAATACTTATGCCTGGGCCCTACCTCCAGGGATTCTTATTTAATTGGTTTAGGTGGGGAATCTGGATTAAAAATTCCCTCGGTACTTCTAATGTGCATCAAGATTTAAAATCACTGATCTAATCCAACCCAAACAGGTGAGGTGATTGCCCCAAGGTGACTGGCAGAGAGGGTCACATCCAGGTCTGCTGTTCAGTCAAGTGCTCTTTAGATGCCTGGCTGGCCCCCAAACCTGCCCGAGGCCGGGTGCACTGCCAGGTTAATTCTCTCAGTCTTAATTGTCAATGGCAGAGGATGTATGATGTTGTAAGCACACATCTGCTCTCAGCTCAGTACCAGAGAGCTCGCTGCACCTCATCAGTTTCCCTAACAAGATTTTCCTTGGTGACAGCGACACAGATCATTTTAATTAGCATTAGATAATGAATTTAAACGGCATTGCAGTAATTCTAAAATCTCCCTTAACTGCACTAAATAGCGTCATGCCACTAGATATTCTAGTGGGATTTATTGTTGAAGAATATTTGTGGTAAGAACACAGCTGACAAAGCTCCTTATGTGAGATTATTTTCTCTGGTTTTTCTTTGAAACCACAGCCAGGTTAGAACTAGACTGTCAGAACTACAGGGACCTAGATATCATCGGTGTCTTGGCTCCTTCTGTGTGTGCATCCTTATCCACTCGTCCCCAGGATGCAGCTGTGGCCCTCAGCTTAGACCCTGCTGGCAATACAGTGTTTGTTCTATATCTCCTGAGGGTGCCCCTCCACCAGAAAGTTCTTCTTTATAGTCAGCTGAGAAGATCACCTGTATTCTGTCCTTGTTCCCAATTCTGTTCTCTGGGAAGTCATTCTCTGCCCTTCTGTGCCAAGGGAACAGGGCAGCATCTCTGGGGTCATCAGAAGAGATTTGAATAGATGGGTTTGGGATGAATGCTACTGCTGTTAGGGACTGGGAAAATAATGCATTGTCCTTCTGGCCCCAAAAGACCTTGCAAGTAGATTTCCCCTCCCCCTACATTACTATAAGATTGGAGGGGGTATTTTTGACTCACATTTCTCTGAAGGAGAAGAAAAGAAAAATCTTGCCAACTCTTAAGCCATTAGGCTATGGGCATTCTCATATTGTTATTAGAATGTTGGTGTCTTCTAGGCCATGTTCTGATTTAGAAAAAGGGGCTCTGCCTTCTCTTTCTAATTGGCCTAGCCTTACTGTGGACAAGCTGTTGTTCCATCATTAGACCTTAGCTTCTTTATGCTAAGATTTCATGAGCTAAAGATTCCTACATTGCATTTTTTGAACACAAATTTCATAAAGCGAGATAGTGAAAGAGATAATTGCCTAATCAGTTATCTATGGGCAAGAATAAAAGTATTACTTTTATTTGGTTCTTCGCCTTAAGAAAATAGAATTTAAGAATAACAAGCCTCTTGGGAGGTACTATACAACCACCTTCTGTATTTCTTTAAGTTAGGACATGCTGTGACACCGACTGATGTACTGCCAAGCAACTTCAATGCTAATCACCCAGAGTTGGTGTCAGACTTCACAGGTTTAAGGGCATAGTCACCAACAAGACTACCTTTACTTCAAATGCCAACCCCACTTCAGGGGTTCTCAGCCCACCCACACTTCTGACCACTAGCTACAAATTCAGAGATTCCCACAACACCCTTAAGTTTGATAATTCACTAGAACAACTTATAAAACTCAGGAAAGCACTGTATATGCAATTATAATTTTATAAAAGATGTAAATCGGAACTAGCCAAATAAAGAGATGACAGGACAAGGTCTGGGAGGGTCCTGAATGCAAAGCTTCCATGCCCTATTTCTATAGAACCAGCATGCACACCCTCTGTCACATTGATGGGCTCAAAAACCGGGAAGTTTCCCCACTCAGCTCAACATCCAGAGTTTTTGTTGGGGTCTCACGATGTAGACATGATTGATTGAATCATTGACCATGGACTGCTCAATCTCTAGCCCCTCTACCCTTCCTGGAGGTCGGGCTGGCTCAAAGTCCCAAAGCTCTCCTCATGTAGTAGGTTTTTCTGGTGACCATCCCCCATCTTGAGTAATCCATCTCTTACCATAAACTCAGGTGTGATCCAAGAGGTTCATGAATAACAAAGGCACTGCTGTTAATTGGGAAACTCCAAGGATTTGGTCTCCCTCCCAGGAACCAGGGACAAAAGCTAGTCAAATTCTTTGTTATACAACAGGGTGATTCAACTAAACATTCTTGTGAGAGCAAAGAATGAGGAGGTGTCTACAGCAATGTACCTACTATTATACCCCATTAGTATGTGCCCCAAAGGGAACATGAAATAGGATACTTGAATCAGTGATTGCAACAGTTGATTTATTTGGTTCCAACGTATCTACAAAACCTCTTACAGGGGTTTGTGATGCCAGTGTTTAAAAAATTGCATTCTTTATTGTGCATTATTAAATATATGTTTGTACATATACATCACATGTCCCAAAACCATGATACATATATCATACTTTACAGGTAATTTTCAAGGCAATTTTGACATATGTGATTTTTGCCTTACTGACTTTAGAGCCTAACTTTGAAGTTAAATGCTATCCTACTATGCAGTATCCTCAGGAGACTCTTCAGTAGCCTTCCAGATGTTAAATCATCCAAACCCTGTTTGAATATTTTTAATGACAAGGAGTCCTCCCAGACTTAAGAGTCGACCCATCTTATTGTTGGGCAGCCTTCATTGTTAGAGGGTAGTTTCTTATCTGGAACCTAAATCTTCCACTTGATCTTGTTACTGTACCCTCTAGAGCTGTACCCAGTAGTAAGGGCTATAAATCTTTGAAGACACAGAGCCTGTATCCCCTAAGTCTTCTTTTCTCCAAAACAAACATTTCCTGGTATCTTCAACTATCTTTTTGTAAATCTTTCTACATATATATTTTTAGTTCTTCTAAAAATATATCTGTGCCTTCTCTTGAATGTTTAATGTCCCCTATAAAGTAAAATGTCAAGTACCGTATACAATACTACAATAGTAGTTAAACAGTTATAGCTGTATCTTTCATAATTTGATATTCTATGTTCATTAATTCAAGGGTCCTAAGAATACACTTTTTTGAGGTGAATTACAATTCCTCGCTCTTTTTCACAGATCAAGTAATGCACTTGGGCATGTGTTGGTGGGCACGTGTTGTCTTTGGGTGCCCAGCATCCATTCCCCTTTTTCCTGGTACCTGCTTCATGGTTTTTCCTTGGCCAGCACTTTTCTACCCTCTGTCTCTGTACCCAGAGATGGAAATAATAACCCGGACTAAACAATCAAGGTTCTATCCCCCTCACCAAAGTGACTGGATCTTTTGCTTAAGCTATTGGGGTTGCAATGTGGATATGACAAAAGCCTTGAATTACTACTGAAGGAAGCCAACATGGAGGAAAGCAGAAATGAGCAACATGGGGAAGACAAAGTCTTTGTGACATCCCTTGAGTCCAGCCTCCTTGCGCCTAAACCCAGCTTTAACCAGTACTTTTCAGTTTGACAAAAATAAAACTAGATCAAGTTAGAAAAATTGAAAAGTTTTTAAGGTACAGGCCATGATCTGGGGAACTTCAAACTGAAAGCATTAAAAAGCTCAGCCCACAGCAGTTATAGCACAGTTTATAAAGTGTGAATGAGGAAGAACATTATTCTCTATTGTGATTGGCTACTTGAAACTTATCTTTTCAGGCCACTGTGCTCTATAAGCTTATCTGTTGACAGCTAATAGGCTGGAAATTGTAAGGTCATGCTGACCTTGGAGAGCTTAAATTGTGTTTATGGTTCCAGCCAGTATTTCAGGGAAATCGGGACAGTTTTAATTTTCACTTACATGGCTATGAATGTCTGTTTAGGGGGATAATCAAACTGTGGCCTCTAAAAAGTATTTCCTTAACATTCTCCCTTCTTTGGTCACAATCTCAGTTAACTGGGAGTGTGACCAACTATTAAGCTTCACTCTCAGTCACCACACATTTTTTTCTTCTCCCACGATCATCTAAAGATTGCATATTAAAATTTTAATAGGTTATTTCCTTATGACTCGAGTTCATATGGTTTCTGTCCTTCAGTTCTCATGGAGATCATCCAGTGATTTAGTGGCTGCTGAGAAGCATATAAGCCTCTTGAAAAAATACAATGTACAGGGGATATTGTCAATATGACTAATAGGAGGGTAATACCAGGAGTTTCAGAAATACCCCAAAGCCAAGGTCCCCCAGAGCCAAGATTTAACCATTAATGGACAAACTGATTGGGCTTTCCCAATGAGTTAGAATATTTGGATCTTATCTTTTAGGTCTCCAGATTCTGGGCTTACAATTCCTTGTTTATTGACATAAAGACAGCATTTTTCTCCAGTAAGCACACAAGCTCTTCCTTGCTGAGTAGTTAGGGTATCAGGAACTTTTCTGTTTTGAAGTACAGAAGGTCCTCATCTTATGATGTTTGGACTCATAATTTTTCAACTTGATGGTGCAAAAGGGATACATTTTTACTAGGCTCCTTGACTTAAGATGGGATTATGTCCCAATAAACCTGTGGTAAATTTTAAGTCTAAAATGTGTTGTCAACTTGAGACTTTTTTTTTTTTTACTTATGATGGCCTTATCCAGATGTAGCCCCATTGTAGGTTAGGGAGCGTCTATACTACTGAGGCTAAACGTCTCACTTCAGATATTATCAGTTGAAGAGAATTTAAGGTACCATTAAATGATTTTGCAAGAGTTGCAGAAATACTGATAAGTGATTTTTCTAATTTAGACACTCCCAGTTGAGGGCAGAGTTCTCTAGTAAGAGAACAAGATCCAAAAATTCTTCATATAATGAGGTCTTGAAACTCATGAGAAACTTACTTATTGAAGGGGGGTTTGTTCTATGTACAAATGATCCTGTTAAGAATTAGACTTGCATTTAGAAAGTCATATTTAGTTAATTGGGGTGAGAAAGAACCCAAATCACAGTGTCCAAATTATATGAATGGAAAACATTTATAGGTCTTATTACCACACAGAATGAACAACCCAGTATTACTGAGATAAAGTATTAAGACAGATCCCACTACCCACCAATCAGGAGTGAGGTGAATATCATGATTATTTTTTGTCATGTTGGCATGTGCACATTGTCAGTTTGAGTGATTGTGGTTTAAACCGGAATAGAAGCAAAAACCACTTCTTTGAATTTGATAAAGTAATTCATGCGTTCAGTCATCAATTAAATATGATTAACTCCCTTTCTTGATATGTCCTGTATATTGACCTGTCCAGCATCCAGAACTGTTATCTACCTTACATAATGGCCTGCCCGCCACCATCCCTGACTATTTTAAAAAAAAAAAAAATTGTGGAGTCAGAGCCTTGCTGTATTGCCCAGGCTGGTCCTGAACTCCTGGGCTCAAATGATCCTTCTGTCTTGGCTTTCTAAAGTGTTGGGATTACAGGCATGAACCACTGCATCCAGACTTCCCAAGCCTTTAGATGGCTACATAACCATCAATTATTTGGTTTAGTGAGAAAAGTTATGAGTTGTAGAGTAGATCTTAGTATGTGTTCAGTTTTTATAGTATATGTTCCTAATAGAAATAAAAATGTGAGTTTAAACACTGTACATTAGTTTGCAAAGTAGTAGGATCATAATCATTCTACTCTAATTATTTTGGAAGTTAAAACAAATTCTAGAAAGATAAAAGGGAATACAAGAGGGCCTTGTTCTGTGTTCTTGGGCAGAAGCTGTCCACCTCATGTTGTCTTCTGCTTCTGGGGAAAACTTTTCTTTCAATATACTTAATTTTAAGTCAACTGTGGCTTGACATGTCCAATAGTCTGAGGAAATTCTTTTTAGTTGAGAGATATGGACCCAAGTTTTGATGCCTTGTAGTTTAACTACTGTATGACAGGTTAAAAGGACATAATAGGATTTTTTTTTTTTTTCAGTGAGGCTCAAGTGCAGTTTTTCATTTATGTCTTTTTCAGAACATCCAGTCATCAAGTTCCAGTGTGTGGGGCATGAAGTCATCATGAGGCAGTGAGTCTCTGAAAACTTATTTTACCTGTTGTAAATATACTTTGGAATATTGAGTTAATGCTTTATAATATTGGATGTGTCAGAGTTTATAAGTACTGGATGAACATGGGGTTCTATCATTAAAAGCATGAATAATCAAATAACCATTTCATAAAAAGTCAATTATGTTTTCTAAAAGGTGTAGATCATAAGAGCTAAAGGCAACACCTTAGACCAAGGTGATCCTGTGGTTTCAGTTAGTTTTGCCAGTTCTAATTTTATAATGCCATTGATGTATTCAGCCTTTGCTGAAAGACTGGGGATACTGGGGACAATGATAATACCATAATGTTTGAATAATCTTGTTAAGTTGTTTTACAGTTTATACAGTGAAATGAGTCTCCCTATTACTAGAAATTTTATTTGCAATTGCCCAAAGTGGAAAAACATTTTCTAATAATTTTTTGAGTAATTTCATCCACCTTTTAACAGGGAAAATCTTCCATCCATCCAAAAACTGTACAGATTGTTATACACACATATTAATAACCCATAAAGATGGGCAATTGAATAAAACATCTGTAAATGTTCAAATGGTTCTGATGGTTGGGGAGTTGTTCCTGGGGCCACTTGAATGGTCTTCCCAGGATTGTGAGTTTGACAAGTCAGACATTGATGATATCCCTATCTAGCCACCTTAGAGCAATTTCTTCATCAATATTCTTCCATAATTTGTGTCATCTTATCAATACCATTATGATTTGAATGTAAGACTTTTGGCAAAGGAAGTTTTAAAGACACTGGAAGTACCAGGCATCCACCTGGGCCCTCCGTGAGTCCATGTTTTTTTTTTTTTTTTTAAATTAAATTTGCATCTGTTATGCCAGTCTTGTTGCATTTCAGGAGCATGCCATTGTTTATTAACAAATCATCATAAATTATTTGATTTGAATCAACCTTAGGAAGCTCATTCAAGTTACAGAACTTTAGTACATTAGGTGTTTCTGGAGTTGCAGCTTTAGCATGAACATTGGCCATAGTATTTCCTTCATATTCAGACTCAGATTTGTGGATATGAGCTTCAGCTCTTATGATAGCAACTTGTGAAGGTAGCAGTAATGCAGAAAGAAGATTGGCAACTTGAGGTTCGCTTTTCATAGGCATGCCATTTGGTATCATAAACCTCTTGGGTTTTCATAACATACCAAAATGATGGATGACTCTAAAAGCATATTGCTATCAGCATAGATACTTACAGTCTTATCTTTGGCGAATTCACAGGCTCAGGTGAGGGCTAATAATTTTGCAGGTTCAGCTGAATTAAACTGAGGTACTCTTTTTTCTGATAATTCATACTGAGTTGTGATGGCATACTTGGCTTGGTATTTTCCTTTAGAATTTTTGGTACAGGAACCATCAACATTGAGTACCATTCTGATTAGTCAATGATGTTTCTTGTAAATCTAGACTCAGAGTCAAATTTCGGGAAACCAGTTTGACTCAATTGTGAGATTCTCCTTCATTAAGCAAAGGGTTCAGCAAGTTACAGTGAAGAATATGTAGGTCTGAGGGAGAGAGAAGCATAATCTCATAAAATGTTAGTCACCCAGGACCTGCAATTTCTTACCAGTCCAAAGAATCCTCTGAATTGTCTTTTAGTCACTGGTTTAGGATAATTTGAGACAGTATTTATTATTTCTAGAGACATAAAAATGCCTTTTGTGAATAAATATCAACTGTCACATGAAATAGTGCATTAAATCTTATGAGAAATAAAGTTTATTCAGGAAGCATTATGGTCTTGAAAGCCAATTGTTACAGTAATATATCAAATCAATTTCTGAGTCCTCTTTGGATACAAAGCAAAAAGGCAAATCATCTACATATTGAATCATGATAGAATTTCTGGGAAATAGTAAGGTTTTAAAATCCTGATGTAAAACCTGAGAAGAGTATGAGGGAGCCTCAGTAAATCTCTGAGGTATTACTGTCGAAGTATATTGCTAACTCTTCCAAGTAAAGGCAAATAATTATAGGCTCTCTTGGTCTACAGGAATGCTAAAGAAAGCAGAGCATAAATCCACTACTATTAACCATTTGGATTCAGTTGATATATTTTTCAATAGGGTGGTTAGTTTAGGCACTAAATTTCATTTATAACTCTAAAATCTTGTATAAATCTCTATTCTTGTTCATGGGTTCTTCTCATAGATAGGATAGTTTTTCACAGTTGGTAGGTTTATGCTAACCTACTCCTAAAATTCAAGGATGGTGAGAGGCCAAAGAAAGGCTGACATATCTAGTTTTTTAGAAAGAAACATTTAATAGGGACTTACAAACAATGCAATGTTTGTGTCTTAGGTGGCAGCAAGACAAGATGGTGGATCCCCATGCCATTACCCCCTAGATTCAGGGCTTATATAGCATGGCGGAGAGGTGACTCAGAAGGAATGTTGTAAGACAACTCAAGTTCAATAACATCAAGGTTATTTGACCTAAGGGTAGGATTTACAGTAAGTACCTGCTCTTATAAAAGAAACAATAGATAAACTGGAAATCTTGGAGGCCTTCCTGGAACTAGGGTTAATCAGAAGTCAACATGGTGGATTAGCATCCAAGAAGGAGTTGCTCAGTCTCCCATTCAAGATGGAGTTGCTTGAGCCTCCATAGATAGAAGTATTTCAAGAAAAGAAACAAGAAATAAGCCTTTGATTTATTGAATCTTCTATTCTAAGAGTGACCCTTATATGACTTCAGGTTTTAAGGAGTACTGAGACAATTTAGGAGATAGTTTTGAAGGATCAATTTGAATTATAATAAGTTCAGGATTTTTTAACTTTTTTCACATCTGTTGCAGATGAGGCCCATAGAGTGTCAGGGATTTCAGCAAGATATGTAATACCTATATTTCTATGGAATTTAATAGCCTCCTCAGGACAATCAACTAGGCTTGCAGAACACAATCCTTCAGTGTCTGATGAATCTGGAATTTCTGTGGTTATTTCTTCCGAGGAAAATTTTATTTGACCTTTTAGTTTGGAAAGCAGGTCTCTATCTAGGAGATTCACAGGGACAGTAACACAAAAAAGCATGACTTTGAGCAATAAGGCCAAGGGTGACAGTTATGGGTTCCAGCAGAGGAACTCTGGATTTGGTAGGAAACTCCCACCACTGAGATATTTTTATCATTCCAAGAATGTTCCTGATGTATCAAAGCGGATTTAAGAATAAAGGGTTGCTGCATTATCTGCAAACACAGTACACATTTCTCTATTTATTTTAAGTTAGTTTCTCCTTGTTGATTTAAAGGAATTATTGAAAGTTGCTTACATGGAGATTCCTTGGAGCTCTATCAATGTTGACAATTATCACCAGAGGAGGTAGGTTGAGGGTCTCCCTTTTGTGCCATGTCAGATCATCCAGATGACTGTTTAAATAGGGTATAATCCTTTTTCTAAATTATTTTCTGTTTGCCATAACCATAAGTGTCTTCATCAAAAGAGTTATAAAAGTCTTTTAAAGTTAGGATAGGACTTCTGCAATTGTAATTGCAAGGTCATTAATTTGCATACCCCGTGGTTTCTTTCCTGTTCCAATGTTCCCTGAAGATATTCTGCTAAATGTTGTAAGTCTACCAAGGGAGTAACTTCCTATTCTAGTGTATGATTCTTCAATAAATCACTTATCTCTGTTTACAATCCATTAATAAAATGGGATTACAAGACTAATTCATCGTCTCAGCCATTTAAACCAGAGTGCAGCTTAAATATTTTTCTAAGTAGATATGATAGTTCATAGCGGATTCACCTTTTTTTTTTCTGTTTGTGAGACTAGATTACTGACCTATCTATTCTTATAGGAAAAACCTCAGGTGTGGTCTCAAGAAGTATTTGTGTCCTACTTTACTAGCTCTTTCTATTCCATTCTTAGCAAGTTGCTTGGTAGGATCTTCAAAATCTTTAGTGAAACACTTCCAATCTATTTTTGAGGCCATTTTTGAGCACATCCAGGACTATCATATTGACAAATTGATATAAATCAATGAGTCCTGGATCATAAGCACCGAGAATAATTTTAAATTCTTTTGTAAATTTAGTTTAGACTTTTTTAGGGTCTGAAAAATCCTTTATAATGGCTCAGAATTTGGCTTGAGATCAAGGATTAAATTGTGCTGAGGCTGGTACCTGAGGTTTATTAGAAGATCCCATGTTAAAGGACATCTGTTGCTAGAGAGTTCAAGGGGAAAGAGAAAAGGCACAGAAGACTTAGTGTATTCAGAATAATCGGGCAATGGAAGGTAGGAGGAGCAGAGGGATTAACAAGTGCTTCCCTCACACCAGTTGAATCAGTCTGAATTTTAGCCTTTATTTTCCTTTTGTTTTATTTTTTTGCATTTACAATTCTTTTATTTTTAAATTAGAATTGCCTGTGCTTTAATATTTTATAAATATTTCACAGGAATACTTCCAACTTTTGTTTTTTCCTTCCAACATTTATTTTAGGTTCGGGGGTACATGTGCAGGTTTGTTACTTAAGTAAATTGTGTGTTGCAGAGGTTTGGTGTACAGATTATTTTAGCACCCAAGTAGGGAGCATACTTCCCAATAGGTAGTTTTTCAATCCTCACCCTACTCCAATCCTCCACCTTTAAGTAGGCCCCAGTGTCTGTTGTTCCCCTCTTGGTGTCCTTGTGTACTCAATGTATAAGTGAGAACATGAAGTATTTGGTTTTCTGTTCCTGTGTTGACTTAGGGTACTGACCTCCAGCTCCATCCATGTCCTTCTTGGGACATAATTCCATTAATTTTTATGGCTGTGTAGTATTCCATGGTGTATATGTACCACATTTTCTTTATTAAGTCCACCATTGATGGGGAACTAGGTTGATTCCATGTCTTTGCTATTGTGAGTAGTGCTGTGACAAACATATGCGTGCATGTGTTTTTATGGCAGAATGATGTATATTTCTCCGGGTATATTCCTAGTAATGGGATTGCTGGGCCAAATGGTACTTCTGTTTTTAGTTCTTTGAGAAATCTCCAAACTGCTTTCCATAGTGGCTGAACTAATTTACATTCTCATCAGCAGAGAAGAAGTGTTTACTTTTCACTACAATCTCACCAATATCTTTTATTTTTGTAATGACCATTCTGACTGATGTGAAATGATATCTCATTGTGGTTTTGATTTGCATTTCTCTAATGATTACTGATGTTGATCAGTTTTATATGTTTCTTGGCCTCATGTATGTCTTTTGAGAAGTATCTGTTCATGTGCTTTGCCCATTTTTGAATAGAGTTGTTTGGTTTTTGCTTGTTAATTTAAGTTTATTATAGATTTTAGATATTAGGCCTTTGTCAGATGCATAGTTTGCAACTATTTTCTCACATTCTGTAAGTTGTCTGATTATTCTGTCAATAGTTTTTGTTTGTTTTGTGTTGTTTTTCTTCTGGAGAAGCTCTTTAGTTTAATTAGGTCCTGCTTGTCAATTTTTATTTTGATTACATATGTTCAACCTTCCTTCCTTCCGTCCTGGGGATGAAGCCTACTTGATTGTGGTGGATAAGCTTTTGATGTGCTGCTGGATTCTGTTTTTGAGTGTTTTTTGAGGATTTTTGCATCAATGTTCATTGGGAACATTGGCCTGAAATTTTGTTGTTATAACTCTGCCATTTTGGTATCAGGATGATGCTGACCTCATAAAATGAGTGAGGGAGAAGTTCTTCCTTTTCAGTTTTTTGAAATAGTTCAGAAGAAATGATACCAGCTCCTCTTTGTGTCTCTGGTGGACTTCAGCTGTAAGTTCATCTGGTCCTGGGCTTTTTTTTTGATTGGTAGTCTATTTATTACTGCCTCGATTTCAGAATTTGTTACTGGTTTATTCAGGGATTCAATGTCTTCCTTGTTCAGTCTTGGTAGGGTGTATGTGTTCAGGAATTTATCAATTTCTTCTAGATACTCTAGTTTATTTGCATAGAGGTGTTTACAGTATTCTCTGATGGTTGGTTGTGTTTCTTGGGGTCAGTGATGATATCCCCTTTATCATTTTTTATTGTGTCTATTTGATTCTTCTCTCTTTTCTTCTTTATTAGTTTAGCTAGTGGTCCATTTTATTACTTTTTCCAGAAAAACACCTCCTGGATTCATTGATTTTTTTTTTTAAGGGTTTTTCATGTCTCTATCTCCTTCATTTCTTCTCTGATCTTGGTTATTTCTTGTCTTTTGCTGGCTTTGGGGTTTGTTTGCTCTCAGTTCTCTAATTCTTCTAGTTGTGCTGTTAAGATGTCAATTTGAGATCTTTCTAGTTTTTTGATGTGGGCATTTAGTGCTATATATTTTCCTCTTGACACTGCTTTAGCTGCTTCCCCAAGATTCTGGTACATTTTACCTGGACTTCTTGATTTCTGCCTTAATTTCATTATTTACCCAGGAGTTATTCTGGAGCCAGTAGTTCAGTTTTCATGTAATTGTGTGGTTTTGAGTAAGTCTCTTAATCTTGAGTTGTAATTTAATTGCACTATTGTCTGAGAGACTGTTATGATTTCACTTTATTTGCATTTGTTGAGAAGTGTTTTACTTCCAATTATGTGATCGATTTCAGAGCAAGTGCCATGTGGCATCCAGAAGAATGTATACTCTGTTGTTTTGGGGTAGAGAGTTCTGTAGATAATTGTATTAGTTCAATTTCATGCTGCTGATAAAGACATACTACTCAAGACTGGGCAATTTATAAAAGAAAGAGGTTTAATTAGACTTATATTTCCTTGTGCCTCAGAATTATGGTAGAAGGCAAGGAGGAGCAAATAACATCTTACATGGATGGTGGCAGGCAAAGAGAGAGAGAGCTTGTGTAGGGGAACTCCTCTTTTTAAAACCATCAGATATCGTAAGAGTTACTCACTATCATGAGAACAGCATGGGAAAGACTTGCCCCTGTGATTCAGTTACCTCCCCCTGGGTCCCTCACACAACATGTGGGAATTCACGATGAGATTTGGGTGGTGACACAGACAAGCATATCAGATATCTATCAGGTACACTTGATCCAGAAATGAGTTCAAGTCCTGAATATCTTTGTTAAATTTTCTGTCTCGATTATATGTCTAATATTGGCAGTGAGGTGTTAAAGCCTCCCACTATTATTGTGTGGTATTCTAAGTTTCCTTGTAAGTCTCTAAGAACTTGTTTTATGAATCTGGGTGCTCCTGTATTGGGTGCATACATATTTAGGATAGTTAGCTCTTCTTGTTGAATTGATCTCTTTGCTATTATGTAATGCCCTTCTTTGTCTTTTTAAAATCTTTGTTGGTTTAAAGTCTGTTTCATCAGAAACTAATATTGCAACCCCTGTTTTCTTTTGTTTTCATTTGCTTGGTAAATTTGTCTCCATCCCTTTATTTTGAGCCTATGTATGTCTTTGCATGTGAGATGGGTCTCTTGAATACAGCACACCAGTAGGTCTTGACTCCTTGTCCAGCTTGCCCAGCTTGCCATTCTGTATCTTTTAATTGGGGAATTTAGCCCATTTACATTTAAAGTTAATATTGTTTATGTGTGAATTTGATTCTGTCATCATGATGCTAGCTGGTTATTTTTGCAGACTTGTTGATATAGTTGCTTCATAGTATCATTGGTCTTTGTACTTCAGTGTGTTTTTCAGTGGCTGATAATGATTTTCCCTTTCCACATTTAGTACTTCCTTCAGGAACTCTTGCAAGGCAGGCCTGGTGGTGACAAACTCCTCAGCATTTGCTTGTTGGAAAAGGATTTCATTTCTTCTTTGCTTATGAAGCTTAGTTTAGCCAGATATTAAATTCTTGGTTGGAAATTCTTTTATTTAAGAATGTTGAATATTGACTCCCAATCTCCTGGCTTGTAGGGTTTCTGCTGAGAGATCCACTGTTAGTCTGATGGGTTTCCCTTTGTAGGTGACCTGGCCTTTCTCTCTGGCTGCCCTTAACATTTTTTCCTTTATTTCAACTTTGAAGAATCTGATGATTATATCTCTTGGGGTTGATCTTCTCATAGAGTATCTTAGTGGTGTTCTCTGTATTTCCTCAATTTGAATGTTGGTCTGTCTTGCTAAGTTGGGGAAGTTCTAGATGAAATCCTGAAGGAAGTGTGTTTTCCAATTTGGTTCCATTCTTCCTGTCTCCTTCAGGTACCCCAACCAGTTTTAGGTCCAGTCTTTTTACATAATCCCATAGTTCTCAGAGGTTTTGTTCATTCATTTTTATTCTTTTTTTTTTTTTTGCTAATCTTGTCTGACTGTCTTATTTCAGCAAGATAGTCTTCAAGCTTTGAAATTCTTTCCTCTGTTTGGCCTATTCAGTTATTGATACTTGTGGTTGCATTGTGAAATTTTCGTGTTGTGTTTTTCAGCTCCGTCAGGTCATTTATGTTCCTTTCTAAACTGGTTATTCTGGGTAACAACTCCTGTAGTGTTTTATCATAGAGAATCTGCACGGCTCTGTGTATGGACCCGTAGGCTCATAAGGGGGATTTTCTGATCCCCAGGTTGTACAGATCCATGGAAAAAGCATGTTTTCCTGGGCAGGGTAGCATGATTACTCATTGCTTCCCTTGGCTGGGGGTGGGAGCTCCCCTTGACTGTGTGGCTTCCAGTTGGGCTGTTGCACCATCTTGCTTTTCCTCACTCTCTGTGGGTCATGCCAATTGCCTAGTCAGTCCCAATGAGAGAACCTGGATACATCAGTTTCTGATGCAGGATTCACTCACCATTCTTTTTCTTCTCAGTGGGAGCCTCCGACCACAGCTGTTTCTAGTCAGCCATCTTCAGGTTTTATATTTAAGTATTTGATCCATCTTGAGTTGATTTTTGTATATGGTAAAAGGAAGGGTTCATTTTCAATCTTCTGCATGTGGCTAGTCAGTTATCCCGACACTATTTATTGAATAGGGAGCCTTTTCCCCATTGCTTGCTATTGTCAACTTTGTCAAAGATCAGATGGTTGTTGGTGTGTGACTTTGTTTCTGGGTTCTCCATTCTGTTCTATTCGTCTATGTGTCTGTTTTTGTGCCAGTAAAATGCTGTTTTGATTACCGTAGCCTTGTAGCATAGTTTGAAGTGAGGTAATATGATGCCTCTGCCTTTGTCTTCTTGCTTAGGATTGCTGTGACTTTTCTACCTCTTTTTTGATTCCATATGAATTTTAGAATAGTTTTTTCTAATTATTTGAAAATTGTCATTGATAATTTGATAGGAATAGCTTTGAATCTGTAAATTGCTTTGGGCAGTATGGTCGTTTTAACAATATTGATTCTTCCAATTCATGAGAGTGGAATGTTTTTCCATTTGTGAGTGTCATCTCTGGTTTCTTTCAGCAGTGTTTTTAAATTCTTGTTGTAGAGACCTTTCATTTCCTTGGTTACCTGTATTCCTAGGTATTTTATTATTTTTGTGGCTATTGTGAATGGGATTGTATTCTTGATTTGGCTCTCAGCTTGGACAATATTAGTGTACAGAAATGCTACTGATTTTTGTACATTCATTTTGTATCTTGAAACTTTGCTGAAGTTGTTTATCAGATCTGGAGCGTTTGGGCAGAGACTATGGGATTTTCTAGGTATAGAATCATATCATGTGCAAAGGGAGATAATTTGACTTTCTCTCTTCCTATTTGGATGCCTTTTATTTAATTCTGTTGACTGATTACTCTAGCTAGGACTTTTAGGACTATGTTGAATAGGAATGGTAAGAATGGGCATCCTGGTCTTGTTCTGGCTCTAAAGGGAAATGCTTCCAGATCAGTATGATCTTGGCTGTGGGATTGTCAGATGGCTTTATTTTTTTAGGTATAATCCTTTGATACCTAGTATGTTGATGGTTTTTATCATGAAGGGATGTTGAATTTCATCAAAAGCCTTTTCTCCATCTATTGAGATGATCATGTGGCTTTTGTTTTTAGTTCTGTTCATGTGGCGAATTATATTTATTGATTTGCATATATTGAAGCAACCTATTTATCCAGGAATAAAGCCTACTTGATCATGGTGCATTAGCTTTTTGATTCACTGCTGGATTTTGTTTGCCAGTATTTTGTTGAGAATTTTCGCATTTATAGTCATGAGAAATATTTAGCCTTTAATTCCTTATTAGCATACCATAAAGTTTTTTTTTAAAGAGAAGTTATTTTAGAATCATTCTGTCTTTTAGATGCCTCTGCATACTAATCAAAGAATGCATTCTATCATTTTTGAGAGGTTTTATATACTTTTTTCCCAAGGCACCTCAAAGATGAACTAATTTTACCTAGGATAAAGATTCCTTAAAGTGACCACTGCAATCCAAATTATCTGTAGTAAAGTTCACCCATTTTTTTCAAAAAGGCCCAAGATTTCAGTCCATAGTTTTTAAACGTGTGAACAGCCACAGTTCCAGATAAAAGATTGATTTCCAGATATTTTGGACTTGAAAGAACCTATTCTGGCCTTCCCTTTAGTTTCCCTTGGATTTCAAGTAAGCTATGGGGAGTCTAGCCAAAGGAGCTGTTCTTCTGGAACCTAGGGAATAATTAACCCCTCCTTCCTTGTCAAATAGAAAAGATGACTTACCCAAGTTCAGAGAAAAACAACAGAATATCCTCTTTATGTATGCCAAACAGAGAGCTCATGAGAGGGACTTATCCTAGAACTCCATAATCAGCAAGAAAGGAGTGGGTACAATGGGCTCTGTAGGTAGTACTATGTAGTTACTCACTGTCTTTGAAGGGGGAGTGTGGAATTCTTTGAATCCTACTTCTGACCCCAAAACTGTAAAAACTAGAACTGGATCAAGTTAGGAAAATTTTTAAGTTTATTGTCATTCAATAAGAGAAAGTACAGGTTATGATCTGGTAGACTTAAACCTAAAAGTGGTAAGAACTTCAGCTCATAGCAGTTAAAACACAGCTTATAAAACATGAATGAGGCTAGGCATGATGGGTCATACCTGTAATCCTAGCACTTTGGGAGGCCAAGGTGGGCAGATCAGTTGTGACCAAGAGTTAGAAACCAGCCTGGCCACCACGACAAAACCCCGCCTCTACTAGAAAAATAAAAATTAGCTGGGTGTTGCAGTGGAGGGGCACCTGTAATTCCAGCTACCCAGGAGGCTGAGGCAGGAGAATCACTTGAACCTGAGAGGCAGAGACTGCAGTGAGCCAAGATCATGCTACTATATTCAAGCCTGGGTGAAACAGCGAGACTTCGACTAAATAAATAAATAAATAAATAAGATATGAATAAGGAAGTACATTGTTTCCTATTATGACTGGCTACTTGAAACTCTCTTTTTAGGGCAGCAATTCTGCATAATCTTACTTATTTTAGCTGATTGCATAGGAATTATCAAATTATAATGACCTCAGCAAGCTTGAATTTTGTTTATGGTTAGAACTAGCATTTCAGGAAAATCAAGACACTTTAAATTGTCACTTACATGGCTATGAATGTTTGTTCTAGGGGTATATTCAAACTGTGGCCTTCAAAAACTATATCTTTAACATGTTACTTGAAACAAATTGCTGGAGCTTTTTTTGGCTTGTTTTTTGTTTAAACCAATTTTACGTTTAGTGAAACCAGTCCTAACTTACCTGTTTTCTATGCAGTGGTGTGGTAGGAAATATTTAACAATAAGCTCTTATTGGTAGAGAAAAGAAAAGGCCCTGTTTTACTGTGCGGGCTAATTTCTTATAGTCTGAATGTTCCAACCACGACCAATTACTAACTAATGACATGATGTTGACCTACTGGCATATTTTTGGAAAATGTGGCAGTCAGCTCTCACAAGCCAGCTGCAGCACACCACTGTCTGTATTTTTGCTCAAGTTTTTAATAAAATTTTTATTCAAAACCGTGCCCAGAACCAAGGCCAATAGCACCAATTAAAGTCTCCTTTGTCAAACTGACATGGATGCATCAATCAATATTCTTTGGGCAAGTTCAAAAAGCTACAAATTTAACTCTTTATACTAGTATCCAGCCCATGTGTGTACTTTGTCCAATATCAGGATGGAATGTCAGAAATGTTGCTAATACAAGTTAGCTGCATCCCTCTGTTCTGTCAATCCTGCCACCATGTCAGGAGAAATTAGGTTACTTTGTCATGCTTGCACTTAGGACCCCATGATGGCTTCTGAGGATGACTGCTTTCCATTCTAAATGGAAAACCATCTGCTAAATACCGATGCTGAGCAATGGTTTGTTGTTACTGGAATGTGTCTTGCACCCCTCCCTGGAAACTTTAACATGGCTCATGTCCAGTCTTCTCTCTCACAGATTATTTTGCATATATGCCATGGGACAAAAAAAATTGAAGTTGGAATTTTGTCTACTTTTTCTATTTTTTATAATTTTGCTAACATCTGTTTTTCCTCCAACGGATCTACAATTTCTTTTGGGTCTAGAAGTCTGTTTATTTAAAGAAACTTGGGTTCTTTTCTGGTCTGTTGCTCAATCTTGAGATTTGTGCCTCTCTTTATAATGTTTGCTGTGGCCTTTTTTATAAGAAGTGTATCCCCACAGGTAGAATTCCTGTTTCTCTCTCCTCCTGCTTCACCCAAATATTCTTTCTTGTGAGTCTGTTTCAACTATGGATTTCCAGCTAACGGGTTCACTCCCTCTTAACATTCTATATGACTCCCTTTTCTCTTCTATTAAATATTTCTCTTGTATGATTCAACTTTTATTTTGGTCATGTTAGGTGAGATCCTCAACTCACCACATCTCCTTGATACCTGTGAGACTGTAGTTCCCTACTTGGATGAAAATTTCATGTTTGGTATAGTCATTCCTACTCTGTGCAGAATTATATAGACTTCTGAGATCATAAGTGCTACGGTTGAATCCATTCTTAATAAATACCTAGTGGGAACTGTTGTCATTTTCTCTAGTCATTCTTTCTTGCTTTGATGTTTCAGTATAAGGAACTCTTTCTCAGGTCATAAATCACGAGCAGGCAAACACATTCTTCTTGGTCCCATATGTTGTATCCATATCCCTGGCCTAGGATGCCACAGCCCTGCTAGTCAAAATCCTGTTCTTGGATATCATCAATGTAGCTGGCTCTTCACTTCCAAAATCCTCCTTATTTTAGCTGTCCCTGGGGGAAAACTAAGAAAATGAGATGCAACTACATCCCTGAGTTGCCAAACCAGGTAGCAGTATGACATAATGGCTATCTCATTGTAAGGGGAATCATTGTTCTTACATTTTAGTCTCACCTTGGCTACTTGCTAACTCTGTGACCTAGTTAACAAGACACTTTAACCCTCTGGGCTGTGCTTTTCTCTTCTAATAAGTAGAAATAATAATGCCTTCTCTGCCTGTGTCTTAGAGTTATGTTCACAATGAAATTAGATGATATACATAAAAGTGCTTGTGCACTAGTGATTACACACAGTTGAGGTACTGTCAGTAACATCACCAAGGCTTCTTGTGAAATGTGGGATGTGAAAATGAGCGAGATAACGTGGATTCAACATCTGAATGGAAGGAGAAAGAAGACTAATCAATTTACTGAACTCATTAATCTTCATTTGATGTTTTGTTGACATCTCTACTCTTAAAGGTACTCAGCTAAACACAGCAAAGGAACTTTTAGCACTAGTGAGATTTTCTTCTTAAACAAGCCTAAATGAAACAATGCTGGCTGATAAGCACTGCAATTAACTGCCTTGCTACCACTTTAAACAAACCTTTCTCTCCATTTTTGTCCCTGAAGGAGATAAGAAGGAGGAGGTGGAGAGATAAAAATATTGGCTTGTTTTCATGTTGGTAATTTACAGCTGATAAACTGAATTGCTACTCTTATCAGGGGCTTGTCTAGAAGGTTTGTTTAGAATCCACTGGTTACTCATAAAGCCTCAAATAAGGGAGAGGTGCCAGATTTGGGCCTGGCCTATGCCATAATTTCTCCCCAGTTGGAAGTAGACTGTCAGAAATACGGTTTTACAGGAGATTTTCAAGTTAAAACAGAGTAATTTAGAAGTCATTGATTAGGCCGGGTCTGTAATCCCAGCACTTTGGGGAGGCCAAGGCAGGCAGATCACTTGAGGCCAGGAGTTTGAGTAGAGCCTGAGCAACATGGTGAAACTCTGTCTTCTGTAAAAATACAAAATTCAGCTACTCAGGAGGCTGAAACATGAGAATCACTTGAAACCCAGAAGCAGAGGTTGCAGTGAGCCGAGATGGTACCACTACACTCCAGCCTGGGTGACGGAGGGAGATTCTGTCTCAAAAAAATAAAATAATAATTATTATTATAATATAATGATGTCATTGATAAAATGTTAATATCATTATGTGAATAATATCTTTTTTTTTTTTTTGAGACAGAGTTTCGCTCTTGTTACCCAGGCTGGAGTGCAATGGCACGATCTCGGCTCACCGCAACTTCCGCCTCCTGGGTTCAGGCAATTCTTCTGCCTCAGCCTCCTGAGTAGCTGGGATTACAGGCACGTGCCACCATGCCCAGCTAATTTCTTGTATTTTTAATAGAGACAGGATTTCACCATGTTGACCAGGATGGTCTCGATCTCTTGACCTCTTGATCCAGCCGCCTCGGCCCCCCAAAGTGCTGGGATTACAGGCATGAGCCACCGCGCCCGGCCCCTGTGAATAATATTAAGAAGACAAATGATTATCCAAAATTTATAGGGGGGGTGTGTGTGTGTGTATTTCACCTTCCTTCCACCCTGCAGCAAAGGGTACTTCAGTGTCTCTGAACTCATTGACCATAAATTTGCTAACAAGATCAGATCTTATTCACTACTTCCTAGTTTCTCCTGTAATTTAAAATTGAAACCACCTTTGCAAAAATTATAACAGAAAATTATGACAGTGAAAGAGATATGACCTATCCAACTTTAGTTTGCCTTAACTTCCAAACTACCCTTAGTCATTCCTGGGCATGGGCCAAGCTAACATTGGGAGAAATTTAATTTATAGTTTAAATGATAATAGCCCTTTCCATAACTAGATGTCTAGTTATGTCTATGGCAAAGCCACCAGGTTGGGAGGATAACAGGGGCCTGAATTCTGCTAAGATGTAGGCGTAGTTAAACGATTATCAGTCATTATTCTGGAGATCATAATATTTGTAATTTCCCCAATCACTTCTGTAAATAACATCATTATTATAGAAGTGAAGATTAACCTTTTGAGCTGTCTTTTCAGGCTTTTGCATTTCTGATGATCAGATGGCTCCACCCAGACCCAAGACTCATGACTCAAAGCTCCTGTGGGCCCCACCTAGAAGTGGACTAAGCACAGGAGGACCATTTTTCACAACCCAATGATATGATTCCCAACCAATCAGCACCATCCCTTCCCTAGCCCCCTGCCCACAAAACTACCTTTTAAAAAACTCTAGCCTCTCACTAAGTATGGTGGTTCACACTTGTAAACCCAGCATTTTGGGAGGCCAAGGTGGGAGGATTCCTTAATCTCAAGAGTTGAAGACCAGCCTGGGCAACACTTAGAGACCCCATCTCTACAAAAATATTAAAAATTGGCTGAGCATGCTGGCACAGGCCTGTGGTCCCATCTACTAGGAAGGTGAGGCAGGAGGATCACTTGGGCCTGGGAGGTTAAGGCTACAGTCAGCCATGATTGCATCACTGTGCTCCGGCCTGGGTGACAGAGTGAGACCCTATATCAAAAACAAAGAGAAAATTACAAAACTCTAGCCTCCAAATTTAAGGGGAGGCTGATTCAAGTGATAACAAATCACCAGTCTTCCACTTAGCTGACTCTATGTGTATTAAACTCTTCATCTATTGCAATTCCCTGTCTTGATAAATTGGCTCTATCTGGACAGCAAGCAAGAAGAACCCATTGGGTGGTTATAGGTGATTTGGGAGTCCACTCCCCAGAGACTGTGTAAGGGCACACACATAAAGATATACACACATATATAATTTGACATAAAGATTTATATGATTATGTCATGTTTGCATTTTTAAAAAATATAGTCTGTTTCTGTTTGCTTTCCTCCTTTCCCATATTCCTCTCTTTCGTGGTTATCTTACCAAAATAGATTTTAATATGCTTCCCTCCATTTTGCCTTTTTCATTAAATAATCCCTCTCTAAAATCTTTCTTAGCCAACTGGTATAACTCACCATTTTCCTGTCGGTGGGCATACATCTTATTTCTCTCCTCTTTCTGTCTTCTCTGAATAACAGTTTATTTTCTAAAGCAGCCAGAATAATCTTTTAAAACATAAATCAGATCATGTTACTCTTCTGCTCAAAACCCTGCAGTGACTCCCTGTTTTACTCCCAAATAAGAGTCAAAGTCTTACATGTAACATACCATCCCTGCCTATCCTCCCTGCAACCCATTTCTCTCTGATATTGTTCTGCTCTCCCTCTTGTTCACCCTGCTGCATCCACACTATACCAGTCTTGTTCATGTTCCTTGGACATGCCGGGCAGGCTCTTGCCTTGGTGTCTTGCACTGGTCGTATCTCTGTCTGAAAGGATCTTTACCCAGATATACCTTGCCTCCTTCAAGCATCGGCTCAACTCCCTTCTTAGTGAGGCCTCCTGCTATAAACTGAATGTTTGTATCTCCCCAAAATTCACATGTTGAAACCCTAATTCTCAAAGTAATGGTATTTGGAGGTGGGACCTCTGGGAAGTAATTAGGTCATGAGAGGAAGCCCTCATGATGGGATTAGTACCATTCTAAGAAGAGACAGGAGAGGGCTTGCTTCTTCTATCTACCATGTCAGTATATACTACCGCAGCCTTCTGCAAACCAGGAAGGGGCCTTCTTCACCAGGAGCTGAATCGGCTGGCCCCTTGACCTTGGACTTCCCAGCATACAGAACTCTGAGACATAAACATTTGTTGTCTGAGTCATGTGGTCTATGGTAATTTGTTACAGCAGCCCCAGCTGAGTAAGATACCTACCTGTTTGAAATTGCAACTCACACCCATGCCCTACCATCTCAGCACTGCTGATTCCCCTTGCTGTGCTCTTGCTTGTTTTTAAACACTTATCTGTTTCTGATATGCTAGGGTGTGTTTATTTAGTTATTACAACTATTTATGTCTATCTCTCCCAACAAGATTTACCCAGCAAGAATCTGTCTTCTTGTTGTTCTTGAGCTCCTGAAAGAATGTCAGGCATAAAATAGCTGTTGAATAAAATGTGAATAAATGAATGCTGCAGTTAACATTTTTATATGTTCCATCACACTAGTGATTTTATTTCTGTGGGATAGAATCCCAAGAGTGAAACTGTTGAGTCAAAGGATATGTATATTTAAATTTTAGTGGGAGTTCCAAGATTGCTTTCCAAATATTTTTCAACAAGTCATGGCCGAG
Source organism: Aotus nancymaae (assembly GCF_030222135.1). Lineage (NCBI taxonomy): Eukaryota > Metazoa > Chordata > Mammalia > Primates > Aotidae > Aotus > Aotus nancymaae. Next base: position 13,948,105 of record NW_026988455.1, read on the forward strand.
TGCAGTGGCTCACTCCTGTAATCCCAGCATTCTGGGAGGCTGAGTCAAGTAGATCATTTAACCCCAGAAGTTCGACACCATCCTGGGCAACATAGGGAGACTCCGTCTCTACAAAAAATACAAAAATTAGCTGGGTACGGTGGTACACACCTGTAGTCCCAGCTACTTAAGAGGCTGAAAGGGGAGGATTGATTGAGCCTGCAAGGTGGAGGTTGCGGATATCTGGGAATGTGCTACTGTACTACACCCTGAGTGGCAGAATGAGACTCTGCCTGATAAAAAATAGTAGTAATATATTCATTTTAAAGAAAATCATCAGTGTAAGAGAGTGCCCGTGCCCCACATCCCAGCCAGCAATGAATATTGTCGCTCTCTTCAATTTTTTTCAGTCTGATAGATGTAAAAGGATCTCTTGTATTATGTGTCCTTGACTTTGAGCATGACCTCATGTTTTGTTGGCGATTTGGAGGTGTTTATCTGTGAATTATTTGTATTATTTTTCTATTTTTCTCTTGGGTTGTCTTTTTCTTAACAAAGTGTAGGATTTTTTTGTTTATTTGAGATACTTACCTTTTACCTGACAAGCATTACAAATATATTTTTCTCAATAAATCATTTGTTTATGATATATTATCTTGTATTATAAAAAGCTGATCTTTCCTCTTAGAGTTGTTAGATTTAAATTTTGATTGGGAAAGCCTTTCTTATCTCTATGTTATACATGTAGTCATCCTAATTTTTTTGTGTGAGTTTTTGTTTCAATTTGTCATTAATTTATTTAGTCACCAAGTATTTACTTTGAGATATTTTAATCTTCTAAAATTGGTTGTTAGTGTGTATATGAAGGTATACATTAGAGAGTTTAATTTTCTTTTCTTCCATATGAATAGTTGTGCAGGTACTAATTATTTAAAAATCCATGATTTCCCCTCATTAAACTGAACTATTAATTTTATCATATATTAATTCTCTCCTAAGCTGGGATCTATTCCTAGATTATCTGTTCATTTCCACTAGTATTTTTATTGATTATCACACAAGTATTTTTAATTTGATTTCAGAGCCGCACCTTTTCCCCATGATTTTATTTTTCCTAATTATCTTCCTTGAGTATATGGAAGCAATTACTTTTCCACATCAAATTTATGACCATTTTACCTAACTCTGGGAAACGTTTTGAGGTTAAACTTCCCTAATACTAGCAACATGTATAGAGATATAGCTGGAGTGTAATGCAAAGAATACAAGTTAAATTCTTTTTATTTTTTTCTGAGTCACGTTTTTTCATTACAAAAAAGAGATAATAATTCTTGCCCTGCTTATCTACCTAAGAGGGTTCATACTGTATGGAGATTCTCCAGTACATAATATGATAAAGAGCATAAATTCCATTTGTCCAGTAAAACTGTTGTGGTTTTTTGTTTTTGAGGCAGAGTCTTACTCTGTTGTCCAGGCTAAAGTGCAGTAGCATGATCTTGGCTCACTGCAACCTCCACCTCTTGGGTTCAAGCGATTTTCATGCCTCAGCCTCCCAAGTAGCTGGGATTACAGGCATGGGCCACCATACCTGGCTCATTTTTGTATTTTTAGTAGAGACAGGGTTTCATTGTGTTGGCCAGGCTGGTCTCAAACTCCTGACCTTAAGTGATACATCTGCTTTGGCCTTCTAAAGTGCTGGGATTACAGGCCTGAGCCACAGTGCCCAGCCAGACTGTGTGTGTGTGTGTGTGTGTGTGTGAAAAGTAGTGCAAGGGAATAGACCTTTTCCAATATTTTATTAGGTGAGATACTTTGTTTCTAGTAATAGGAACTTAAGCAATTCAGTGCAATAATGTAGGAAAACACATGTGTAAATTTATAATTCCTGGTATATAGTGCCTCTATGTACTGTAGTGGTATTCTGGGGACCATAGGCTGTTGGCTTTTTAAAGCCTGGCTGAAAATTACTGACATAAAGTGGATTGATTAATAGGAGAAAAGGTATACTAATTTATTTGACATGTTGATATAGTTTGGATGTGTGTCCTTACTGAAATCTTATATTGAAATGTAATCCCCAATGTTGGAGGCCTGGTGGGAAGTGCTTGGGTATGGGGGCAGTTTTCTCATGAATGGTTCAGCACCATCCCTCTTGGTACTGTCCTCACAATAGTGAGTGTGTTCTCGTGATATCTGATTGTTTAAAACTGTGTAGCGCCTCCCCGATTGCTTTCTTGCTCCTGCTCTGGCCGTGTGCAGTGTCTGCTCCTCGCTTTGCCTTCCACTGTGATTGTAAGTTTCCTGAGCAGACGTTAAGCAGATACCAACATCCTACTTCCTGTACAGTCTGCACAACCATGAGCCAATTAAACCCTTTTTCTTTATAAATTACCATGTCTCAGGTATTTATAGCAATGCAAGAATGGAGTAGTACGTGTGTATACACGGGAGCCTTCAAAATTAAACCCAACTTCCCAATGAGTTACAGAAATGTATATGCCATCCTGAGGCCACAATAAAGAATGCAGACTCAGAGCATGGCCAGAAACAGGCCAATCAGGTTTAGTGGCAAGACATGTTAAGAGAGACAGAAAGGAAGAAACTTGGCTACCAAAGTTTCTTCCTTTTGTATATGGCCTTGTTATATAGATGAAGCCTTCCCCAAAGAGAATAGATGGTAAGTGGGGTAGGGGGAGGGAGAGGTAATATAAAGGGGAGAGGGGCATGGATACCTTAAGGAAGGTTCTCTACAGATGCAAATTTTAGCCACTTAAGACAGCTTTGCAAGGCTACTTCTGTCAGAAGTGATAGGCCAAGTGATAGCCCTTTTAAAATATATCACAGAAATATATTTTGGGATAAAATATTTTATTATTATTTTTATGAGACAGAATCATGCTCTGTCTCCCAGGCTGGAGTGTAGTGGCACAATCTCGGCTCACGGCAACTTCCACCTCTCAGGTTCAAGGGATTCTTGTGCCTCAGCCTCCCGAGTAGCTGGGATTACAGGCATGCGCCATCACGCCCAGCTAATTTTTGTATTTTTGGTAGAGACGGGGTTTCATCACCTTGGCAAGGCTTGTCTCAAACTCCTGACCTCAAGTGATCCACCCACCTTGGCATCCCAAAGTGCTGGGATTACAGGCATGAGCCACCATGCCCGGCCCAGGATAAAATATTTTAATTTCCTTTTATTATATACCTATGTTGGTATACAGAGCCAAGCCTTACTGCCGTGACCATCAGCTCAGGCCCTGTTCATTGCTCCTTGTCTGTGGCTGCTGTGGAGTTTGTCACTTCCTGTTTCCATGATCTTAGGTGAACCAAACTCTCCAAGAGAAAATACTTTGTAAGTTACAAAACTGCCTGACAATGATTGATCAGAATTATTCTTGCTGTTTCCTGTGCTGCATTTCTCCCAAGCAGGAGAGAAGTCAGTAGTTCTCACCGGCTGTCACCCACTGCAAGGACAGCTTCCTTTTCTGTAGAGCAGAGAGAAGTGTGACTCTGAGTCAAAGGCATGCTGGTAATAAGAACTCTATAATGAAATGGTCTGAGAACATGAGTGCATTGCCCTCCTTTTTTTCTTTCTTTCTTCTTTTTTTTGAGATGGAGTCTCACTCTGTCGCTCAGGCTGGAGTGCAATGGTGTGATCTAAGCCCACTGCAACCTCCGCCTCCTGGGTTCAAGCGATTTACCTCCCTCAGCCTTCTGAGTAGCTGTGATTACAGGTGCCTGCCACCATGCCTGGCTAATTTTTGTATTTTTAATAGAGACGCAGTTTAACCATGTTGGTCAGGCTGGTCTCAAACTCCTGACCTCAGGTAATCTGCCCATCTCAGCCTCCCAAAGTGTTAGAATTACAGGCATGAGCCAACATGCCTGGCCTTGCCCTCCTTTCTTGATGAAGTCTCTGCTCATATCTATCTTTATAGTGTTCATTAAAAAAAAAAATTATTGGATTATCCCAACCCCAAGTGGTACTTGTGCCTTGTTTAATAGACTTGAGCAAAAGTATTTCAAGGGCCTGTGCCAGATGTTTTCTGTCTTTTTAATCCTTTTTCAACTGGCAAGGACCATGCATATTTACTCTGGATTTGGCTGATTTTCCCGGGAATGTATGGTGAGATATGAGTTTGTAACACCATTAATAATTTTTAGGAACAACAAGGGCATATAAACAGAAAGCACCCATTCACATATAATTTTGAATCCCAGGGTCCTTAGAGATGCACTAGTCAGCCCAACTCCCTTCATTTGCAGATTTGTGTGCCAGAAGTGAAAATGCCTTTGCAAAACTTTGACAGTAAGAGAAATCTGACATAGTTTACTCCATCTTGTTTCTAACCTCCAAGCTGTCCTTGGTCATTCCTGGGCATTGCCCAAACTAGCTTTGGGAAGAATTTAGTTTATAGTTTAACCTTAAAGCAAAGATGATAATAGCCCTTCCCCCAACTAAACCACCTCTATAAAACTAAGTTCACAAGATTATGATTATGAGAGGGGCCTGAATTCTGCTGAGACGCAGGTGTAGTTAAATGATTACCAGCTAGTGTTCTGTAGGTCACAAGATTTGCAACTTCCCCAATGGTTCCAGTAGATAACATCACTATTGTAAAACCTAAGATTAGCTTTTTGAGATGTTTTTCAGACTTTTGCATTTCTGATACCACACAAACCCTCGATTCATGACTCAGGCAGTCCTGTGGCTCCCACAGGTGGACTGAAAGCGTGAGGACTGTTTTCCAGACCCCTATGACTTCATCCCCAACCAATCAACATTTCCCATTCCCTAGACTCCTGGCCACCAAACTATCCTTGAAAAACCCTAACCTCCAAACCTCTGGGGAGACTGATTTGAGTAATTACTCCATCTCCCACATGGTTAGCCTTGTGTCAGTTAAACTCTTTCCTTACTGCAATGCTGCAATCTCAGTGAATTGATTTTGTCTATGCAGCGGGCAGGGTGAAGATGTTGAGCGATTACACTAAAATTGCCCATTTTTTAAAGAGAGAGGGAGAAAGTATTTGTGTGTGTGCAGAGAGGAGAGAATGCTAAAGTAAAATATAAAATGTTGACAGGTGGTGAATCTAGGTGGAGGGTATGCAGATTTCAATGTTATTAGCCTTTTTCTTTTCTCTCTACTTTTATTCATAAAAATGAGGGTAGGGGTGGTTAAAGCCAGGTCTAGAGGATCCAGAAAATAGCTTGTGCCAATGGAGAAATATGTGATTAATTAAGACTAGGCTTTCTGCCATATAGAGGATGATAATGTGGGAGGCCAGCATATGCCTCCCCAATATAGGAAGAATTGTTGAGCTGACAGTTAAGAAGTAGATGCAAGAAAGCTCTCAGCCCTGCTTCTATTTGCCTAAAAGCAGAACATAGATTTTGAAGGAAATAAAAATATTTCACTCTTAAATATATTTCTTTGACCTATTTTGAGATGGCTGTCAGAGGACCAGCAAACAAAAGTATCCCTGCAAATTTACATCTGGAGAGACCGTCATTAACGCAGCTTTCCCTTGTCTGGATTTAGAAAGATTAACAGAGAGTCAGACACCTTTAAAGGTCTGGAAAACACACACACACACACACACACCCCCCCCATCTATTCTCCCTGAGAGCTGCTGCCTGTGAGGTTTCTTCTGGACAAGGCCACCCCTTCCAGCCAAGTCTCTTCATTTCTCCCTTCCATAACCTGTTTTGCCACTAAAACCTGGTTTTGGCCGTGCTCTGAGCCCGTATTCTTTCTCTAACCTCAACAGTAAATAAGCTTCTGCACTCCACAGGGAAGCTGGGTCTTCATTCTGAAGGCCCCTGTCTATAACACATTAAATAGATTTGTGTGCCTTTTCTCCTATTAATCTGCCTTTTGCAAGTTGATTTTTCAGCAAATCTTAAGGGGGCCAAGGGCCTTGGTGCCTACAATTTACAAAGACAAAAGTTATCCTGCCCACCTCTCTACCACCTCTCTAACCTTTATTAACCATTGAAAACAGCTTTGGACGCTTATAGGCCTGGAGATAGCACCAGAGGAATTGAAATTAATAAGCTTTTCTAATGTAAAAAGAAAAACCTTGGACAGATTAAATTTAACAGAGTTTAATTCAGCAAAGAACCATTCGTGAATCAGGCAGCCTCCTGAGCCAGAGCAGGCCCAGAGGACTCCAGTGCAGCGATGTGGTAGATTTATGAACAGAAAAAGGAAGTGAGATACGGAAACAGCTGGATTGGTTATAGCTGGAGTTTCCCTCATTTGAACGTGGTTTGAACAGTTGGCCACCTTTGACGGGCCAAAACTTGGTGATTGGCAGAGGAGTAGGTTATTCTCTGTGTATACAGCCTGTTAGGTTTCAGTTTACTATGAATAGAGAATCCTTTAGTCAGAACTTAAAACATGTAAGGAGGAAACTTTTGTTTACATTTAATTTAACACTAACTAGCATTTATCTGCCATTTATTTACCCTCCCTCAAGTTGTCACTGTCACTCATAAACTCTAGCCTGAAAAGCTGAGATTCTTTCGTGTTTGTTGTTGCAGAACCAATACACAAAGACAAAAGTGAGTGTGAGACAGGGCAAGCTTGGTTTTTGTTTGATTGTTTTTCGAGACAGTGAAGCGGTTTGATTCATCTGGGGTCGTACCCGAGGCTTATTGCCTCACACCAAGGAAATTAAGGACCTGGACACACAAGGAGTGAGTTTAAGACCAGACATTTAATAGGCAAAAGAAAAAGAAAAACTCTCTCCTGCAGAGAGAGAGGGGCTCCCCATTGGGTCTTCTGGTTCTGTGGTGAAATGCATGGGAAGTTTTATAGACAAGCTTGAAAAGGCAGTGTCTGATTTACAAAGAGCCCAAAAGATTGGTCGGATCAGGTGTGCCATTTACATAGTGCAGGAAAAAGCTGGGCACCCCACCTTAATGTTTTATTGTACAGATGGGTTCTCTACCTGGCCGGCGCCATGTTGTTGGTTCATTTACTGTACATGTGGTTGGCAAAGAAAAAGGAGGATGGAGCTGCCTTGTTGAACATGTCTGGCCCCCTAGCCTTTTCCTATTGGTACAGCTGCCAGCATTTACCCATGCAAGCTTCCAGCTTGCTGATCTATGTCTCCAACTTAATTTACAGGCTGCTCTTTGTCAGAAAAGAAATTATTTTGGGGCTGCCTTTTGTTAAAAGGAAAGCCTTACTGAGGACTCTCTTACTCTCACTACCTGCCTAAATAATTTCTTTTTCACTCCTGTATCAACGGGGTCTTGATCTGTTGCCCAGGTTGGAGTACAGTGGCACAATTATGGCTCACCACAGCCTTGAACTCCTGGGTTCAAGGGGTCATCGCATCTCAGCCTCCTCAGTAGCTAGAACCACAGGTGTATGCCACCACGCCTGACCAAATTTTTATTTTTATTTTTAGACACGGGGGTCTCACTATGTTGCCCAAGCTGGTCTCGAACTCCTGGGCTCAAGCAATCCTTCCACCTTGGCTTCCCAAAGTGCTGAGATTATAGGCATGAGCTACCATGCCCAGCTAGGGCAAGGATTTATTTAATGGCCAAGGAATTGGAAAAGAAGGAGTATGGCTCTGAAACCAATTTCTCAACTAGTCAGGGGTGATGGGGTTAAAATATAGGGTTTCTTTAATGTAAGGTCTGGACCTGAAAAGGAAAGAGGAATATTCATGTCTTTTCTGGAAATTGGCAGAGATTTCCTGGAATCTGGATGCTGCTGTTTTTTTTTTCCTTTTATGGTAAGGTATTTCCTGTTATGGCTGCCAGTAGGTGTGCCAGTTGTATGGTAATTAGGTAATGATGCAGTTAGAGGCTCTTCAGAGGTCAAATGAGCTGCCACCTTGGATATCCCGTTTCCACTGGTCCGGTCAAGAGGGGAGCTTCTGACTACAGGTATCCTGTTTTCTGGAGATGAAGCAGGATTAGGGTGTCACAGTGATATAGCTCAGCCTTGAAACCTTACGAGCACTGGAGAAGGTAACATCACTGGTAAAGACTTAAAGTCTTTTTTTTGTCTTTTCATTTCTCTAAAAATTTACTGTTCTTTGTTGAAGATCCTATAAAAGCTGGAATTCAAAGCCACCTCTGAGTACTACTCATTCTCTGGGTGTCACCCATGTAGATGTGAAAATATACATGTTAATAAACTTCTGTTTGTTGTTCTCTTGTTAATGTATCTTTTTAAAGATGGATATGTTTTAACTAACAACCTATGGGGGTGAGAAAAGAAAATAATTTTTATCAGAGGAATGAAAGTCCAGAGAGACATCACAATGAGATAGTCACATTCTCCTTCTCCCTTTAGACTATGTATTCATCTCTTAAAACTGCTTGCTGTTAATCACACTGCCTCATGTGCACCTATGCAACAATCTTGCATGTTCTTCATATGTACCCCAAAACCTAAAATGCAATAAATAAATAAAAAAAAAAAAGAAAAAAGAAATGGACAGAATCAGCTAGCACAGGGCACTGAAAGCTATATGCCCTTAGGATGCTGCTCTGCCACTATTAAACTTTGTTATACTTTAAAAAAAGTAAAAAAAAAACAAACTGCTGCTGTTGCCAGGAGTAGCTATAAATTAACTTAATAATGCCCTACCTCACACCATCACATACACCTTTTAGCATAACAGTGTATAGCTAATCATTAATTGATGTTATTTCTGTAAACAACTTTGTATCTTATCCCTCTTGCCTTTTTTTTTTTTTTTTTTTTTTGCCTTTGAAAACTTGCTTGTAACAGAGACCAAAGGGAGTTCACAGCCAAGATTACTTGGATCAGAGTCTTCTGGGCAGCTGTCCTAACTTTGCTCAAGTAAACTCTTTAAATTATATTTTGTACCATAGTCTTTTCGTTTTAGGTCAATAGGGTTGTTATTTTTTTCTTCTGCAATAGAAACTCTTTCTCATCTGTGACGGTGCAGGATGGTTTGAGAGGTGAAGAGTGAGAGTGAGTAACTGCTGTAGGTTTTTGAGAAGGAGATCAATAGTCTTTTTATCTGACTGGGTTGAAAGGGAACTGCCTTTGCAAGGATTATGACAGGGTGAGAAATCCAGCATGGCTGACTCCATCTTGCTTGTAGCCTCACAGGCTGGCTGTCTTTGCTCATTCCTGGGCATAGGCCAAGCTAGCCATAGGAGAAAGTTATAGTTTAACTTAAAAGCAAGGATGATAATAGTCCCTCCCTAAAATTAACTCCCTCCTTGTTCAGGGACTGAAAACTACTAAAAGGCCACCAGATTAGGATTAAGGAAGGGGCCTGAATTCTGCTAAAATATAACCATAGCTACTATAATTCCTTATGACTCAGAAGTCATGTAGCCAGAGGTCACAAGATTTGTGACTTCCCTAATTGCTCCTATAGATAACATCACTATTGTAGAACCTAGGATTGGTCTTTTGAGATGTTTATTGGGCTTTCACATTCTGACAACTGACTGATCCCACCCAGACCCATGGCTTGATTCATCTAGTCTTGTGCCCCCACCGACACCCACCCAATCCAGAGGCAGACTCAGCGCATGAGGACTGTTTTTCACACACCTATGATTTCATCCCCAGCCAAACAGCAGCACCCATTTCCTAGCCTCCTGCCCACCAACTTATTCTTGGAAAAACTCTAACCTCTGAGCCTTTGGGGAGACTCAGTTGAGTGATAACTCCGTGTCCTACATAGCCAGTTTTGCATTAATTAAACTCTATAGTGCAGTAACACTGTCTCAGTGAACTGGTTTTTTCTGTGCGGTGGGCAGGAAGAACCTGTCGGGTGATTACAAAAGGAACACAATGCTTCAGGTAACTGATGAGCTCTGAGGACAGAAAACAGTTGTGTCTCTATTTCTGGTGTATATTTGAGAGAAACTGCCTGTGTCTTAGAGGAACCCCAGGTATGGGGGTGCTGATCAAGGCAGAATGAAGAAAATGATATGTTTAGGCAAAAGCGGTCTAAGTTCCCAGGTTGAGTCTCTGGAAATGCCACAGAAGCATGATTTGGTAGCCAAAATGAAAGTGGACTGCCCAAGAGGCTTTGTGATCAGCATGAAGAAGACACAGAGCAGACATGAAGAAGACATCAGCCAGAGACAGGATCTCAAGGACAGGTGCACCTGAGTAGTGAATTCCTTAGGTTGAGATAAGAGGCAAAGAGATAAGGGACAAAGATGAGATGAGTTACTTCAGCAAGGATGCTAGCAGAGAAACAAGCATGGGCCAGATGCCCATCCTGTCCCCTACCCCACCATGTTATAGGGGAAGAAAACTTAATTTTCTCTTGTAAGGGGCCTGTGAAGTTTTGCTGAAAATCACTCACGTGAGGCAGATTGATTAACAGGAGAAAAGGCATACAAATTGATATAATGTGTCTACAATGGAGGCTTTGGAATGGAGACCTAACCCCCAAGTGAGGTACAGAAATTTATATACCATCTTGAGGCTACAGGAAGAATGGAGCTTCAAAACATGTCCAAAAAACAAGTTATTGTGGTGAATTAAGTTCTGATGTTAAGTCAGGTTATGAGATGGGGAGAAGAGAGGCTTGGCTAACAAGTGGTCTTGTTCTACATGAAACCACACAGGTAGCCACCCTCAGAGAGACTAGAAGGTAAACATTCCCTTCAGGTCTTCTGAGGTGTCAGACTCTCAGTTAATCCCTCCTAGAGCTGGACAAGGGAAGCCTGGCTGCGTTTACTGAGATTGTGTAGATGCATACCTCCTCCACCAAAGACAGCTTTTTTTCAGTCTGCTGTCCCTGTGACAGCCACCATCTCAAAATATGTCAAAGAAATATATTTGGGGGTAAAATATTTTTATTTTCTTTGCCCTCTTTCCTTTTAAGTTCTCAGCTGAGGGGCCACCATAACAAAGGATAGATTAGCAAGAGAAAAACAAAAAAAAAGTTTGTTAACATGTATATCTCATATACACATGGGAGAAATTCAGGGAGTAACCCAAAGAGGTGGCTTAGAATTCAAACTTAAATACCATCTTCAGCTAAATCGAAGAAAGAAGGATGTAGGGGAGGCAAGTTACGGGAATGTGACCGGAACCATATGATAAATGAGAGTAAGGCCTGTTATGCAGCTTTAAGTCAGTATCTTTTCCATTAAGAAAAGACTCTTGAGACTTAGTCATCGTGGATATTCCTCTTACGAAGGTAAATTTTCCTACAAAAGGCTAAGTTTTGCTCTTTTCAGAGCTTTGCCTGTGTTGCTGTTTCTCAAAATAATTAGCTCCAAATAATCCTTATGCATGCCAAGGAGGCATATTTGGGATGATATGTTCTGGTCTCCTATGATGTCATGACGTGATATAAACCTTCTGTGAGCTCAGGGGCCACTTTTAGGATAAGAGAGAAGGGATGAATAAACTAGATTTACTAACGTTGAGAAAAGAATCTTATTTATTTATTTAACTTGTTTGTTTATTTTTTAAATAAACAAAATTTTTAATAAATCCCATTTATTGATTTGTGTATGTTGAACCAAACTTTCATGGTAGGAATGAAGCCTATTTAATCACAGTGAATTAACTTCTTCAAGTGCTGTTAAATTCGGGTTGCTAGTATTTTTTTTGAGGATTTTTGCATTCATGTTCATCATGGATATTGGCCTGCGGTTTCTTTTTGTTGTTGTGTCTTTGCTAGGGTTCGATACCAGGACAATGCTATGCTAGCCTTGTAGACTGAGTTAGGGAAGAATCCCTCCTCCTCAATTTTTTGAAACGGTTTTAGCAGAACTAATACTAGCCATTTTTTGTATGTCTAGTAGAATTTGTCTGTGAATTCATCTGGTCCAGGGAATTTTATTGTTGTTGTTGGTGGTAGGGTTTTTTATTACTGATTTGATTTTGGAACTCAATATTGCTCAATATGGGTCTGTTCAGTGTTTCACTTTCTTCCTGATTTAATCTTAGGAGAGAATGTGTTTCAAGGAATTTATTTCCTCTAGATTTTCCAACTTGTGTGCATACAGGTGTGCATACTATTCTCTGACAATCTTTTGTATTTCTGTGGGATCATTATAATGTCACCTTTGTCATTTCTGATTGTGCTTATTTGGATCTTCTTTCTTTTTTTCTTTGTTAAGCTGGCCAGTAGTCTATCAGTCTTCTTTAAACTTGCAAAGAAACAACTGTTGGTTTTCTTGATTCTTTGTATGAATTGCTGGGTCTCAATTTTGTTCAGTTCTGCTAAGATATAGATTGTCTGTAGATTTTATTGTGGTAATAGCAAAGGTGGGATAATAGAGTATAACAAATCTTTAAAATTCTCTTCAATGATTGTTCTATCTTCACAAATTCCCACACCTCCCAGAAGCTCCCCAAACCTCTTTCTTTCCCTTTCTAAACTGCACTATTTCATACATGGCTTTTGAGCACTTGAAATATGGTAAGGCTGACCAAGAGGCTATTTTTTGAATTTTATTTAATTTTAATCAATTTAAAATTTAAAACCAAAGCAGTGTTAAGTATTTTTCCACTGGACACAAATATATGGTTTTAATAGGAGTAATTTTCACCTTAATAGTTACATCATTTAATATATTATTATTGCATTATAGTGTGTAGGGTGGGTGCTCTTGTTTTTTTGATATTATTTTTATTTTATTTTATTTATTTTATTTTATTTTATTAAATAGAGATGGACAGTCTCACTAGTTAGGCAGGAATTTGATCTCAAACTCCTAGGCTCAAACGATCCTCCCATCTTGGCCTCCCAAAGAGCTGGGATTATAGGCATGAGCCACTATACCCTGCCTGTTTTTCTGGAGTTATACCTGGGCGCTTTGCTTATCTAGTCAGTGTCAATGGATTGCTTTAGTTCAACTGATTTTTTCCTATGTACTGAATGTAGTATTGTAACATTTTTGTCAACATTTTGTACCAACAGCATGAGCTATAGTGATACCTCTGTAAATTGTGGTTGGCAATTGTATTAGTCCATTTTCACACTGCTATAAAGAACTACCTGAGACTGGGTAATTTATAAAGAAAAGAGGTTTAATTGACCCACAGTTCTGTATGGCTGGGGAGGCCGCAAGAACCTTACAATCATGGTGGAAGGTGAAAGGAAAGAAAGGCATGTCTTACGTGGCAGCAGGAGAGAGAGGGAGTGCAAAGGGAGTAGTGCCACACAGTTTTAAACAATCAGATCTTTTGAGAACTCACTATCATCAGAACAGCAAGGGGAAAGTTGACCTCCATGATTCAATCATCTCCCATCACACCCCTCCTCTGACACATGGGGATTGTACTTCAGGATGAGATTTGGGTGATGACACAGAGCCAGACTGTATCAGCAATTAACTTGATGTGTATAGTATTTTAATTATAATATAATTTGACCAGTTTTCCAGTTAAACAATTACATGTGGACAAGTTTTTAAGTTTAAAATAAAGGTATACTATTGTTACAAAATTAAGCAGAGATACAGAAACTAGTACTACAACTGGAGCAGTTTTTGTTTTAAATAAAACTACGTTATGATTTTACAAATAAAATGAACAAAATGAAAAGATATTTGCTGTGTAAAAAGTTTCTTAAAATAATTTGAGCTGGTAATTTTGTTTTAATTTTTTTTCAAAATTTTATTTGAAAATTCTGTTTCAAAATTTTGTTAGAATTCTTTCTTGCACACACATGTATATGCAAGTATTTTTTGAGGAGAGATGTTAACATTTTATTTAATATAGAAACTTTGTTAGAAAATATGAGAAGATGGCAGGCACAGTGCTCACGCCTGTAATCCCAGCACTTTGGGAGGCTGAGGCGGATGGATAACCTGAGGTCAGGAGTTCAAGACCAGCCTGGTCAACATGGTGAAATCCCTGTCTCTACTAAATGTACAAAAATTAGCCAGGCGTGGTGGCAGGTGCCTGTAATCTCAGCTACTCAGGGGGCTGAGGCAGGAGAATCGCTTGAACCCAGGAGGTGGAGGTTGCAGTGAGCCAAGATTGCGCCCTTGTGCTCCAGCCTGGGTAACAAGAGCGAAACTTCATCTCAAGAAAAAAAAAAAGAGAGAAAGAAAATATGAGAAGACTAAAAACAATATTTTAGAAAAAGTAACATACTTTGAGTTAAGCAAACCATTGCCCAAAGAATCCAAGACCTTCTTAAGAATATTAAATTTCAATTAATTCAAAACTAAAAAATTACAAGTAGTTTTCTTTTGCTACAGATGTGTCATGTAACATAAAAGTATTAACTACTCAGTTAATACTTTGGGTGCATTTTATATCAAAGGACTTCCAAATTTATAAAGAAATGTGGATTCATGACTCAAAAATTTTAATATCCTGGTATAGATATTTTTGGATCTTTACCAAAGAAGAACTTCTCCCCTATGATGATTAGCTTCTATCATGATGAATAATGCTTTATTCATTCTAGACTTACTGGAATTTGAACCAAAGATGAATGTTCCCCTTATTGCTTCATTCTGCTACATGATATTGACAGTGTTGAACTTTACCCTGTGTTCTTCAAAAAGCTACTTACAAAAGGACCACCCTACTCACACATATTCTAATTAGACTCACCTCCACCCTTCCTCAGTGACTCTGACTCCCTTGTTTATTCAGTTCTACATCTCTCAGAACCCTTCTCTTTCTTTGAAGGAAGACAAATAACTAAAAAAATTTTCCCTTCAGGCCGGGCGCGGTGGCTCAAGCCTGTAATCCCAGCACTTTGGGAGGCCGAGGCGGGTGGATCACGAGGTCAAGAGATCGAGACCATCCTGGTCAACATGGTGAAACCCCGTCTCTACTAATACAAAAAATTAGCTGGGCATGGTGGTGCGTGCCTGTAATCCCAGCTACTCAGGAAGCTGAGGCAGGAGAATTGCCTGAACCCAGGAGGCGGAGGTTGCGGTGAGCCGAGATCGCGCCATTGCACTCCAGCCTGGGTAACGAGAGCGAAACTCCGTCTCCAAAAAAAAAAAAAAAAAAAAAAAAAAAAAAAAAAAAAAAAAATTTTCCCTTCAAAGAAAAAGAAGGCGATCTTTTTTTTTCTTCATAGAAACATTTTGTAACAGAAATATAAAAATTTGCTAACACAAATTTTTTATTAAATTATTATTGACACAAAAACTAGTCAATATCTATAGGGTCATAAATAATCTATTGTATCTTTACCAACAAAATTTTACATTTCTATTAAAAAAAATTATGTATATCCTATTAGACCTCTAGAAGTTAGCTTCTATTCTACAGCCCTGTAGAATTGTGAGGGACAATGAAATCTGCAGACCTCTTTAGAATCAAATAACTCTGCAAGTTTTCTCTAAACACTTAGCATTCTATTTGTATTAGTTCATTTCCATGCTACTAATAAAGACATATCGGAAACTGGGCAATTTACAGAAGTCTTTAATGGACTTAAAAGTTCTGCATGGCTAGGGATGCCTCATATTCATGGTGGAAGGGGAAAGGCACATCTCACATGATGGCAGATAGAAGAGCTTGGGCAGGGAAACTCCTGTTTTTAAAACTATCAGATCTCATGAGACTCATTCACTATTAGGAGAACAGCACAGGAAAGACCCACCCCCATAATTCAGTCACCTCCCACCACATTCCTCCCATGACACGTGGGAGTTGTGGGAATTACAATTCAAGGTGCGATTTGTATGGGGACACAGCCAAACCACATCTCTATTGAAAAGCATTCTATTGAAAGGACACCCAATAATCTTTTTGCCCATTACAAAGTTTTTCATATTTCTTTCCAGTACTATATATTTCAATTATATGGACTTAAAATTTTCCAGGATAAACTCTGTACACCAAGACCTTGGCAGAGAATATAATCATCAACTGTGTACTTTCCTACTATTATCAAATGAGAGAAATTTAAATTTCATCTATTTATCTATTATCAAATGAGAGAAATTTAAATTTCATCTATTTATGTATCTATCATCAACATCAGAATAAAAATGTAGAGATGCATCTCTAAACTTAACATTTTATTTGGGAAGAAAGAATTGCAATTCAGGGCATACCTACAGACTGGGTGGTCTTTGATATGCCTGAAGAACAAAGAAGGCTGGAGGTTTTATAAAAAAGAGAAATATTATGTATTACTCTTTGAGAAAGGTGATTGGCACTAGTAAGATAATGGGGAGCTTGGAAGTTTTTGTTGGTGAGTGATGGTGGTGGTTAAAATTTATCTTAGAATTGCAACAGGTTGTTTCAGCAACTATTAGATAAAAGGGATTTCAGGTTACAGTGGGCAGTTTCAGCAGCTAGGCTTGGAGAGAATTAGATTTTTGAAGCAATGTTGCATGTTCTGAGTGCTTTTCCCCTATAGCTTTTTAACTGTGTTTTAGTTGGGTATGTGAAGAATGACTCAATTCGTATGATCAACTTTCTTTCTTTCTTTTTTTTTTTTTTAAGGATGGGTTTCACTATCATGGCCAGGCTGGTCTTAAACTCCTGACCTCAGGTGATCCACCCACCTCGGCCTCCCAAAGTGCTAGGATTACAGGTGTGAGCCACCTCGCCCATCTGTATGATCAACTTTCACACTACCTGTCCCCACCCCAACACACTTACACACAAACATACAGATGTATACATACGTGGAAATACTTAGAAAAAAAGATGCATTCCATTCATTTCTCTTGAAGACACAGCCTAGGTCTGGAGCCAGACAGGCATAGCCCACAGAACTATATGTCTGTAACATAGTGTTTTGGCCGCTGTAGAAATGTGTCTACTAACTTGTATTCTCAGCTCACACATGAATTTTTTTTAAGCTCCCACATAATCAAACTTGCACTGAAGCCTAAACAATGTTGCATTTGGACTGCAAAACTTCTTTGAGAGAAACTATTTCTTTTAAACTTCTTTGTTTAACCCTCAAGCAGGACACATATCCTATGATAGTTAAGAAAATGTGGTTTGATCATGGAAAGAGTTACAGAATATTAAAGAGAATTTGTAGTCTAGAAAGGGGAAGCATCTTGTCTAAAGTTACTTATCTCATTAATAGCAGAACTAGGAATCCAGTGTGGTAGGCAGAATTTTAAGATAGCCCCATGACCTTCACCCTCTGGTGCTACTTCTGAGATTGCTATGTTACATGTGTCAAAGGTTCTCTTCTTGACCAAGCTCTAGTCAGGTTCTTCTGAGCCCCATTAGCTCCCATCCCTGGACATATCCTTAAAGAGCCCAATTTTTGCAAGAATCCTGCTAAGTTAGGTTATCTAGAATACCCCACTCTCCATATCCGATCAAATTCCTTATCCCCCACCATCCCCTAGATGATGTCTGATTACCCTGGCCTGCTTTCAGCAAGAATCCTGTTAGGTCAGTTCTGCCATTATCCCCCTTACCGCTAATGGTACCTCTTAGTAATTTTCCATCCACTGCTCCTTGCTATAAATTCCCACTTTTCCTTGTTATATTTGGAGTTGAGCAAAGTCTCTCTTCCTTACTGCAAAACTCCATTGCAGTAGTCTATATGCCAGTCTCAATAGTCATAGTCCCTTCTTGAACAGTCTTTCTCACTGTCTTTAACAAGTATTATGAATAATTTTTTCTTCAATACTTGGCACAGGGAAGATGGACTTAATCTAATTACATTAACCCATTAAGGGAGCAGAGAGTTTTCTTCAACTAGTGGCAGAAGTCAGAAAGACTCTAAGTGTGAGGGAGATTTGACGTGATAGCAGTCCTCTGTTGCAGATATGGAGGGAGCCATGTGGAATGATTTGAGAGTGGCATTGAGGAGCTGAGTGATCCCTGGCCTACAGCCAGCAATGACGATAACCTTAGTCCTACCTCTGCAAAGAACTGAATTTGGCCAACAACTTGAAGGAACTAGGAAGCAGTTGCTCACAGAACTACAAGGTGAAAGCCCAGTCTGTGAAACTCTAAGCAGAGAGCCCAGCTAAGCACCCCTGGGCTTCTGAGCTACAGAACTGTGAGATAATAAATGGGTGGTGTTTTAAGCTACTAAGTTTGTGGCAATTTTTTATGAAGCAATAGAAGTCTAATGCAAGTCTAAAGGCTTTTCCTTCACAGCATTTGGGATCCTCACAGACTGGAAGGAAGCTGGTCATTCTGTTTCCCTGCGAGGGGTGGAGTGGTTTAGAGCATGCTCCTCAACTGTTTGGCACCAGGGATCAGTTTCCATGAAACTGATCCCTGGTGCCAAACCCTGGAAGACAATATTTCCATAAACCAGGGGGTTAGCGGGGGATTTTCAGGATGATTCAAGCACATTACATTTATTGTGTACTTTATTTCTTTTTTCTTTCAATTTTTTTTATTATACTTTAAGTTCTGAGGTACATGTGCAGGACGTGCAGGTTTGTTACATAGGTATATATGTGCCATGGTGGTTTGCAGCATCCATCATCCCATGATCTACATTAGGTATTTCTCCTAATGCTATCCCTCCTCTATCCCCCCACCCCCTGCTATCCCTCTCCTAGCTCCCCAGCCCCCGACAGGCCACGGTGTGTGATGGTCCCCTCCCTGTGTCCATGTGTTCTCATTGTTCAGTACCCACTTATGAGTGAGAACATGCGATGTTTGGTTTTCTATTCTGGTGTCAGTTTGCTGAGAATGATGGTTTTCAACTCTATTCATGTCTCTGCAAAGGACATGAACTCATCTTTTTCTATTATTATTATATTATAATATATAATGAAACAATTATACAACTCACCATAATGTAGAATCAGTGGGAGCCCAGAGCTTGTTTTCCTGCAACTAGATGGTTCATCTGGAGATGATGGGAGACAGTGACAGATCATCAGGCATTAGATTCTCATAAGGAGCATGCAACCTAGATCCCTCACATGTGTAGTTCACAACAGGGTTCATGCTTCTATGAGAATCTAATGCCACTGCTGATCTAACAGGAGGAGCTCAGGCAGTAATGTGAGCGATGGGGAGCAGCTGTAAACACAGATGAAGCTCCGCTCATCTGCTCACCTCCTGCTATGTAGCCCAGTACTGGTCCATGGCCTGGGGGTTGGGGACGTCTGGTTTAGTGGGTAAAGGAATTTGAGTTCAGATGTTATCTCTGCAAATGATAACCCCACTGCCATTGTTGAGTGGGTACTAGGAGCCAGGCATTGTAATGGGAAGCTTTGCATTGGTTACTTTGATTTTCAACAACTACCCATAAGTTCTATGAGAATTTCCCTTTTGACAGATACAATACTCAAGGCCTGTTAAGGCAAGCTAGTGGCCCAAAGTCATGCTGCTAGTAAGTGGCAATGCAGAGTTCTATAGTATTTCTGTCTGACCCTGTAGTTTTGTGCTGACATCCAGTGACCTTGTATCCCTTTGCTAGGGCCACTGTAACCAAGTAGCACAAACTGGATGACTTAAACACCAGAAATTTCTCTCCCAGTTCTGGAGTTTGGAAGTCCAAGATCACTGTGTTAGCAGGACTGGTTCATTCTGAAGGTGAAGGAAGGATGGGCTCCAGGCCTCCCTCCTAGCTCCTGGTGGTTTGCAGGCAATCATCACATATGCATCACCCTGATCTCTGCTGCCATATTCACATGGCATTCTCCCTGTGTGCCTGTCTGTGTGTCCAAATTTCCCATTTGATATGGACACAGTCATATCAGATTAGGCCCCACCCTAATGACCTCTTTGTAACTTAATCACCCGCCAAAACCCTCTTTCCAAACAAGGGCACATTTACAGACCCTGGGGGTGAGAAGTTCAACATCTTCAGGGGTAGGGACACATTTCAATTCATTACAAATCATATACTTCAATTCTTACCTTAAAGGCAAGAGAAATGCACTTGTTTGGAGGTGTGTATTGCCTTTCCCCATTAATCCCAGAGCTGGAGATTGCTATCAGTACCCAAGCTCTAGGCAGAGGGATAAAAAGGGCCTTTGTGTTTCTCTTCCTGCCGAGTCAGTCTTCCCATCTCTTATCACTCCATCTTATGCCTTTAGGCTTTCTCAGCCTTCTCAGATCCTAGAGAGAGAAAGCTGTCAAATCCTCCTGGATCTGTTGCCCTCTACCCCCTGCTTTGTGATCCAAGTCCTGCTTATACTCAGCAGAGCTGCAGAGGGCTTTAATTGAGGGTGGGAATGCAGGAGTAAGGAGTGGAGGAGGGGTGGTCTTCAGCACATTGATGAGGCTTCCTAGGAAGGAAGTGGCATCTGGGCGCAGTCCACAGATGAGAAAATCTCTGCTGCCACCACTTTACTTGCTTCTGTCTCACTTTGCCAGAGGTGAGTCTATCAACAGCAATACACCCTACCATCTGTTAACCTTACACGGCCAGCCAGGCCCTGTTCTAGGAACTTGATATACAAGATCTCACTTTATTTTCATGATCATAATCAACATTTGCACAGTTTTATAGTGAAGCATTTTTTCATCTGACCTTTGCTACATACTTTTGAGAGACTAGAACTGATTTTATTTCCATTTTGTGGATGAACAAGTGACTTGCTTGATGTCACACTACACATGATGTAGCTACTGCCTAGTAGGTTCACAGATGCAGCCAGGTTCTCCAGGGGAGCGGCTAAAGGCCCTTTTCCAGAGGAGATGTTTCATTCTCACCTACTTTTGGGGATCTTTTAAACCTGCCTCCTTCTGAGGCCATGTGGCAGGCAGCCATGTCTTGGATTCCCACTCCATGCTGAAATTAATATAAATGAGTCTCTCTCTCTTACTCTTCATGCAGGTACACACAAACCTTGTGATCTTGTTTTTGGAAAGAAACCATGGTTTTATTTTGATAGAGTTGAGGGTTTAGTGTGTACCACCCACTGGCTCCCAAGAGACAAACCCAAGGGAAGTCTAGCTCGATGCAGTCATCATCCCTAGCCAGAGTTTTTGCTGAAGTCTTCGTTACCTATGCTTTGGGAAGCACAGCTCAGCACACAGTAGGTGCTCTATAAAGAATGATGATGATCTATGTCATTTGTTGCTCCATAACAATCCCCAAACTTAGCAGCTGATAACAATGCACATGTATTACCTTACAGTTTCTATGGGACGGGCATGCAGACAAGATTTACCTGAGTGGTTCTGGCTTAGGATATTTCCTATAGTTGCCATCAAGCTGTCAGCCAGCCTTGTGGTCACCCCAAGCCAGAGGATCTGCTTCCAAGTTCATTCATGGGGTAGTTAGTAGGACTCAGCTCCTCACAGGCTATTGACTGCATACCCTATCACATGGGTCTCTCCATAGGCTTCCCGAATGTCCTCACAGCATGGTGGCTGGCCTCATCCTAGAGCAAGCAATCTGAGAGACAGCCCAAGACAGAAGAAGCTACAATCTTATTATCTCATCTCAAATGTGACTGACCATCACTTCTTCCATCTTTTATTGGTCACACAGACTGGCCCTGGTACAATGTGGGAGGAGCCTACACAAGGGGGTGAATACCAAAGGATGGCGTCACTAAGGGTCATCTTGCAGGCTGGCTACTGAAGGAGACCAAAATATTTCACCTCAAAATATACTTCTTTGAACGTATTTTTAGATGGCAGTTCAGAGAGCCTGTAAACAGAGGTGACCCTTCAAAGCTGTCTTTTGATGGGGAGATTTGCATCCGTAGAGAATCTGTATTGAGGCAGCCAGGCTTTCTCTGAAGCTTTCTCTTGTCCTTATCTAGAAAAGATTAACAGAGAGTCTGACACCTTTAAAGATCTGAAAGAAACATTTACCATCTATTCTCCCAGCAGGCTGCTAAATGTGAGGTTTCATCTATATAACAAGACCACTTTTGCTAGCCAGGTCTCCTCCTCTCTCCCTCCCACAACCTGTCTTGCCATCATAATCTAATATACCACCATCATCTGTTTTTGGCTATACCCTGAGCCCCCATTCTTTCTGTAATCCCAAGATGGTGTGTAAGATTTTGTACTGTACTGGGGTGTGGGGGCAATCACTCTCTGGTTCTCACCCATGCATGTTAATAAATTTGTGTGCCATTTCTCCTATTAATCTGCCTTTTGTCAGTTTATTTTTCAGTGAGCCTTCAGAGAGCAAAGGGAAAGTTTTCTGTTGGCCTCTACACTACCATAATTTGTCTATATATTTTTACATTTTTCAGATAAATTCCTGTATATTATATCATTTTTAAAAACTTTTTCTCTGGCATGAATTTAACTTGTTTTCCCAATATATCAAAAACCTTTCAAGGAAAAAGAATGTCACATTTACAGATTTTTTTGCCCCTTCCCCACAATCTTCCCAACCCATGTCAGTAAACAAAACAAAACAAAAATAAATGAAGCTTTTATGATTTTGAAAACAGTGTTCATTGCACTAACCAGGGGGGCCACTATACCTTCTTGGTCTCAGTTGTTTCCCTCTATAAAGTGGGGTGCAGAGGAGAGAGAGTTGGACCAGATGTTCTCACAGGGCGCTTTGAGACAGAAATAATATAGTGTAGTTGCAGTAGAACAGAAAATTCCAGGCAGCAGTTTCACATGACTAGCAAAAGGAAACTTGAAATAGCTACAGAAGCCAGGGACTAAGACCTTGAAAAACCAGCATGTGGAGCAAGCTGGCTAAGACCAACTGGACCCAACATGGAGCTGAATTTTACCTGGGATTCTTCTAGGACCTCATTAAATGCACATTAAAACACTAAATCCACCGGTGCCATGAAAGTTTTTGGTGTAAAAATGGATGACACTGCTGTTCTGGGAAATGTCCACCTTTTTCCAGGAACTTTCATGAATGTTCCACCCCTTGGTTAAAGAAACCCTTAAAGGTAGCAGCCCCAAACCCCCTCATGCCCACACTCCCCTTTCTTAAGAACGTCCACATTCCCCTTTCTTGAGCATGTACTTTTTCCTTTTCAATAAATCTCCATGCTTTCACTATTTTCTAATGCATCCTTGAATTCTTGCGAAGGTGTAAGAGCCTGAACGCTGGCTGGGGTTGAGGTCCAATGAAGTTGGGGGATCTCTCCCAGCCCACCAGGATCTCTTCCAGCTGCAACTTTTTTTTCTAAAGTGAAAGGGGCCATCCCGACTTGACATATACAGAAACAAAGGCAGAGGCTTGAGGGGTTAACCAATGTTACCAGGGCAGTCTGTGGCCAAGCCGTGAGTGGAACTATGTTTTCAGGACAGCTGGGCCAATGTGTTTTCTCCTATTTTTGCTGCCTACCTTTGGGACTGGTGAAAGCTGGGCCAGCCTCTGGTGACCGTATCTGTTGCCTTGATAGTATTACTATTACTGCTGGCACTGCTAGTTCTATCATTATTACTGCTGCCATTCATTTTGCACCTAATTTCCATACTCATTTGCAGAGTTTCTATTATTCATGAGACACAAAAATCCTATAAATAGAAATTATTTCCATTTAACAGAAGACAAGCCCTAGGCAAATTTTTACCTGAATGATTGGCCTTAAGTCACCAAGGAGTGAGTAGAAAGAGTTCGAAATTTGGAAGCTGGATTGAGGGCAAACAGAAGCAGAAGGCACTGAATTCAGGTGACTTCATCCTAGCACCTAAAATGTCTGGCAAGGCAGCTGTACCCTTAGAAGCTGCCAACCCCCTGTACCGAAGAGTGAGGTGACCTTCAGGGACACTTGCATGGAAGGTAACCTTGATGCAATAGCTATTTGACTGCGTCTTGAGCAGGTGGCCTGCTACACTCTGAGCCAAGAATAGGATGGGAAAAAAATTGCAACAAGTTTGCTTACATATGCTGTGGTACCCTTGACTTCCAGGCCACAGAAACACCCATCAATGTGATAGGCTTGGAAGAGAAGTGAAGACTTGGAATGCACTATCCCAGGAGCAGCCCTGCACATCCTCGAGTCTGCCCTAGAATGCCAAATAGCTCTCTGCCACTTCCTTGCAGAACCCACACCTCCCTTTTTCCCCATCTTAGGGAATTCACCTGTCTTTTCCTGGGTTTGGGCTACCCGTAGTTCAACGTCAACTCCAAACTCTAGTCTCTGTTCCTTTTAGTTCAGCATGATCTTGCCTAACCCTTTAACGTATTCGATGCCTGAGTAGCAGTTCTGAAACTTCTCAAAGAGGCTCCTGATTTTTCCTCAGACAAGAGAGCCCAGAGTACAGAGGCCTGTTGATTTGCTTTAAAAATCGATAGAGGTAGGGAGGAGAAAACTACTTTTTTATGCTTTGCAGTTTCTCCTAGCAAGAAGAAGGTGGCAAAACTTAATAGCTCTTTACATTAATTTTCCATTTGTTTTCCTTACAAGCATCATTTGTGCCTGGTATAAGTCTTCCAATCTTTTGTAGAAGAAAACTAACACTCAGAAAAGTTAGATAACTAGCCCCAGGTCACATAGTAATAGCAAGGGTTGGAGTTAGGATTTGAACTCAGACCTGTGTAACCTGAGCCGTAGGCTGTGGGCCTGACTGTGGTAAGCACCTACCATGTGCTGGCTGTAACTTTTAGATGCTTTCTGGATGTTGTCCAGTTCTAAGCCTCACAACAGTCCTGCAAGATAGGTCTCATTGAGTCACTTTATGGATTATGAAACTGGCTCGGTAAGGTCAAGTAACTTGCCCAAGGACACAGAGTTAGATGTGGCAGGAACAAAGTAGAATTCAGAATACTCTTGTGAGGGCTTCCTTCCTCCAGGGCCAAGAGGAAACCTAAGCTCCCTGTGCTCCATAGATTGACCTAACCGATACCTGGTTCTCCCTTGAGAACCCTGTTTCCTTATAGTCCTCTCAAGTGGTGGCTGCCTTCTATCCAACGACCCTTATCTACAGGGCCTGGTGTAAGGTAGGTGTCCTTGTAGCTCCTTATTGCTGTGTTCAGACTGTTTTCCTCCTTCTTCATTAACTGCTCCAAACCAAGCTTGAACTGCAAGTCACAGGCTCCCTCCCCTTCTTATCATAATCAACTACTGCTCTCCAGACCCTCCCTCTAATTCTTTGAAGAGTAGGACCTGGCTCATTGTCATGCTCTCTTGAAACCACGTTTTCAAAAATTATAACAGTGAGACAATTATGACAGTGAAAGAGATCTAATGTAACCAATTCTATCTTGCTTTTAACCTCCAAGCTGTCCTTGGTCATTCCTGAGTATGAGCTAAGATATCTTTGGGAGAAGCTTAGTTTATACTTTAAATGATAATAGTCCTTCCCAAAACTAAACTGCCTTTGTAAAACTAGTGAAAGGCCACCAGGTTAGGAGGATGAGAGGGGTCTGAATTCTGCCAAAATGTAAGCATAGTTAACCAATAACCAGCCATTGTTCTTGGGGTGAGGGGTCACAGGATTTGCCACTTCCCCAATCACTCCTATAAATGACAACATTACTATTTTTTTTCATGTCATAAGTTTTTTTACACACATATCTAGTATACCATATGAGTTTGATCCATTTTCCAGAGACTGAACCTCTTAAAATGCTCTTCATATCTGTTAAATGGATGAGCTGAAACATCCTTGTTTTTTAAGTAGCTGTTGTCTTACTATAAAGAAGGGTGTAGCAAATCCAGATCCAAAGTACAAATACATCATGGCTAGTAACTGCCACTTGTTTCGAACTGCAAATGGCAAATTCTTCCCAGGGCCCTCCTCATAGTGGCGCATACGGACCACAGAGGTTGTGAACCTCTGGATGCTCTGGCCCAACATAGTGCTGCTGGAAGCTCTGCGAAAGACGCAGAGACCGAGGATGGAAGAAATGGCGGCACCTCACCAAGACGTTTTTTTAAGTGACAACATTACTGTAGAACCTAAGGTTGGCCTTTTAAGATGTCTTTTTAGGCTGTTGCATTTCTGATGACCAGTTGACTACACCCCACCCAGAAGCAGACTCAACACATGAGGGCCATTTTCCACACCCTTATGATTATATCCCCAATCAATCAGCAACACCCACTCCCTAGCCCCCTGCTTGCCAAGCTATCCTTAAAAAACCCAAGCCTCTGAATTTTCAGGGAGGCAATCTGAGTAATAATGAAACTCTGGCTCTATGTGTATTAAACTTTCTCTCTTGCAGTTCCCCCACCTTGATACATCGGCTCTATTTCGACAGTGGGCAAAATGAACCCACTAGGCGATTACACTCCAACACCATTCTTCTCTAATTCTCAGGTACTTTAATACCTACATAAACGAAACTTCCAGTACCCCTCACCTTCTCACCATCTGTAGTTTTTTCTTCTGTCCTACTTCAGACGTTCACTGCCATTACTCTAGATTATGCATGGGAATGGCAGTCATTTCATAAAGTCAATTTCATACATCCCACTTTTTGATATCTTTCTTTCCAGTTCACTCCCTCTAGTGTCTGAACTTCAATAACTCTTCACCTGCACCAGGACCTACAACCTGTTACACCTTCCTCTTTACTGTTCCTCATTCCTTCAGTGGCCTCCTCACATGCTGGGAGTGCCCTCACTCCAGGACATTTGCACTTGGTGTTTGCTTTTTCCCAAGATAACCTGCGGGGTTCACCTCTTACAAGGCTTTGCTCGTGTCATCCTTCACAGTGAGGCCCACCCCAATCATTTTACTGAAAATTGTGCCTCATTCTGGTATTAGTACTCCTTATCCTTATCCTCCTCTTATGATTTATTTTCCTCCATTGTACTTACCACTAAAATATTATATATCCTTTTTTCTGTTTGTTCCTCTAGAATGGAAGCTTTATGAAGGCAGGGAATTTTGTTCACTGTAACTCAGTGCCTAGAACAGTGCTTGGCATACATACGGTTATCAATAAGTATTAGTTGAATGAAAACAATTGGCTAGGACTGTATTTTGTATACAGGTTAGTTGAACTAGAAAGTCTCTCCTTTCCAATACCCCATGTGATTTCAAGATGAACCGCAGATATAAACTAGACTTGTGGGAACCGTTGAGTTAGAGGCTTTTCTGGGGTATGAGAGGGAGTTCAAGGAAGGGATTCCATAAAACACTCCAAATGTGGGTGATTGACAAAGTAGTACCAATTAAAATTAAAAAAAAAAAAAAATCAAATGGTTGCTGATATAATGAAGACACAGAACCATTCTTATCGTTATTCTGTTGTCTTTACACACACACACACACACATTTATATATATATTTTTTGTTTTTCTTTTTTTTTAGACAGGGTCACACTCTGTTACCCAGGCTGGAGTGTAGTGGCTCAATCAAAGTTCAATGCAACTTCCATCTCCTGGACTCAAGCAATCCTCCTACCTCAGCCTCCTGAGTAGCTAGGACCACAGGTGCATGCCACCAAACCTGGCTAATTTTTGAAAAATTTTTGTAGAGATAGGGTCTCACTATGTTGCCCAGGTTGGTCTAAAACTCCTGGGCTCAAGCAATCCTCGTGTGTTGGCCCCTCAGCGTGCTGGGTGTCTTTCTATATGCTAGTCTTTGCAAAGACTGCTATGTGTCTTTCTATTATCTCTCTCTCCTGCTCTCCCTTTCTGTCTCTCACTTTTTTTTTTACCTCTTACTCTTTTGACCTCTTTTCTCCTCTCCTTAGCTTTCTCGAAGAACAAAGCAAATTATTTTTTGGAAATAATTTTAATTTCCAAAGTGTAGGAAAAATGAAATTGTCCCTTTTCCTGAGTTCTCTTGAGCATCCTGTGCTTTAATGAAATAAATGGCCTGGAGGCAGATGTGGTGAGTGGAGGTTGGTTGGTAGGTCTGTCTCTGTTTGGGTTCTCTCTCTCTACCTCCCTGTGTGGACTCTGCAGGTCTAGGAGGATGAGCAGGAAAGGCAAAAATTGTCACTGGCCCCTCATCTCATGCTACTTATGAGACAGAAATAAGTGACAGACAACCTAGAGATTTCAAAGAAAATGAAGGAAGGAGGGGGAAATCCCTTTTGGTAGTGAATCTTGAAGCTGGTAGAAAAATATAAATCCTCTTTCTGAATGGCAAATTTTAATTTCCATGAAGGGATTAGCCTGAGGGAATCCAATTTTTCTCTCCCTCAATGGATTAGTCTACATAGCTGCAAGTGGGAGAACCAGGACCACTATTCTGAGGTTGAGGCACCTGCCACACCAGTGGGAAGCAGAATTGTTCAGGAAAGTCTATTACATGGAATTTGATAGTCCTTAGTGGGCAGTAAATGGAGCAGTATGGAAAAGACAAGAAGTTTGGTTTCAGACTTGGGCCAAACTCTTGCTGCATTATTTTCTGCCTCTGAGACCTTGAGCAGATTACTTAACGACTTTGTGCCTTGGCTTCCTCTTCTGTCAAGTGGAGATAATAATAGTCCGTCCCCCATTGGGCTGTCAGAACGACTGGAGATGATGCATAATAATGATGACAGTGATGGTGTGATGATTAGAATAATTTTGGACATTTACCATGTGCCAGACATGGTACTAAAATGTATACATCGGCTTGCATGAAATCCTTAGAAAAAGTGCTTGGCATGTAGTGGCACTGGATACATATTAAGCAGCATTATTACCCAGTACTATGTAGGAGAGTGAGAAAATTATTTTGGGGGACGTGACTATTCAAGACACCTAAATATTTCAGGTTACCTTTGTATTATAAGAGAAGTTTCTGCTTCCCTGGAAACTTGATGCATTCATCAAGATGGATTAGAAACAATTGCAAACTCTCATTGGCTTTACCCAGGAGGTGTATTTCTCACTTACACGACATGTCCAACAGGGGTCAGCCTGGGTTTCTGCTCATCAACATACTCAGCCTTAGGTTGATGGACGATCCATCTTCACATCTGTCTCCACAGTCACAAAAACATAGAAAAGGAAAACTGGAGGAGAGAAGCAGCAATTAAATGCTTCTACTCAGAAATCATATCTCTTGCTTTTACTCTTTTTTTGACCAAAGCAGGCCATTTGGTCACATATAATTTGAATATGGTAGAGAAATGCAATTAGCATGCCACATATTTCATGAAAATAAATAAAATACTTGTGAACAGCCTAATGGCCTGATGACCACCACGGAAGAGCACATTGTGGATGGCAGACATTCTGCTGATAAAATATGAATAATAAGAGCTACCATGAACAGGGCACCCATTATATGATAGATATTGTGCCAGGTACTTTGCATTTGTTTATCAATTAACCCTCCCAATAAGGACATCTTAATAATCTCCATATTATAATGTGGAAACTGAGGCTCAAAGAGGCTCACTTGGCCAGGTATGGTAGTTCACGCATATAATCCTCTTGCTTTGGGAGGCCGAGGTAGGCGAGTCACTTGAGCCCAGAAGTTGGAGACCAACCCGTGCAACATGCAAAACCCTGTCTCAACAAAAAAATACAAAAAACCATTTTTTTTTTAAATATGAAAATTAGCCAGGTGTGGTAGTGGGCAACCGTAGGCCCAGCTACTGGGGAGGAGGAGGTGGGATGATCACCTGAGCCTGGGAGGTCAAGGCTGAGGTGGGCCATGACTGTGCCACTGCACTCCAGCCTGGGGTGACAGAGTGAAACCCTGTCTCAAAAAAAAAGAAAAAAGGAGGTTATCTTTAATACCTAGTATGTTTTGTTAACATACTAGGTATTATAGATAACCGGAACAAAAAGGAGCATGTTAACAAAAAGGAGTGTGTTAACAAAACATACTGGGTATTAAAGAGAACAGGAACATAGTCTGCACAGGTTTTCTGAATTTACAGGAACATATCTCAGAAAGAACAGTGCACTAGGAGACTATAGAGACTGATTTCTAGCCCTTTTTTCCAGTTTTTAATACTCAAGGACACGCTAGGATGACAAACAGGTCTTGAATGTCAACTCTGAGAGATTTGTTGGTTGCTAGAGAACTGCAACAAGGCCTTACAATGGGAATGAGTAATGTGATTGAATAACAATATCTGCCATGGACATAGGGAGGGGGTGGCAGCGTGGGAAACAGATCCAGCTCTGGGCATTTCTCTTAACTTCTCTGAGTCTTAGTTATACCACCTGCCAAACAAGGTAAATAAACCTTACCTGAATCAAGGTCAGAGCCTGGCAGAGATGATTTCTTGACATCCTCAGAGGGCACCAAAACTTCTGTTTCTAGGTGCATATATCTGAACAGACTTTATGTACACAATTCCATCATATATTCACAAAAATCCATTTGTATATTGGGATAGGGTTGTATAAGGGAACTCAACAGATTTAGTCACAGAAAACTGCTCCTAAAGAGGGCAGAGTCGGAAGACTTTGACAGGAGAGATGAATCATTTATTGGCACTGACGTATGCCAGTCATCATGCCCTACTGAGTCTTACTCTGTCGTCTGGGCTGAAGTGCAGTGGCGTGATCTCGGCTCACTACAACCTCTGCCTCCCAGGTTCAAGTAATTCTCCTGCCTCAGCCTCCGGAGTAGCTGGGATTACAGGCGTGCGCCACCACACCTGACTAATTTTTTTGTATTTTTAATAGAGATGGGGTTTCACCATGTTGGCAGGCTGGTCTCCAACTCTTGACCTCGAGTGATCCACCCACCTCGGCCTCTCAAAGTGCTGGGATTACAGACATGAGCCACAATGCCTGGCCAGACATGCCTCTTTGATGGTAAATCTGAGGACTGTGTTTCTCAGTTCAGGGTGGTGACTGTCGGACAAACATGTATCATCGATTTGGTGGCTACTTGGGGAATATGTACAATATATTTTTCTTAAAATATTCAAGATGTATTAATTAAGTTTCCAGCAGGAAATAGATGGAACACTCGTGGAGTTTGATGGAAGAGATTTTAATAAAGAAAGATTTCATTTACAGAGGTATGGTCAGGATGAAGAGAGCCAACAAGGCTCGGTAAGATACTCAGGAGCTAGCAACAGTGGGAGGCCATTAGCATTTACCGGCCTGAAGGAATAACAAGTGGGAAAGGTGTTTCTGGGACCTGTGAATGCTGTGGTTAAACAAGAACGCTACTCAAATGAGCCACAGCTGTAGGAACTCAACTGCTGCTTAGACTTGACAGCGGATAGAGAGAGGGTGAGGAGTAAACACCCAGAACATTCTCTCCAAGACCCCACGGAAATGCTGCAGGGCAGAAAAGGGTAAATAATGGCTGTAGGAAGACAGATGGAGAAGGCGTGGCACACAAGAATAGACATAGATGGCAGAATACAAATTTCACATGACTTTTAAAAACATCACATAAGGAGAGACCAGGGAGGGAAAGGGGCACTGGAGTGTGGGGACCACATCCCCTTGACTTGTGGAAACAGGACATCAGGTTGGGAGGAGGGAGCTTGGAGCTTAATGAAACATAAACTCTTTTCTTGGACCTGGAATCTTTGCAGAGAGGTGATGACTGATGTTTTCCCTTAAATTTGGGAAAAGTTTCTTGTGAACATGTCCACTTACTTTTTGAAGCCAAGATGAAACAGGGGAAGTGTTTTTGGCCCAGTTTGGATTAGTTAAGAAGAATTAGGCAGGCACTAGTGGAGGAACCTAAAGCTCCTTGGCATGAAGGTTGGGACCAATTTAAATAATGGCGATGGTCTTTTCAGAGCTCTTTTTTGTGGTTGCTCATACTTTGGAAGATTTCCTTTTCTTTTCTCTTTAACAAAGAAGGTCATTCCAGTCCACCAATGAGATCAACGATATCTATTTCCAGTGCTGTACCTGTTGGCCTGGAAACCTATCCCAGCTGCTGGGCCAGAATAGGGCTACTGTCATGTTTTCTTGTTCCTTTCTTGGTTCTGCTCCTCCACAAAAAGCCAAACACTCCTCCTGAGATCCCACCATGAGGGCAGAAGAAGCGGCTACATTGCATTGTACATCTGCATTGTCCCATTTAATAGCCTCCAGCCACATGTGGACATTTGAATCTAAAATAAATTAATTAAAATGAAATAAATAAAAAATTTAGTTCCGGAATTACGATAGCCACATTTCACGTGCTCCCCAGCCACACGTGGCTGATGGCTGCTGTATCAGACAGTGCACAATTAAATTTCCATCATTACAGAAAGTTCTATTGGACAGAATCATCTAGATCCTTGTGCAAAACCCTGGTTGGGCTAGAGGGCTGGCAACAGGATTCAAAAGCTGTCTTCACCCCCACAGAATTCTCTCTTCAATAACAGGTGACTCTGTCTGGACTTGTATAATTTTCCTATACAGCTAGCAAAATCGTGATGATGATGATGATGATAGTGACCTAAATTTATTTAGCACTTACCATGTGCCAAATAGCACCTTAAGAGTTTCAAATATCTATCATATCATGTCATTACCACCACAACCCTGAGAAAGACATTGTTATATCTCCATTTTAATGATGCAGAAACCGTGGCTGAGGGAAATTGTGGTCCCACCACTATTCAGTTATACCACATGAAATTGCCAATATTCAGATATTTTTAAATGCAAACGGCAACTTCATATGGTTTAACCTCTTAGTCAATGGCAGAGCCAGGTTTCAAACCCAGACCCAAAGACCGTGTCAAGTTAAAGGAAGCTAAGCCTTTGTAAATGACCACCTTGAAACCTATGCTATAGGAGTGCTGAAGGATTACGTGAAATACTGTTGGATTTGTACCTGGTACACAGTGAGGCTTTTGAAACATTCTTTTTGTTTTAACTTCCTAGGATCTGTCAGTCTTACTTGCTGGGGAGGCAGTGCACAGGTGTCTGAGCAGATGTGGCTAGTGAGATTGGGAGGAGGGGCCACTACCATTTACTAGATTCCCTCCCAGGGACCTGGAAAAGTCCATCCTTGTCATCAAGACCTCTCCCAACCCTTCCTCCACAGGTCCCTACTCCTTTCTCTCAGGCAGTCTCTTCTGCTGGGAAGGTGTGGACCATTCTCTCTGGGCTTCAAGCAGAGACGAGGTGATGGACATTGGCACTTCCTAACAGCCCCAGCAGATGCACTTCATTAGCAAATGCCTCTCTTCAGAGACCACAGAAGGGGCTGGAGGTTGACAGGAAGAGGCGGCTGCTGCATTGAGGGTTTTAGGTGGTTATATAACCTGTGCTCCAGACCTCCTGCACGTTGTAACTGCGTGAATGCATCTGGCAAATAAATTAATTAGAAATTTCTTTCTTTTATATTTGGCAAGAAGGGAAAGAATTCTCCCTTGGCTGAGAGGCCTGTTGTTTGGGCGGAGTTTTAGGATTTGGGGGTAATTTACATCCATAAGAGTAAAATTTGTCTCTCAAAAGCAATAGTATAGGATTGCCAGATTTAGCAAATGAAAGTACAGGACCCCTGAAATTAGAATTTTAAATAAAGTTTTTTTTTAAGTAGAAGTATATACCATGCAATATTTGGAAAATTCTTCTACTAAAGATTATTTGTTGTTTATCTTGAAATTTAATTTTAACCAGTGCTATGGTAGGGATGTGTCTCCTCCAAAATTCAGCTGTTGCCAACGTGAGAGTTTTCAGAGGTGGGTCCTTTAAGAGGTGATTAAGCCGTGAGAGCTCCTCCCTCCTGAACAGACGCAAGGCCCTTATAAAAAGGGATTCTTGTGGCGTGTGGTGCATTTGCTCTTCTGCTGTGAGGATAGAGTGGTCCTTCTCCCCTAAGGAGGATATAGCTAAAGGGAACCATCTTGGAAGCGGAAAGCAGCTCTCGTCAATGAACAGAATCTGCACATGACTTGATTTTGGGCTTCCCAGACTCCAGAACCGTGAGCATCAAATGTCTGTTCTTTGTAAATTACCTAGTCTGTAGTATTCTGTTATAGCAGCACAAACAGACTAAGACACCCCAGGCATCCTGTATTTTATCTGGCAACCTTATGACAGTAGGGCTTCTGTCCACCCTTCAGAGGCCAGGTCATTGCTGATGATGTTAAGAACGCTTGGGATTAAGGGGGAAGGAGATGTACATCTAGTTTGCCAGCTACAGCCTACTTTCATAATCATAGCTCCTTACGGGAGGGCAGAGCAAAGTGATTTAGACTCCTGGCTTTAAAGATGTGTTCCCGTGCACAAGCAGCATCAGCATCACCTGGAACTTGTCAGAAATGCAAATCCTTGAGCTCCATCCCAAGCCTATTGATTCATACCCCAGGGACAGGGTCCTGCACGCTCTGCTTTAACAAGCTCTCCAGGTGATGCTGATGACACCAGTTTAGACCTCCATCAAGAGCCTTGGGGCTCAGACAGACCTGGGCTTGAAGCCCAGTCCCACTGTTTGTTTACTGGCTGTGTGTGAATGTAGTAGAATTACTTAATTTCTCTAAGCTTCCATTTCTTCCTAAATTAAAAAGTAATCCAATACCTTATTAAGGGATGTATTAAATATTAAATAAAGCTAGATGCTACATATAGCCCAAATTGCCTGCCTAAATTTTCTGTCATTGTAAGCAACTATTCTCTCTCTTTTTTTTCTCTCTCTCTCTCTCTCTCTGTCTCTCTCTGTTGCTTGCATCAGAAATTTATTCTTATGACACAAGAATAGGTCCGGCCATGCCCTGAGACAAATTTGAGGGTCTGCATGGCAAGCTCCAGCTCCAGGGCAATCTTTGTGTGCTCAGTTCAAAGGAGCCTTTAATTCTCAACACTGCAATTTCCAATAGTCCTATGGAAGGAGAAAGGAATTAAGAGGAAAGGTTACAGGAAAAGAAAGGACCAATTTCCTGTGGGCTCTGATTCTCTAATCTAGCGACAGTGAGAGTGGAGGGCCACCCTGATTTAATTCCTTTAGTACAGGACTTGGGCCACAGCAATTGTTCAGAAGTTAGGATATTTTTTTCTCTTCCTTTCATGGAAAGGAGAGAGAAAAAGGAGGCCTGAGGTGGTGAGAAGAGTGTGGGGCTCCTTTTAATGGGGGAGGGTTAGTAGATTTAGGCATGTTTTCACAAGTCCAGTCTCGGGGCTCCCATATTAAGTCTAGATAAGAGTTTCTCCAGTTAGGCACTTTTGACATTTTGGGTCAGATAGTTCTTTGTTATGGGGGCTGTCCTTTACTTTGTAGGATGTTTAGCAACATCCTCAGCCCTTGCCTCTTAGATGCCAGAAGCCCCCCTTATTCCTCACAGTAGTGGCAGTCAAAACCATCTCTAGACATTGCCGGATGGCCTCTGGGGAATAAACTTGCCTTTGAGAACCACTGGTCTAGAGATTTCATTACATAATATCAACTTAAATAATTTTAATAGCTATCATTGGTTTAGCACTTACACATATTTATTATCCCCAGACTCATTTTACAAAGTAGGTGTATTTATTTATTTATTTAGGGTCTCACTCTGTCATCCAGGCTGAAGTGCAGTGGTATGATTATAGCTTATGCTAACCTCAAACTCCTGGGCTCAAGGGATCCCACCTCAGTCTTCCAAGTAGCTGAGACTACAGGTGTATGCCAGCACACCAGATAATTTTCAATAATTTTTTGTAGAGGCAGGGTCTTGCTATGTTCCTCAGGCTGGTAAGGTAAGTATTACCTACATTCTACAGTTGAAGAAACTGAGGCTTAGAGGGTTAGAATCACTTGCCCAAAACCACACAGCTGGTAGCTTTGAGATTACTGAGGTTAGTCTAACTCCAAAGCTTGTAAAATTCCTGCTGTTATACTCCCTTTCTCTGGAAAGTTAAGAATTAAAAAAAATTTTTAAAGTAAAAAAATTTTCTCAAATCAACTCAAGTCAAAAAGTATTTATTGAGCTAGATGCCACAAGAAGCTACAAGAGAAACCTAAGCTGTTGCTCTGCTCAAGTTTTCAATAGCCATGTCCTTGAGAAGGTCAGATGTTTCACACAACACAGTGAAAGAGCATTATGAGGCATTCTGAGTTTGGGCCAAAATGAGCATTTCTAGAAGAAGAACTTTGTGAACTGAATGTCCTTTGTGTATGTCTGCTTCACATTTCCTTTTGCTGCCAAT
The DNA here is from genome assembly GCF_030222135.1 of Aotus nancymaae. Lineage (NCBI taxonomy): Eukaryota > Metazoa > Chordata > Mammalia > Primates > Aotidae > Aotus > Aotus nancymaae. Next base: position 13,983,818 of record NW_026988455.1, read on the forward strand.
CATAACAATTAAAAAAAAAAAAAAGCAATGGAGCCTTGAAGTTCATGGAATCTACCAGCAACATATCCTCTAAAATATTAATTCTCTTGGCTTGGGTTGGGCTGTGGGTTGCTTCCAACCAAACACTCAGCTATCTTCTTTCTGGCCCTCTGCATGAAGTTCACCTCTCCCCTCTCCCTACACATGGCGGTATACTCATAAGCCTTCAGCTTGCTGTAGTAATCAGAAAACTTGTTGTAGAGGATGGAAATAGGCATTCCGTTGAGAATGATCCCGAAAGCAATGCAGAGGAAGGCAAAAAACCTGCCCAGATGGGTCTCTGGGTACATGTCCCCGTAGCCCACGGTGGAGATGCTCACCTGTAGAGGAAGGAAAGCAGGATGGAATTGTTAGTCCTAAGACCGGGGAGGAGAAGAAAGGGAGAGGAGCAGGCAGGGAAGTGTCCTTCTCTCTGTGAGTGCACCTGGGAAGTGGGAAGTGTAATGGCTTCCCATGGAGCCTGCTTTAGGAGGTACCAGGAAAACTACCTGTAGGACCTGTATCATGAAAGGAACGGAAGCTGTGGATGGAGCTGAAAGACTTTGGCTTAAATCCTGACTATGACTTACGCATCTTTTAATGTAAGATATTGGAGGAGGTAATACCTATTTGAAATGGTTGTTGTAAAGAGCATTTAGAATAGTATGTTAAGTTCCTGGTGTAGAATGTGCTCAATAAATGATGATCTTTGCCTCTCCAACTTGGCTGGGACCAGCTTCAGGACAGGGGGTCCCTGGATTTGCCTATACACTGTATGTATTGGAAAAAAGCTTGGTCTTAGAACTGTCAGACCTGTGTTCAGGTCCTGACTCTGACCCTTTCCAGCTGAGTGACCCGGGGCAAAACCTTCAGACTGTGTTTAAAATTTTTTTTATTTTTCATTTAAAACAGGAGACAACCATCTAACTCTCAGTCTTCTTGTGAAGACTAAATAAGAAAATGGATATAAAGCACTGAACACAGTACCAGGCATACAAAAGGCATGAAACTCCTCCCTTGTCTTCCTCTCTTCTTTAGAATGAAGACAGTTACAACACTTCTTAGAGTTATGTAGTTCAAATGAGAGACTTTATATGAAGGTGCTTTAATTGCAAACATATGGAGAAATGCTCTCATTATTTTGTAAAGGGAGTTTTGTAAGACATCACTGACCAAAAATATGTTCACCCCTGCATGAAATACTTCTCATCACTCTTGTCACACTGATTTAAATCCCACTAATTGGAGATTTATTTAGGTCAACAAGCTTCTGTTTTAAAGTGCAGTTACCCATGGGACTAGTTTTCTGTTACCAGAGAAAAGTCCTGGAAAAATTCCTTGGGGACTGTTTTTTATGCCTCATGTACTCCCTTTGATCCCCAGAGTATTGGCTAAATTACTAGAAGCCTTTTAAACAGAGCCGTTGCTTGCAATTGTAAACATTTTTACATTGCACAACTCCAGGGGCCACCCTTTGCTTTGTATTTGGGTAGTTGATGCCATACTTTTCCAGCAGACGGCAGTAAAGCATGTGGTCATCGTGTTGATCCATACTGAGGTGGACGTTAGCTTAGCAATGTAAACATTTTTGTTTTGACAATGTAAGGGTTAGTTTGAACCTAGAATAGTGCAGTTGATTGATTAGAATGAAATGGAGAAGTGAGCCAGCTGGAAAAATCTGAGGGCACTGATAAGAACCACAGCTCCATTCAGCCCATGAAAAAAGAAAGGGTACACCTCGTTTTTGGGGCTGATGACGCACCTCCTCTCACTCACTGCTCTGTCTCTGGTGAGAGGTGCGCAGCCTGTTTTCTGTAGCATCAGAATACAAGCAGGCATCCAAAAGAAGCAATGTGGTATAGACAAGCTGAAAGAAACAGGGACTACACTAGACTTTGTGGGTCTGAATCCACTTCCCAGCTGAATAAATTGGGCAGATCACTTAAATTCTCTTGGCCTCAGTTTCTACTTTTGACATGTGTGGTATCTACCAAACAGAGTAGATAGGAATTGAAGGAGTGCCTGGCACAGGGGGTGTGAGCAATAATATTAGCCATATGTCATGTAGGCAATCCCAGGGTCCCCCATCCTGAAGCCGGGCCCCGCTGAGGAAAGGCAAAGATCAACATTCATTGAGTGATTCTGCACCAGCAACTCTATACATGCCATGCTTATCAGACCCAGAGGCTGTGGAAACAAGCTCCTCCCCAACTCCATCCTCTGGCTCCAGTAGAGAATCTCCTTTTCCCAACTTCTGGACCAAGGGGTGATGTAAGGCAGTGATAAAGTGAGATTGCGGGTTAATCTCCAAGTCCTTTTTGTTGCGTGAGTGGGTGTGTGTTTCTTGTCATTGGCCACATCAAAAGTAAAAGAACCCCAGGCTGATCTCTCTCCAGGTGTGTGAGCTGAACAATAGCTTTCATTTGTCACTAACACCATCACTCACACCTCTGGATGAAAGTTTAGTCGACTTTCCCTGGTGGAGGCCTAAAGGAAGTTTGGATTTAGAAGTGAGTGGCAGGAAGCAGTAGTTTAGAACAGCCGTTCCCAACCCATTTGGCACCAGGGACCAGTTTTCTGGAAGACAATTTTTCCCATGGATGGGATTGGGGGAGGGGATGGTTCGGTTCCATCTCAGATCATCAGGCATTAGATTCCCATAAAAACCTAGATCCTTCACGTGTGCAGTTCACAATAGGGTTCCTACTTCTATGAGAATCTAATGCTGTCTGACAGGCTGATCTGACAGGCGGCAGGGCTCAGTTGGTAATGCCTGATGGCCCTCGGCTCATTTCCTGCTCTGTGGCCTGGTTCCTAACAGAACACAGACAAGTACTGGTCCACAGCCCTGGAAGTGGGAATCCCTGGTTTAGAACATGAGACATCCATGGAAGTCCATTGCAGAGGCCTTGGAGGAAACAAGTCACTTAAGGGTTCAGAATGGCGGGGATGGGAGAGGGCAGGAGGACACCAAGGAAGAAAAGTAATTAAGACAAATGGCTTATTTTCAACTTTTGACCATTCTGCACACTGGCTTTGCTTCACCCTTAAGCCAAACTTCATTATTTATTTATTTATTTATTTATTTATTTGGCTGAACTTTGAGTGAAAAGTCAAAAGCAAAAAGAATTGGCTCAAAGAAGAATATATATTTGATGTGCATAATATGGTCCAAATATTTTTGTCTACAATCTCTATTTTTAGAAAAAGATATCTTCTGCTAGGAGGCTATATGTGACTAGTCCCCAAGAATTTATTCAAAATGTACGGTTAATTTATGTGTTGTCTATTTTGTGAATAATTTAATTCAACAAGTGATCTGTTTCTTGTTCTTTGGCTCCAGGAGGAACTCAGGATTCCTTGGCTTTTTTTCTTCACATTCCATAGGCCAAGCCATTTCTCCCTAGATGGGAATTAAAAACTGAAAGCCCCAAACTGACCCAAGTGACCTCATAGAATGAGTTCCATTAGCAGGAGTTGGGTTTGGAAATGTGACCAACATTTCTGCAATCCATCTTAACATCCTGAAGAAAACTGGCTGGCTCAGCAACTCTACAAACTGGAAACTTAACCATTCTGCTGTAAACGTATATACTTGCCTTAGCCTTAGGTCCTAAAGCCAGAACGTGACCTTCCCCTGGCAGTTTACACACTAAACAGCAAATCCTGGCAAATATTATGAGGATAAGCATCAATTTTTTCTCTAAAACTTCAGAATACTTGGATTTTTCATTTAACAAGGCAAATTTGTTTCCTTCATAATGAACGAGGAATAGAATAAATCTTGGCACCCACTAGTCCATGCATGCAGGAATTATTTTTCAAAATAATTAATACACTTTCTGTTTTCCAAAGGAATTAGAGGTGGTAAAGATGGACTTTTTTGGATAAAATTATTATAAGCCTCAATACACATTGTCGTTCAAAGTATTCAGCTTAAAAGGCTGTACTTACTCATGCTATTGTTGCAACAAGTATATTTGGAATTCCTCTTTTGGGTTATAATCTGCACAGTAGATTCAGTGGCAGCAGGTGGTCATATCTACCTTGATGGTTTACACTAAGTGTCAATCTTAAAATGTCTTAACTATTGCCGGGCGCGGTGGCTCACGCCTATAATCCCAGCACTTTGGGAGGCCGAGGCGGGTGGATCACCAGGTCAAGAGATCGAGACCATCCTGGTCAACAAGGTGAAACCCCGTCTCTACTAAAAATACAAAAATTAGCTGGGCATGGTGGTGCGCGCCTGTAGTCCCAGCTACTCGGGAGACTGAGGCAGGAGAATTGCCTGAACCCAGGAGGTGGAGGTTGCGGTGAGCAGAGATCGTGCCATTGCACTCCAGTCTGGGTAACAACAGCGAAACTCCGTCTCAAAAAAAAAAAAAAAAAAAAAGTCTTAACTATTTTAAAATATTGAATCCTGCCTTAAAAAGGTAAAGATTTAGCAACATCACAAAGAAGCAAGTAAACGTATCACAAACACTGAAGGTAATTCCTCAGTGGAATTCTAAGAATGTCTTGATTAGTGGAAGCGCTGTTAGGATGAGATTATAGGTGACTACCTTCAAGAGAACAACCCTCATCTGTATCTTACAGTTCTGACATGTTTGTAAACGGTACAATAAGGGGCAGGTGAGCACAGCTAAAGCAAAATTAAAAATGCAAGTTTGAGCTTCCTTGCGTTTCTCCCTGCCCTCAACAATTCTGTCATGTTCCACTCACATCATATTGGTTAACATAAGGAAGATACTTTAAAGATACAAAAGGAGATCGCTCCAAAATCAGGAATTCATAAGATCAAAAGTAGCAACAGTGCCTAAGAGCCTTAATCCCATTTGTAGCTCCTGTGCTATTTCTGAAGGAGCTAGGAGAACTCTGCTACCTTCTGTGCCAGATATTTATATGTTGTCTCTTAGTCCCAAGCCTGGCACCCTTCTGTATTTATTTTTTCTGTAATTCCAGAACTGGGAGTCTGTGAACTATATTTCTCAGATTCTCTTGCCCACTGTCTTCTAGTTATGTTCTGCCTATGAGAGACTGGAAGATGGCATGAGGACATAGGAGTCTCTATTCCTGCCTCTGGTTTCTGCCATCATTCCTCCAATCGCAGCCGATAGCTATGGTTCAGGCATTTTTTGGCATTCCTGGCATCAGCCTCTATGGTGCCAATTTAGGAGTCCCTGCAACAGCTACACAGAGGCCCCTCCTCTGGACTCTTAGGTTCCGGTAGCAATATCTTTTCCCGTTTATTCTCCCAATTCTAGGGGCAATAGCGAGTTCCTGCAGTTACCAATCTCTGGATTATCTCAGTTTTCTCTTTCTGCTCTTCCAGTCTTCTAACAACTATCTATTTTCCTATATTAAATTCCTATTTGAAATATTCACCTTGGTACCTGTTTTTCTGACTGCAACCTAATTTATTTTTCAAAGGGGTTTCTTCAAAGCAATCCATGAACAAAAATAAAATAAATTTCAGTAATCTTGTAAGTGCCACCTATTGACAAGGAAATGACAACATACTTTAGGAAAACAAAGATAGGAGCAAGGTCTCCGGGACATAACGATCTGGTGCTTCAACTAGAGATAAATTTTCTTTTTGAGAAGTTAGTTTTTGAAGGAATGGGTTCATGCCATATTTTCCCATTTGGTTCCTTCAGCTTTAACTTGCCTTGGAAAACTCAGAAGGAAATGGTTCATTCAAAGTCTACTTATTCTTTTCTGCTGAAAAAAAATCCCCAACCACCCCCTCCCCCAAAAAAAAAGAAAAAGAAAAAAAAATGTGACATGTCAAGGCTGAAAAAAAGAAAAAATAGAAAAAAAAAACCCACACAGGAGGCCAATGATTACAGCTTCATCACAGAGCTCATTGCTCTTGATGAGCTGTGTCATGCATTTCCCACTCCCGCGCAACCCAGAGAGCCTCAGGATGGCTTGAGCTGCTTTAGGCATGGGCCTGTTTATCTGGACACTCAGAAGTTCCCCATAATGGAACAGCTGACCTTTTTTGTATGTTTCATAGTCTCTTTCTTTTCCCCAGTAGAGAAGGAATCATTTCTGTTTTATTTTCTTCCCAAATGAATGTGGAAGCAAAGGTTATTGCTTCCATGTGATAAAGACTATCAACTACTCAGGCATGGTAGCTTCTATTTATTGCAGACTTACTAGAGGCTAGTGGGTTACATATGTTTCCTATTACATTAGTGCTCACAAATAACTTCCATTTGACAGATGAGTAAGACAGGTCTATCTGACATCCTAATACATGAGCATTTGTAGACATAAGTGGCCAGGAGGGATTTGTTTTGCAGCTGCAGGAGAATTCACAATAATGAAAATTACTGTATTGCTCTTAAATCCCTGAGTTGAATTACAGAGAAAGTTTGCAGGATCCTTGCATAGGGAGAAGAAAGATTATTAAAAACAAGTCAGATCTGGGGTTGTCCAAAAGTACTAAAAATAAATAAAAGAATTGATAAGAGAAACTCTCTGTAATGTGGGATGAATATTTCACGAGGGATATAGCCCCAGAATGCTGGAAGAAAATGCCAATTACATTTTTCTTTATTTCATCTTTAAAGTTTCAATCTGTGAGTGTATGTTTTCTGATGTGTGTAATATATTTGAGCAGTAATATATTATTGCAGGAGAAAGATTGCATTATTGGAACTAATTATTTACATCTTTCTGTATCTAAGCTGTTTTCCATATGACTTTGCAGTGCTCTCCTACAGTAGGTAGACTAACCTGCCCTGCCCCTTGACTTGCAGCTTGGCCATGTGACTTATTCTGGCCAATGGGCTAAGCAAATGCCATGAACAGAAGCTTATGCAGTGTTTGCATGATGAGGCTTGCATTCTCTCTCTTACTCTTTGCCACAGCCATGGACATATGGCTGCTGGGGTCTGCTGGAGGAATGTGGACGTGTAGTCTAGTCTATCCCTTCATGCCAACTGACCATCAAGCATGTGAATGAGTAAAAACAGCCTCATGAAAGAGAAGTCCCTTCTAGTTGAAACCAGAGTAAATGCTGACTTTTAAATTCATGAGCTAAATAAATGCTTCATGTTTTAAGCCACGGAGTTTCAGGGTGGTTTATGATGCATCATTATGGCAATAAGTAACTTCTAATTTATAAGTACATACACATTTATCATGGGTATATGCCCCAAATTTTTTTAAATGATAAGATGCATGATCAATACAATGCTTAGAAAACACTGGATCAGTTCCTTTTAGGAGTCGTCTTCTCAGATTGTCATGTCTGTTTAGTCAGGTGCATTTAGGTGAGTCTCTTTTCGTCTTTCAAACTTTATCTCAATGGCATCTTCTCCAATAGGGCTTCTCTGACTATCCCATTAAAGACAGACTGTACCACCCGATTCACTCTCAATCTTGTTATCCCACACAAGCTATACCAATACCTGAAATTATTTATTATCTGTCTTTCTTCATTAGAATGTAAGCTCCACAAGAGAAAAAATTTCATTGTTTTTTATTCTCCTACCCTGTATCCCTAGTGTTTAGAATACTACTGGGAACATTGGAGGTGCTCAAAAACTTACTGCTCAATGAATGAGGTGAATTTTGGTGGGTTACATGACAGATTGGTCCTAATATTTTGCTTCTTTTCACTTTGCATCTACATATTGGAAACAAGACATTTCGTCCACATCATTTTGAAGTGTTCTTTTCTCTTTGCTCTATTGAGAATATAAACCTTTAGTCTATATTATGTAGTGTAATTAGAAGTATAGAGAAGAACTGGATTACTGAGATAGCAGTCCTGAGAACAGAGCACTCTTAGGGTATTCAAGGGCAATTGCTCCCATTGTTTTCATAGATTAGTTTATAAATAAATATAAATTATCAGTCTTTTATCTAATTTATAACAAATTTTACTGGTATAATTCTGAGAATAAAATGGACAAAGACCATTGGTAAAGGGTAAGGTTGGTAAATGGGATGGTTGGAATGTGCATAATTTGGTCTGTGAAAATAGTGTATGAAAAAGGAAATTCATACATATAAGAACAATAATTGGTAATATTTATTGATAAAAACTGGTGATTCAGTTTTTGTGAAGTTTATGAGAAACATTGCTTTTGAGTTAAATGTCAGTTAAGATAAAAAGGGATAATTTGAAAGGCTTAGACTTCATTGTAGATTAAACAGACAAGAAATTTAAGTGAGATCAATGGGTATTCAGTTCAAAAAAAAATTTTGCTGGTAAAAATCCAACATGAGTAACATTATTCTTTATGTATTTTAATTAAATTTTTTTCTCTAGCCATATCCCTTTGAAAGTAACATAACTTTTATCAAAGTATTTGTTAATATACAAAAGGTTGAAAAAACTTTAGAGGGTTAAAACTGTAGTATCAAAGAGTCTACTAGGTCTAGTGCCTTGATGAACTAGCCTTTAGAGATGTGGAGATGAATAGAAATTTGACTCTCAAATGTTGTATCATTATCAGTGTGTGGATTTACTCTTCTGCTTTCCTGCTTTAGTCACCTCCAAAGTAAATGTCATTTGCTGGGGACAGATCATCCACCATAAGCCTCATCTGTACACATGATTTATCCACTATGGGGATGACCTTTCATCACTTGGAATATGATCAGAGAATCAGCATTTGGATAGCTTATTCAGAAGAGCCTTGTGTCATCTTGTCACTGAAGAAAGCTCACATATCCTTTATACATATGACCTCCCTGCTTTCAAAGGGAAGGAAGACTTACACTGAAGTGCAGATTTCTACATGTCCAACCTCCCTTTTTAGAGGTGAGAAAACAGAACAGGGAAGGAGGGGTTGAGGTTTCACAGTTAATCATTCAGGTTCATGGCAGGTCTGGTACTAGAATCGGGTTTTCTAAATCTTCTATTATGCTACATTGGACTGTCAGTGGCCTTGGGTTGAGTTTGTCTGAGTAGTGCATACCAACTGTGGGTTATGACATATGCAGTGTTAATGCTGACAATATCTACTTTTTGTCATGGGAAAACTGGTTGTATTTGCTTAATGTTTTTGAAGGTATTATGATCTACTTTAAAAAAGAAAACTAAGGAAACTATACATTCAGTTCTTTCCTTTATATATTCCAACTTATTCATTGATCTGAGAAGACCCGATTAACATTTATTTCCAGAGATTCATACACCATAGCTCAAAATACAGATATTTGAGTAAATAGTACACATTATAAAAAGGCAAGCTCCAAATAAAAACGACCAAAAATAACTATTGTACTAACTGTACAAAGTCAGCAATGCGTGCAAAAGAACTAAAACTTGAAAGAGATAGTGCTTGGGTATGGAAAAGGCGTGGGTTTTGGAGTTGGGGGTCCTGAGTTTTAGTTCTGGCTTGGTCACATCTAGCTGTGTGTCCACACTCAAACTCTCTGTACCTCAGTTTCACTAACTGTAAAATGGGGCAATAACACTGCGTCCTGAAAGAATTTTAGTGAAGTCAGAGCAAGTTTTGAATTGAGATGCTTTTTCCACATTCAAATTTAACTGGAACCAGAAGTGATGGGATTTCTGTTAGGGTCAGCATGGTTCAGCCAAGTCTCACCTCCTTCTCTGTATAAATCTACAGTTTCTTTCAAAAACTGAAGCCATTTCTGCTTGTCCCCTTAAAAAAATGGTGGTCATAACCATCTCACAGGGTTGCGATGCCAAAATGAGATAATCTTTGTAATCCATTTAGGACATTGGATGTTCAATAAATGGTAAATAATAGTAACGGTGATGAATCATCTTTAAAATCTGTCTTTCAAAGGTTTGAAGACTACATCTAGATTTGGAGATGTCTACGATTTCAGTTACTTACTGAACTGCTGAGATTGTCTTTCTAACACTTTGACATCCAGTGCCATTTTGTTAGCTGTATGCAGTGACCGGGGATGAGGAGGAAGATGAGGATCAAACCAGCCTGGTGGCTGATAACCAGGGAAGGGAGGAGCAGCTCGTTGGGCTGGGGCAGAGGATGGGAGAGCCCAGGGCCATGGTACTCACCGCGGCCCACCACCAGGAGTGGGGGATGGTGGTGAAGTTGGTGCCGGGCACATCGTGCTCCACGGAGTAGACAGCTGCGGCGAAGGTGAGGATGCCTATGGTGATGAAGAGCAGCAGGCAGCCCACCTGCTGGTAGCACTGGCGCAGCGTGAAGCCGAAGGCGCGCAGTCCGGTGGAGTGGCGCGCCAGCTTGAGGATGCGGAAGATGCGCATGAGGCGCATGATGCGCAGCACCTGGCCCACCTTACCCACGCTGCCCACCGTCTGGCCGCGCTGGTGGTCCTCGCCCGTGAAGCACTCGAGCAGCAGCTGCAGGTAGAGTGGCAGGATGGCCACCAGGTCCACCAGGTTGAGGGCGCTGCGCGCGAAGCGCCTCAGGTCAGGCGTGGAGGCGAGGCGCAGCAGGTACTCGAGCGTGAAGAAGCCGATGCACAGCATCTCCACGTGCTCCAGGATGGACCGCAGGTCTGGGCCGCCCTCGTCCTGCTCGGAGTGCTGCTGAATCTCCTCCACAGTGTTGAGTGCTAGCGCCACCACAGAGACGAGCACGAAGATGCTGGAGGCCACCCCGATGGCCTTGGCGGCCACCGAGGAGAACGGCTTCTCCATGAGGTTCCAGAGGCGGCGCCGCAGCGGCCCATAAAAGCGCATGTCGCGGAAGAGCTCCTCTGCCTCCTCCAGCTGCGCCTGGGCGCGCAGCTCGCGCTGGATCTTAAGCTGCTCACTGAGCTCATCGCGCCGCTCCTCGAAGCAGATGCGGCAGCAGCGCGGTGTGTACTTGAGCCGCACGCCCCAGTAGCCCAGCTCCTCCAGGAAGCAGCGCGGACACAGCTCGTCCAGCACCAGCAGCACCCCGGACAAGTAGAAATTGTAGACCAGCTGGAAGACGGCCGGGTCTCGGTCGAAGAAGTATTCGTCTGTCTGCTCCTCGTAGTCGTCGCACAGGCTTAGCTGGCGGCTGCGGCTGGTGGAGGTGGCCAGGCGACCTAGGCGCGTGTTGGGGAAGCTGGCCAGCTCGCAGTAGTCCAGCTGGTAGCTGTGGCCGCCCACGTTCACATTCAGCGTGGACAACACGGCCGGAGGGTTGCTGGGACCTTCAGGCTTGGCAGTGGTGACCTCCTCTGCCCGCTGGTCCTCCTCGGCCGGTTCGTCCTTCCACTGGTCCTCCTCCTCCCCATCCTCGTCCTCCTCGATGTAGTAGTTGTAGTTGCCCTCGGTCCATCCTTGGATACTGGCCTGGGAGCCGGAACGGCCCCCCAGGGAGCAAATGCTCTTGCGGTGCTGGCTGCCCTCATTCTCTGTCGTGTTCCAGGGCTTGTAGCTCCAGGACCGTCTCCTCTCGCCCTGTTTCAGCATGGCTGCGGGAGATAGACGCCTTGCTTTTTCCTCGTAGCTGTCGTAGGGTCCCTAACCTGCTCACTGCCTCTAGGAGGACGGATCAAGTGGCCTGCACTGTCTCAGGCCAGCCTGGACCGGCACATCTAGGGGCCCAGGCATTGCCACCAGAGCTGCCCCTCCTCAGGCCCTGGGCAGGCCAACCCAGCCTGCGGGGTCTGAACACAGTCAGCTGTTGACTGCTCTAATCTTGCTGACTGGGAAGAAGCAAGTGTTAGGAGGGATTTAGAACCTCTTAGCCCATTTCCTCCCCCACTCCCTCGACCCTGTGACGTAGAGGATGATTATGTGGTCTTAAATCTCTAGAGAATCAGAAAAAGGCAGAGATTATTGCTAATAAAAATGTCAATCAACCCTGCTTTTAGGAAGTGCTCAGAGTATGTGCGCTGAGATGAAATGAACTGAATTAACTATAGAATACGGATGCCTGTGTCTTCAGCTTCATGACTGAGATTGTAGCCTCTGCCCTAGGTAAACTCATCATTAGCAGGGATGACAAACAGCAACAGAACAAAGCTGACTTCATGACAAGTCAGTTTCCCTGTCAGCAGAACCCTTCATTTAGAGCATATATGATCTAAAGTAATCTCCTTGTCCATTCACATGATCACTTTTTTTTCTTTCAAATGGATACTCCCTGGGGGTACTGCTCTGAAGTCCAGTCAGATCCTTAAGTCAGTTTCAGCTTCTCTCTCTCTTCTTTTTTATCTCCTCCCTTTCTTTTAAAGGGTAGAGATGTGTTTCAAGGTAGAATTCCAGAATGATTGGAAGATGTTTTTAGGGCCTCACAACTCTGCTCAGCTGTATTAGGCCATATTTAAAGGTGGCCTGACTTCCACCCAAAGAAAGAGTCTTCATCATCCTTCAGAACATCACTTTTTCAAAAAACCCTTTTTCATGGTTAAGGCACTGTGAAAATGCTGGATATGGAAACATGTTGGAGACACAGTTGCAGCACTCAAAGAACTCCTGGTTTTTGCTGGGGACATAAACCTGCAAGGATAACAAAAGATCCAGTAAAAAAAAATACTGGGGACTGGAGAAGAGGGCGGGATTTGCTTTGAGCAGGAAATTTTTTTTTTTTTAATTCAATTTATTCTGCATAGCTAATACACATTCAAGATAAAAGAATATTGGTAGAAAGGCACATTACAGTAGAAAGTTAATGTCTTTCCAACCGTAATTTCAAGCCATCAGGTGTACCTCAACAAAGCAACCACTGTTACTACATTTTGGCTACCCTTCTAGAAATAGTCTACATATATAGAAGCAAAATTCTACCTACCTTTTTCCATCATCTCAATACCTCTCCATTAATAGAAATCATAGAATGCTATACACTTTGCTTTTTCCAGTTGACTGCATAAAAGATGTTTTCATATTTGAACACAAATATCTCCTTTTTTAAAAAATAGCCACTGAGCAGTTTCCCAGTGACAGACATTCAGGGTGTTTCTCCCTTTGCTTCTCTAAACAATTATGAAACAAATACCTTACATGTACATCACTTTACAGAGGCGAGATTACTAGGTCAATGATTGCACATTTGTAATTTTCATTAGTAGTGCCAAATTTCTCTCCATAAAAGTTTTACCAATTTACAATTCACCATCAATGGTTAAAAATGTCTTATCACGCTTTTGAACTCTACCAATTTTATAGGTGAAAATGATATGTGGGTTAATTTGTATTTCTCTTATAAATGTCATTGAACACTTTTCATGTGATTAAAAGCTATTTTTTTCTGGGAACCGTCTGTTCATCTACTTTGCCTATGTTTTTCATCGAATTGTTTATATTTTTCTTATTGATTTGTAGGAGAGCTTAATATATTATGAAAAAAGACCCTTGTGATAAGGATTGCAATTTTTTTTCTCAGTTTTTCCTTTAATGATATTTTTTCCATGTAAAAATCTTTATTTTATGACTTCTGGGTGTTGTGTAGTGTTAGAAAAGGCTCCACTTCTCTATAATTCATAAAAATTTTCTTTTTATGGTTTTATTTTTAACATCAGAAATTTTGATGTAAAGCATGAAGTAGGGGCCTAACTTCACTTTCCAAATTTTATCCAGATGCTTCAACAAGTTAATTGCATAATCCATCGTTTCCTCGCTGGTTTGTGGTGCTATCTTTATCACTTAGTTGAGTTTTAACCATGCTTCAAAGTTGTTGAGACGGGTAACATTATGAGGTCTGCGTCTGCTAGCATAGCATTCACTGATGTTGTTTAGCTTCCAACAGGCCTCAGACCTACAAGCTTATGGTAAAGCTTCTTACCAGGCTTAGCCTCTAAGTTCCTAAATGTATTTCTAGCATTCCCTTTTTGGCATACGATATTGATGTTGTTTCACTAGCCACACACTTAACTGCTTTCCAAGACTATCTTTTCTTTATATTGTACTGAGTGCTGCCATAATAATTTTGCATGTTGCATAAATTCACCTTTTCTCTTCAGAACCAATTATACTATTATAAAAAGTAAAGGTCGGGCATGGTGGCTCACGCCTGTAATCCTAGCACTTGGGGAGGCCGAGGTGAATGGATCACTTGAGGTAAGGAGTTCCAGATCAGCCTGGCCAACATGGTGAAACCCTGTCTCTACTAAAAGTACACAAATTAGCCAGGCTTCCTGGCAGGTGCCTGTAATCCCAGCTGTTTGGGAGGCTGATGCACAAGAATTGCTTGAACCTGAGAGGCAGAGGTTACAGTGGGCCCAGATCATGCCACTGTGCAACAGAGTGAGACCCAGTCTCAAAATAAAAAAAGGTAAAAATGTCACCATTTTCATATTTTTTATCATCTTCTTTTTCAGTTGAAATCATACATTTCTCCAGGCTGGAGTACAGCGACCTGATCTTGGCTCACTACAACCTCCACCTCCTGAGTTAAAGTGATTCTTCTGCCTCAGCCATCCAAGTAGCTGGGATTACAGGCACCCACCAGTACACCTGGTGAATTTTTGTATTTTTAGTAGAAACAGGGTTTCACCATGTCGGCCAGGCTGGTCTTGAACTCCTGACCTCAGGTGATCCACCCACCTCGGCCTCCCAAAGTGCTAGAATTACAGGTGGAGCCACTGCACCCAATTCATATACTACTTCTTATCCAAACTTTCAACGCTCTCAAGGCTTTTTCATTTAAAAACTATGGAGTCAGTAATGTTTGTACGGCATCTTGAAGCTAAGCACAAATTCCACATCGATACAGTAGATTGAGGGATATGACCTTGGTAGACCACACTTAAGTGACTGTGACACCCCTGGTATGAGCAGTTGCTTGGATTTTGCCCTGATTTATATGCATATAAGTGTAACAGTACATGATTATACACATCCATAGACACAGTTTCTAATAAAACTGTCCAACAATGGTTGATTCATAAAGTGGAAAGTACCCTCTTTTAAAAAAAAATTTATTTTACTTTAAATTCCAGGATACAAGTGCAGGACGTGTAGATTTGTTAGGTAGGTATACGTGTGCCATGATGGTTTGCTTCACCTATCAACCCATCATCTAGGTTTTAAGCCCCGCATGCATTAGCTATTTGTCCTGATACTCTCCCTCCTCTTGCTCCTCACATCTGACTGGTGGTGTGTGTCATTCCCCTCCCTGTGTCCATGTGTTCTGTTCAACTCCCACTTAAGAGTGAGAACATGCGGTGTTTGGTTTTCTGTTCCTGCGTTAGTTTGCTGAGGATGATGGCTTCCAGCTTCATCCATGTCCGTGCAAATGACATGGTCTTATTCCTTTTTATGGCTGCATAGTATTCCATGTGAACGCACCCACTTAATGCATTAAAGAATCAGTAGAGCAGGCTGCAAGGGAGACTTGCACAGGGTGGAAAGTAGGACTGGATTACCTTCATGTCACCTTCTTGCCTTTAAATTACTAAGATTATAAGTCTTTGCTTGATGTTCCATTTGCCTTGAATTCCATTCTGACCTTCTTAAATCTTTGGCTTCCAAAAGTCAGCTCAGACATCATCTTTCTCTTTCAGTGATTCTTCTCTGACCTCGCTGTGTTTCTCCAAGGTGAATCGGCTGTCCTGTCTCAGTGTCTTAATTTAAGATAGCATATACCACTAGTTTACGACATGAGACACTTGTTTTAACTAAGAATGAATAAAATTTTTGTTCTAAGTTACATAAGTGCATTGTAGAAAAGTTTAAAAATAGAAACCAGAATGCCAATAATTGATGCAATATTAAATAGTAACTACAATGTCCAGATACTGTTATATTAACATTTACACCCATCCTATAGCATAGGTGCTATTATTAATCCTGTTTTGTAGATGAGAAAACAGATGTGAGTTAAGTGTCTGTTTCACAGTAGGTTGGCCAGAATGTCTTTATCATTATTATTATTTGCTAATTGATAGGTGAAAAGTTGCATTGAATTTTTGCTTTAACTAACTCTGTATTAATGATTTAATGATTTAAAACTCTATATGTTCCTCATTGCCTCTGAAGTCTTTAAGGAAAAGGATAATCTTGTCTCTGTGGCCTCAGCACTAAGAAGGGGGTCTAGTATGGTAGCAGATTTTAAAAAATTATTAAAAGGATATGCAAAGTCTTACTGTATGACTTCTTACAACGGCATGTGAAGCTACCATTATCTCAACATAAAAAGTTAAAAGAATATTTACTACTGTGCATTGATATAGCCCCAGTCCCCACTTTAAATGAAAGAAAATGAATAAGCTTTGTGGAACAGTGGATGGGATTTATATTTTCCTTGTTGACAGAGATTTACAGGTAGCATGGTATAGTAAAAAGAACACTGAAATGCAAACAGACTTGATTTTGTATTCTGGTTACAAAGCTTTGGGTAAATTACTTAGCCTCTTTTAGGCTGTTTTCTCATCTATAAAATGGGTTACTGGGACATCTGCTAATATAAAATGAGAATACTTCTCTATTTTCCCTTGGCCTGTGCCCAAACCTTGGCATATAATAGGTACTCCTCGAAAGACAGTCATCTCTCCCTCATCTAGCCATCTCCTACCCCAACTTCTGACTCTACACCTATAACACACAAATAAGTTCATTTTTACTACCCATAGAGTTTCTTAGCACAGAAATAATGGTTATGTTCTTAGTCAACCATTAATATTAATTCCTTTATATGAAGGCAGCATTGACTGATAGAATTTTCTGTGTGGGTGGAAATGTTTTTATGGCTTAAAACATGCCTGCTAGTGGCTGTGTTTTTCTTTTGTAGAGGTGGGATTTCATCATGTTTCCCAGGCTGACCTCAAACTCTTGAGCTCAAGTGACCTACCCGCTTTGGCCTCCCAGAGTGCTGGGACTACAGGCATAAGCCCCCACACCCGGCCTTAATTAGTTTATATTTAAATTTGAACAGTTACATGTGGCTAGTGGCTACCATGTTGGACAAGGCAGTGTTAAGTTGTTAGCTGTGTTCGGATCCATCTCTTTTAAATACACAGGGCTCCCAAACTTCTTAATCTAATGAGTTTGCCAGTGTAAACTGGCCTACTACTTCTGAGACTAAAAAGGAATGTGACAAGGAGAAAGGAAGTTTGATAAAATGAATAAGATGTTGGGACAGGATTGAGAAGCCTGAGCTAGTAGAGGGCAGGCTTGGGGTGCGGGCATTTCAGAATGGATTCAAGTTGGCTTGGGGAGAATAATATTAAAAAAGTCAAACTAAGACAAATGGTAAAAATAGCAAGGGTACCGAAAACAATCACCTTTGCAAATTTACCCAGACCTAGTTCTGAAAGGCAGAGGGAAAGAGGGAGACCCAGAAGGAGACAGAAGGGAACTTTGGCATTTACTTGGGAAACTACATTTCCTTTAGGGCCTTTGAGAGTAAATGACTAAGACTGTAACTGTAAAATGGGAAGTTGAAATAAAGAGCTGGATAATTGATACTCAAAATTATCCTAAAAAACACAACAATCTCCCCACTCTCAATAAAGGAAAAAAGTAGATTTTTTTCCCCTCTCAAAGCCTCTGTTAAGTCTGGTAAATTTCTTCTAGTAATTGAATTATTTGTTCACCTCCTCTTTACATTTGCCTGTCTTGCCACAGGTGAGATGTGGAATGAATGGGAGCAGCAATTGATTACAAAGTGTCCAACTCAGTTGGAATTCTTGGTGACTAAATTAAAGTTGTCTGTGAGTTTAGAAAAAGGAAGAGTAAATGATGGGGAGAAGAGGAGGCTGTAACCAAGCATTCTTTTTATCAATGTCTTGTAATCAAGTGTAAACTTGGAGGGTGCACCCATTTTCCCAAAGCACATCTGTCCACTTTAATTCTCTTTTCAAAAGATAAAGAACCTGAGACTTAGAGAGGTGGGTTTTCAGCCTGCTGGTGGTTAGCAGAGCTGGATCTGGATCTGGAGCTGGATCTGGGAGTCATGTATCTGCCTCTCTGGGCACCTTTCTCTTCTCTGGACTGTGGTAACTGAACGTGAAGCCCCTATTGATATGCCCCTTACTTAGAAAATCTTGACTTTTATTACTGGTCTTTATTTTTTGCTCCTCCTAAACATACATGGACTATCTTTCAACATGGTTCTTTTTGTTCTTTTTGCCCAAGCTGATGCAACAGATCTTGCCATCTGTTTTTCCATCTTGGAAGTGGATGCAAGTTAATTCGACGTGAAGTAGGTGTACCTGCTTGTACTGCGTGCATGGTGCTGTGCTATTTTCAAGCTGGCAGTGACTCAGAGCTTACCTACTTCCACTGCTCACTTTAGAAATGAGGAAACTGAGGTATCATACAGGTCAAGCGACTAGCCCCAAATCTCACAGATAGGCAAGTTAGTAGCACCTAACTCACTCTATTCTAGAATCCTTTCTAACTCCAGGTTAGTGTCCTTCTAACTTGATATTGTTTCTGCTTCCTCAAATGTATTTTTCACTTTGAAGTTGTATCTATGAGGAACAGGCAAGTTATAGATCTAGGGGGAATGTTTTTGAGTAATTTAAATATCAGATCCTGGCATTTAAAAAAGAGCCGAGATCAGTTATTCAAACTAATTGCCTTTACGGATCTAATTTTATGGAAAATTTCTGTTCTCCGTTTTCTGTTGCTTAGACAGTCACAAATGAATGTCACGTATCTTTCCTAAATAATATCTTCTCTTCTGTTCAAACCAGAACCTTGCTTATTTTCTACTGGGGCACAGCCCCATTTACCTTTAAGAGCTTAGTCTCATATAATTCAACACTGTGTTGCATCTAACTTCCTTTGGTTTCCTTGTGTTCTCGCTTGGTCTCTGGGTCTTGGTGTGTTTCTGCTCTCATGAGGTTCTCTCTGACCAAGCCTCCAGAAGAACAGAAATAAGATGACTGAACACTGCATTTGATGCAGAGAGGAAGCATTTGCAGATAATGCTTTCACTCAAAGGATTGTTTTTTTCACCTCAAAATTTGCATTCAAGAGCTCTACCAAGGAAGGGAAATATGCCAGAGATTATGGAACATCTGCTGTGACGCTAGCATTACTGCAGTGACGAGGGCTCCCTGGAGTAGAGCTGACAGGAGCCAGATGATGCTCCTGAGGAGATTTGCTGATTTCAAAAGTGGCATCTGTGAAAACCTAGTAAGAATATAAGGAAAGTGCCTGAACAGATGGTACATGTAGAACGTTGGAATAGAATCATTCTCTGAATTTTTTTTTTTTTTTTTTTGAGATGGAGTCTTGCTCTGTTGCCAGGCTGGAGTGCAGTGGCGCAATCTCGGCTCACTGCAACCTCCACCTCCTGGGTTCAAGTGATTCTTCTGCCTCAGCCTCCCCAGTAGCTGGGACCACGGGTGCGTGCCACCACGCCCGGCTAATTTTTGTGTTTTTAGTAGAGACAGGGTTTCACCATGTTGGCCAGGATGGTCTCGATCTCTTGCCCTCGTGATCTGCCCGCCTCAGCCTCCCAAAGTGCTGGGATTGCAGGCGTGAGCCATCGCGCCCGGCCTGAAAATCTTTTAAAGATTAATAAATGTGATGAATAAAAAGGATCGCTAATGTTTAATGACGACTCGATTATATTACACAAATTTCCAATGAAGTTTTACTCCAAAAGCTTTTTGTTGCACAGGTCAACAGTTATCAGTCATGGCAAAATTATCTAGTGTAGATAAGTACTTTCCACGTAGCTTTCTAAAATATACCTCTGCATTGCAGGGGCTATTCATAAAGTCAGAATGGAAGAGTTAGACCTTAGGTGATGAGTCTGTGAGTTACACACACTGAAAAGCATAAATAATATACTTAAATAAACACATTTGTTGTCATATTGCTTTTATGTTGATGTGGAGTAAACTTTAAAGCAGTGCAGCTGATTTCAGAGAGTGCCATGAGAAAAGTCAATATTTTGTAATGAAGATCAAACTCAAAATAGATTAGCAAGTAATTGCCTGAAAGAATTTATGGAATAAATAAAAATTATTATAATTGACATAGCAGCTATTAGTATATAACTCTGTGCTTGGTGCTGCTAAAGGGCTTGCTATTAATAAGTACCTTTTTTTTTTTTTTTGAAAAAGGTAATGATTTTCCCTGTCCCCATAATTTCACTCTTGATTTCTTCTAAAATTAATTTGGTAAAAGTCAATTTTAGCTCCTTCCCAAACTATGACCAGGCAAAGTCAATTTAAGGAGGTTTTCTTGCATCCATCTTTTAGGATTATGTTAGGCTGCCTGTAACTGAAAGAATACTATACACGGCTTCAACATGTAGGCATTATTTCTCTCCTATGAGAAGATGCCCAAAGATTGGCAGTCCAGGGTTAGTGAAGGTGCTAAGGATGTCATCAAGGATCCAGGATTCTTCCATCTTTCTGCTTTGCCATGTTTAGTACATAGCTTTGGTCCTCATGATTGTGAGATGATTTTTGGACCTCCAGGAATTAAGTATATTTCAGGCTGTTAGAAGAAGAAAAGAGGGCAGGCATGGTGGCTCAGGCCTATAATTCCAGTTCTTTGGGAGGCTGAAATGAGAGGATCACTTGAGCCCAGTAGTTTGAAGCTGCAGTGAGTTATGACTGTACCACTGCACTCTGGCCTAGGTGACACAGTGAGACGCTATCCCTAAAACCACAAAAAACAAGACAATGAGAGCAACAATATACTAATAAAAGAAACGGAATAAGAGATCCCTTTAAAAAGGATATTGCTTAAGGAAGCCCCACCCAACAACTTTCACTTATTTCTGATTGGCCAGATCTGAGTCACAAGGGAGTTTGGGAAGGTGATTACTTTCCAGTATTTATAGTATGGTTTTATAGTATGGTTGGGGCTATAGATGTTTGGGACTGGGTGTTGACATGGCAACTAAGAGTAACTGCCACCTTGTGTGTAAACATAAACTCTGAATCTCTCGTATTATTGTGGTGTACACTTATATACAGACAAATCTCAGATTGTAAACTTTAGAAAGGTACATTTGGTTCTAAATATGAATTCTTTCCCTTATTTCCTTTTCTGGATAAGTTCTGCTATAATCTCTATATCCAGTCTACATCCTAATATGAACATTTGTTTCAACCCACTGGTTGGTCATACTTCTGATACCTGAGGTTATTCGGGTCAGCCTGTATTTTAAATTTTGTTACTTTAATAAAGATATCTGACCAATATAAGAAAAAAATAGTAGAGAAACGTACAAAGAAAAAAATAAAATCCACCTCAAATCTTACAACTCAAAATAACTATATATTGTTAACATCATCATGAACATTCATCCAGAGATCTCTGCATCTTGCTGTCTCTCTATATCCATATACACATGTATACGCACATGTGATTTTTAATATGTCTAATTTCATGCACATTTTAAGTTCTGGGATACATGTGCTGAATGTACAGGTTTGTTACATAGGTATACATGTGCTATGGTTGTTTGCTGCACTTATCAACCTGTCATCTAGGTTTTAAGGCTCACATGCATTAGGCATTTGTCCTAACACTCTCCCTCCCCTGTCTCCCCACCCCTTGACAGGCCACCATGTGTGATATTCCCCTCCCTATGTCCATGTGTTCTCATTGTTCAGCTCCCACTTATGAGTGAGACCATGTGGTGTCTGGTTTTCTGTTCCTGTGTTAGTTTGCTTGGGATGATGATTCCCAGCTTTATCCATGTCCCTGCAAAGGACATGAACTCATTCGTTTTTATGGGTGTATAATCTTTCATGGCCGTACACATATATTTAGACATACATGAATTTTATGTCTATGGAATATTGATAAACGTAACATTCTAACCTTCTTTATTCACTCAGTGACATGTAACAGTCATTTTTCCATGTGTAGATCTACATCTAGTTTTACATCATCTTTTTAATAGCTATCTGGTAATTACTTATTTGTATGTACCTTATTTATTGTCTAACAAAATATTAATAGAGTACGTGTGCCGTGAAAATGCTTAGCTTTTTTCTCAAGTCTGATCCTGCTACTCGTGTGTCCTAATTGTGCATTAAAATCTGTCTAAGTACTAGATTAGCCTACGCTGAGAAGAATAGTTTAAACACTTTAGATTGCAATTGAAAAACAACAAAATATAAAATAAAATAAAACAACAAAAAAATAACTAAAAAAAAAAATGAAAAGGAAATAAAAAAAAATAGATTGCAATTGAGAGGCAGAATGATATGTTGAGGAAATCACAAGAACTGAATTGCAGTCCCAGCTTGGTTACCAGCTGTGTGAATGTTGATAAAACCCATGTCCTTTCTGGGCATCAGTTTCTGCATCTGAAACAATGGCACAAGTATAGGTAACAATATAAGGTCTCTTCCACCAGCCCTTATGTTTTGTAATTTTTAAACCTTATCTTCCATTACTACTCAATTATTGTAAGCTTTTTGGGAACACAGACCAAGTCTAGATTGTTATTCATGTGTAGTCCAGAACCTAGCACTTACTAAGTAGGAAATATTTGTCGAATGGCTGAATGCAAATGTCAGCTCACATGCATTGTGAATTATTCTCCAAATAGACCAAGGCAATTCCCCTGTTTAAAAATTTTACCCAAATATGAATGTAAAGAAACTTTCTAGAGTAGTCTGTCTTTTCATTTGGTTAGAGCTTATTTTGTGACTTTTGGTAATATTCGATAGACTTACTTACAGAAGTCCTAAGCCTGACTTGTTAAATTGCTCCTGAAGTATTTTACTCATGTTGTCTTTGTAAATGAAACCTCTCCCATTTTCATTTCTTTCTTTCTTTCTTTCTTTTTTCTGAGACAGGGTCTCACTCTGTTGCCCAGGCTGGAGTGCATTGGTGAGATCTCAGCCCACTGTAACCTCTACCTCCTGAGTTCAAGTGATCCTTTTGCCTCAGCCTCCCAAGCAGCTGGGATTACAGGTGCCTGCCACCACACCTGGCTAATTTTTCTATTTTTAGTAGAAATGGGGTTTCACACGGCCTGGCTGGTGTCAAACTCCTGACCTCAAGTAATCCACCCGCCTTAGCCTCCCAAAGGGGTGGGATTACAGGCGTGAGCCACCACGCCCAGCTTCCCATTTCCATTTCATGGATCTTACTGATAGTATAAATAAAAGTTAATTATCATTATATATTTATCTTGCATTTAGCCATTGATCAAGTTTCTTATTCTAGACGTTTTTCTTTTTTAACTGGAGTTTTTAGGGTTCCTGGAAGTAAAATCACATCAATAAATTTAGAGTTTTGTCTCTACTTTTTATTTTTAGATGGAGTTTTGCTTTCATTGCCCAGGCTGGAGTGCAGTGGCCCGATCCTGGCTCACTGCAACCTCTGCCTCTCAGGTTCAAGTGATTCTCCTGCCTCAGCCTCCCAAGTAGCTGGGATTACAGATATACACCACCACACCCAGCTAATTTTTTTATTTCGTAGAGATGGGATTTCACCATGTTAGTCAGGCTGGTCTCAAACTCCTGACCTCAGGTGATCCACCTGCTTTGGCCTCCCAAAGTGCTGGGATTACAGACGTGCACCACGGTGCCTGGCCCATCTCTACTTTTTAAATGTTTACACAGATTGTTTTATTTTCTGGTCTTGTGAATTTGCTCATAACTCCAGGACAATATTGAGTAATATGTAGTTAAATTTATCAATCATTTTTATGGCTAGCACTTTTTATGTCTGCTTAGGAAGCCCTCCTATAAGGTTACAGAGATATAACCTTATATTTTCTTTGGCAACATTTATAATTTCCCATTATATTTAAGTTTAAAATTTATCTGAAATCTATTGATCTGAAGATATGGCTGAGATATGGATACAATTTTACTTTTTACTTCCATGGATAACCAGTTGTCTGAGTAGTATTTATTAAATAGTATGCTCATCCCCAAGTAATTTGCGATACTATTTCTAGCATATATCGAATTTCTATATTTGCCTCGGCCTGTGTCTGGCTTTCTCTTCTATGCCATTACTCAGTTTGTCTGTTGCTGAGGCAATTCCACACTGTTTTAATAGCCATTGATACTAAGCTTTATAAGAAGTCTTGGTATCTGTGGGACATACTCTTTAATCTTGTACTGTTTCTCATTCCAGAGTTTATTTTCTATTCTTGGACCTTGGAATATTTCCTTAAAAGCTTTAGAATCTGTTCTTTGCTTCTTTTTGAGACAGAGTCTTGCTCTTGTCACACAAGCTGGAACGCAGTGGCATGATCCCTGCTCACTGCCACCTCCGCCTCTTAAACTCAAGCCATCCTCCCACCTCAGCCTCCCTGGTAGCTGAGACTACGGGCACATACCACAACACCTGGCTAATTTTTGTATTTTTAGTAGAGACAGGGTTTTGCTGTGTTGGCCAGGCTGGTCTTGAAGTCCTGGCCTCAAGTGATCTGCCCACCTCAGCCTCCCACAGTGCTGGGATTACAGGTGTGAACCACTGCACTCAGCCCAGAATCTACTTTTCAAGTTTCAAACGTTTTTAAAAAATCTATTGGGAACTTAGATTAGAATTAAATTGAATTATTCATTTGGAAGAATTGCTTATATGTATCATGTATCTAGGCATTTATTTAAGTCTTCTTTAATGTCTTTAAAGTTTAAAAATTTTTCTAAGATTTTGAACAGCTTTCATTAGATTTATTTCTAAGTAACTTAAAATTTTTCTAGTATTGTATATGATGTTCCTGATGGTTTTAAAATATGTTCACACATTCTTTGAGAATCTTCCCTTTAAAAGGTGATGCTTCTTTCTTTCAGTCCCTGACAGGCAAAAAAAAAAAAAAAAAAAAAAAAAAACCCAAAAAAACCCGCTTAATTCTCCTCCTGTTAGGTGTGGGATAAACTTAGTGACTTGCTGCTGCTAAGGAATAAAATGAAGCACAAGTAATTTTACAATGACATCATAAAATGTACTGTGGTTTTGGCTTTCTTCTTTCTCTTTCTCAGATCACCCTTTTGCAAGAAGGCAGTGCTATGTCATGAGGATAATCAAGCAGCCCTGTAGAAAGCTTCACACGGAGAGTACTGAGGCTTGCTTGAACTCTGTGAGATATGTTTGCTGTTTTAAATTAATACGTTTTGGAATAATTTGTTACAGACTAGCATATAATTAATATATCTTTAAAAAGTTAGGTTTTCTGTTTGTTTCTGGTATATAGAAATGAAATAAGTTTTTAGATTAGTCTCCTAGCTACCCTATTTAGCTGTCTTCTTAATTTCAATAATAATACATTTCTATAGATTCTATTGAGTTTTATGTAGATAATCATCTTAAATGGACTTCGTGGCAGCTTTGAGTGTTTCTTTCCAATCCTTATTTATTTTTCTTCTCCATGCAGATGGCTTAGTCTTTGGTATAATATCAACTAGAAGAAATGATAGTGGGTATCCTTGTTCTGTTTCTGATTTTAAGGGGATTTTCTAGTATTTTTCAAATTAAGAATATTATGTTATAGGTTTCTGATGGATATTCTTATTAGATTAAAAGGGTTTGTTCTTACTCCTGGTTGCTTCCCTCAACACACACACACACTCACTCTCACTCTCTCTCTCTCTCTCATTGCTGTAGTTTATATTTTTGCATGGAATTGACAAATCTGAAGGTGTACACACATTTATTAATAAAATATTGCTGGATATTGTCAAATCACCCTCTAAAACATTGTGCGGGTATAAAATCCAGCCAATAATATATGTAGATGCCTACTTTTCCACATTTCACCAACCCATTTTTCTTCAGTGCAACCCCACATTTTGTTAATGTTAATAATAAAAACCAACAGTTATACAGCAGTTACTATTTCTCAGGGTGGGCTTCATTTATATTAGCTCATTTAATCCTTATAACACCCTTTCAGGTATATACTATTGTTATCCCCAATTTATAGTTGAGCAACTGTGGCACAGATAAATTCAATGCTTGTCCAGGGTCTCCCTACTGCTAAGTGACATAGTCAGGATTTGAATACGGACAATCTGGCTTCCAAGGTCATAGTTATTTATTTATTTAGAGACAGGGTCTTCCTCTGTTGCCCAGGCTAGAGTGCAGTGGCATAATCATGGCTCCCTGCAGCCTTGACTTCCTGGCTCAAACAATCCTCCTGCCTCAGCCTCCTGAGTAGCTGGGATCATGGGTGACGCTACCATGCTTGGCTAATTTTTTTTCATTCATAGAGATGGGGTCTTGTCATATTGCCCAGTCTGGTCTTGAACTCCTGGACTCAAGTGATCCTTCTGTCTTACCCTCCCAAAGTGTTGGGATTAGAGGGATGAGCCACCACAAGTTCATGTGAGCCACCCAGTCCCAAGTTCGTGCTCTTAAACATTATCTTGAACTGCCTTTTTCTTTTTTTTTTTTTTTTTTGTGAGACAAAGTCTCACTCTGTCACCCAGGCTGGAGTGCAGTGGCGCTATCTCTGCTCACTGCAACCTCTGTCTCCAGGGTTCTAGCGATTCTTTTGCCTCAGCGTCCTGAGTAGCTGGGACTACAGGTGCTCGCCACCATGTCTGACAAGTTTTTTTTGCATTTTTAGTAGAGACAGGGTTTCACATGGTAGCCAGGATCTCCTGACCTTGTGATCCACCCACCTTGGCCTCTCAAAGTGCTGTGGTTACAGGCATGAGCCTCCACTCCAGGCCTGAACTGCCTTTCATAGCCAGTAGCTATTGGGTGCTTACTGTGTGTTGAGAGCAATTAGCACTATCAGCACAACTACCTTCTAAGGTACACATTATTATTATTATTTCAGTACTTTACATGTTGCAGCACAGGACACACTTTTGCTGCTGAGTAGCATTGGTTTGATGGTGGTTTGACAGAGTGGTTGATCTTCCTTTGCCCTTTGATTTTCCAAGAAGTGGTTCCTAAAGGTCGTCAGAATTTGCCCTTGGGGCTGGAGCTAGGTGTGATATATTGCATGATTAGTGTGTAAGGCATGTAGTTGTAGTTTGAATTTTATTAATTTGTGTATATGTATTTTTTAGAGATGGGATCTCTCTCTGTCACTCAAGCTGGAGTGTAGTGACATCATCATAGCTCACTGCAGCCTTGAACTCCTGGGCTCACACAGTCTTCCCACCTCAGCCTTTCAGTAGCTGGGACTACAGGTGCACACCACCGCATCCAGCTAATGTAGTTTGAATTTAGTGAGGGTCATATTTTTTCATATTGAACAAGAGACAGTCTGAAAGAGCAAGAGTTCAGGAAAGAGGCTTAATTTAATCTTCCCTTCATCACTTACCAGCTAGAGTTTATTTAAATCTGAGTCTTAGATTTTTCTCATCTGTAAAATGGGCATCATAATAGCTGCTTGGTGGTGGTGGTGTGAGAATTAAGTAAGACGGTGTGTATAAAGTATCTGGCCTGCTGTCCGACACATGGTACTTGCTCTGCAAATGTGAGTTCCCTCACTTTTCCCAAGGGCACTTAACTGTTGAGGTAATAGATCGCTGTATGTGGAAGGTACCAAACCAGCCCCAATTAAAACCTAGTGAATAATACACATGTAAACAACTGAGAGTGGATTATATATGAGGAAATATTTTACTATTATTGTACTTTAAGTTCTGGGGCACATGTGCAGAACGTGTAGGTTTGTTACATAGGTATACACATCCCATAGTGATTTGCTGCATCCATCACCCTGTCATCTACATTAGGTATTTCTCCTAATGCTATCCCTCCCCTATCCCCAGAAACCCTGCGGCCCCTCCCTTAGCCCCCCAACCACGACAGGCCCCAGTATGTGATGTTTCCCTCCCTGTATCTGTGTGTTCTCATTGTTCAACACCCACTTATCAGTGAGAACTTGTGGTGTTTGGTTTTCTGTTCTTGTGTCAGTTTGCTGAGAGTGATGATTTCTGGCTTTATCCATGTCCCTACAAAGGACATGAACTCATCCTTTTGATGGCTGCGTAGTATTCCATGGTGTATAAGTGCCACACATTCTTTATCCAGTCTATCACTGATGGGCATTTGGATTGGTTCCAAGTCTTTGCTATTGTGATCAGTGCTACAATAAACATGCATGTGCATGCACCTTGGTAATAGGATGATTTATAATTTTTGGGGTATATGCCCAGTAATGAGATTCCTGGGTCAAATGGTATTTCTAGTTGTAGATCTTTGAGGAATTGCCACACTGTCTTCCACAATGGTTGAACTAATTTACACTCCTACCAACAGTATGAAAGCATTCCTATTTCTCCACATTCTCTCCAGCATCTGTTGTCTCCTAATTTTTTAATGATCACCATTCTAACTGGCATGAGATGGTACCCCAATGTTATTTTGATTTGCATTTCTCTAATGACCAGTGATGATGAGCATTTTTTTTTTTTGTATGTTTGTTGGCTGCATAAATGTCTTCTTTTTAGAAGTGTCTGTTCATATCCTTTGCCCACTTTGATGAGGTTGTTTGTTTTCTTCTTGTAAATTTGCTTAAGTTCTTTGTAGATTCTGGCTATTAGCCCTTTGTCAGATGCATAGATTGCAAAAATTTTTTCCCATTCTATTGTTTACCAGTTTACTCTAATGATAGTTTCTTTTGGTGTACAGAAGCTCTTAAGTTTAATTAGATCTCATTTGCCTATCTGGGCTTTTGTTGTCATTGCTTTTGGTGTTTTTATCATGAAGTCCTTGTCCATGCCTATGTCCTGAATGGTATTCCCTAGATTTTCTTCTAAGATTTTTATGGTGTTAGGTATTATGTTTAAACCTTTAATCCATCTGGAGTTAATTTTTGTATAAGGTGTAAGGAAGGGATCCAGTTTCAGCTTTCTGCATATGGCTAGCCAGTTTTCTCACCACCATTTATTAAATAGGGAATTCTTTCCCAATTGCTTGTTTTTGTCAGATCTGTCAAAGATCAGATGGCTGTAGAAGTGTGGCATTATTTTTGAGGCCTCTGTTCTGTTCCATTGGTCTATATCTCTATTTTGATACCAGTACTATGCTGTTTTGATTACTGTAGTCTTAGAGTATAGTTTGAAGTCAGTTAGCATGATACCTCCAGCTTTGTTTTATTTGCTTAGGATTGTCTTGGCTATGCAGGCTCTTTTTTCTTTCCATATGAAATTTAAGGTGTTTTTTTCCAATTTTGTGAAGAAAGATAATGATAGCTTGATGGGGATAGCATTGAATCTATAAATTACTTTTGGCAGTATGGCCATTTTCATGATATTGATTCTTCCTAACCATGAGCATGGAATGTTATTCCATCCATTTGTGTCCTCTCTTATTTCCTTGAGCAGTGGTTTGTAGTTTTCTTTGAAGAGGTCCTTCATGTTCCTTGTTAGTTGTATTCCTAGGTATTTTTTTTTCTCTTTGTAGCAATTGTGAATAGGAGTTCATTCATGATTTGGCTCTCTGTTTGTCTGTTACTAGTGTAAAGGAATGCTTGTGATTTTTGCACCTTGATTCTGTATCCTGAGACTTTGCTGAAATTACTTATCAGCTTAAGGAGATTTGGGGCTAAGATGATGGAATTTTCTAAATATACAATCATGTCATCTGCAGACAGACAATTTGACTTTCTCTTTTCCTATTTGAATATCCTTTATTTCTTTCTCTTGCCTGAATACCCTGGTCAGAACTTCCAGTACTATATTGAACAGGAGTAGTGAGAGAGAGCACCCTTGTCTTGTGCCGGTTTTCAAAGGGAATGCTTCCAGTTTTTGTCCATTCAGTATCATATAGGCTGTAGGTTTGTCATAAATAGCTCTTATTATTTTCAAGTATGTTCCATCGATACCTAGTTTATTGAGCGTTTTTAGCATAAAGGGCCATTCAATTTTGTTGAAGGCCTTCTCTGCATCTATTGAGATAATCATGTGGTTTTTGTCTTTGGTTCTGTTTATGTGATGGATTATGTTTATAGATTTGTGTATGTTGAACCAGCCTTGCATCCCAGGGATGAAGCCAGCTTGATAGTGCTGGATAAGCTTTTTGATGTGCTTTTGGATTTGGTTTGCCAGTATTTTATTGAGAACTTTCTCATCAAGGTTAATCATGGATATTGGCCTGCAATTAAGTTTTGTAGTTGCATCTCTGCCAGGTTTTGGTATCAGGATGATGTTGATCTCATAAAATGAGTTAGGGAGGATTCCCTCTTTTTCTGTTGTTTGAAATAGTTTCAGAAGGTATGGTACTAGCTCCTCTTTGTACCTCTGGTAGAATTAGGCTGTGAACCCGTCTAGTCCTGTCCTTTTTTTGGTTGGTGGGCTATTAATTGCTGCCTCAATTTCAGACCTTGTTATTGGTCTATTCAGGGATTCGACATCTTGATTTAGTCTTAGGAGGGTGTAAGTGACCAGGAATTTATCAGTTTGGTCTATTCAGGGATTCAACATCTTGATTTAGTCTTAGGAGGGTGTAAGTGACCAGGAATTTATCAGTTTTTTCTAGATTTACTGGTTTATTTGCATAGAGGTGTTTATTGTATTCTCTGATGGTAGTTTGTATTTCTGTAGGATCAGTGGTGCTATCCCTTTTATCATTTTTTGTTACATCTATTTGATTCTTCTCTCTTTTCTTCTTTATTAGTCTGGCTAGTGATCTATCTATTTTGTTGATCTTTTCTAAAAAGCAGCTCCTGGATTCATTGATTTTTTTGAAGGGTTTTTGTGTCTTTATCTCCTTTAGTTCTGTTCTGATCTTAGTTATTTCTTGTCTTCTGCTAGCTTTTGAATTTGTTTGATCATGCTCCTCTAGCTCTTTTAATCATGACATTAGGATGTCCATTTTGGATCTTTCCTCTTTTCTCTTGTGGACATTTAGTGCTATAAATTTCCCTCTACACAGTGCTTTAAATCTGTCCCAGAGATTCTGGTATGTTGTGTCTTCATTCTTATTGGTTTCAAGGAACACCTTTATTTCTGCCTTCATTTCATTATTTATCCAGTAGTCATTCAGGAGCAGGTTGTTTAGTTTCAACATAGTTGTGCAGTTTTGAGCAAGTTTCTTAATCCTGAGTTCTAATTTGATTGCACTGTGGTCTGAGAGACTGTTTAAGATTTCCATTCTTTCCCATTTGCTGAGGAGTTTTTTCTACTTCCAATTATGTGATCAGTTATAGAATAAGTGTGATGTGGTGCTGAGAAGAATGTATATTCTGTGGATTTGGGGTGGAGAGTTCTGTAAATGTCTATCTATTAGGTCTGCTTGGTCCAGATCTGAGTTCAAGTCCTAGATATCCTTGTTAATTTTCTGTCTCATTGATCTGTCTAATATTGAGAGTGGGATGTTAAAGTCTCCCACTATGATTGTGTGGGAGTCTAAGTCTCTTTATAGGTCATTAAGAACTTGCTTTATGTGTCTGGGTGCTCCTGTATTGGGTGCATTTATATTTAGGATAGTTAGCTCTTCTTGTTGCATTGATCCTTTTACCATTATGTAATACCCTTGTTTGTCTCTTTTCATCTTTGTTGGTTTAAAGCATGTTTTATCAGAGACTAAGATTGCAACCCCTGCTTTCTGGTACTCTCCATTTGCTTGGTAAGTTTTTCTCTGTCCCTTTATTTTGAGCCTGTGTGTGTCTTTACACATGAGATGGGTCTCCTGAATACAACACACTGATGGGTCTTGACTCTTTATCCAATTTGCCAGTCTTTGTCTTTTAATTGAGGCATTTAGTTCATTTACATTAAAGGTAAATATTGTTATGTGTGAATTTATCCTGCTATTTTGATGCTAGCTGGTTGTTTTGTCCATTAGTTGATGCAGTTTCTTCAAAGTGTTGATGGTTTTTACAATTTGGTATGTTTTTGCAGTGGCTGGTTCTGGTTGTTCCTTTCCATGTTTAATGCTTCTTTCAGGAGTTCTTGTAAACCAGGCCTGGTGATGATGAAATTTATCAACATTTGCTTGTCCATAAAGGATTTTATTTCTCCTTGGTTTATGAAGCTTAGTTTGGCTGGATATGAAATTTTGGGTTGAAAATTCCTTAGGAATATTGAATATTGGCCCCCACTCTCTTCTGGCTTGTAGGATTTCTGCCAAGAGATCTGCTCTGAGTCTGATGGGCTTCCCTTTGTGGGTAACCCGACCTTCCTCTCTGAATGCCCTTAGCATTTTTTCTTTTCATTTCAACCCTGGTGAATCTGACAATTATGTGTGCTCTTCTTGAGGAGTATCTTTATGGTGTTCTCTGTATTTCCTGAATTTGAATGTTGGCCTGCCTTGTTGGGTTGGGGAAGTTCTCCTGGATAATATCCTGAAAAGTGTTTTCCAACTTGGTTTCATTCTCCCCGTCACTTTCAGGTGCACTGATGAAACATAGATTTGGTCTTTTCACATAATCCCATATTTTTTGGAGGCTTTGCTCATTTCTTTTCACTCTTTTTTCTCTAATCTTATCTTCTCACTTTATTTCATTGAATTGATCTTCGATCTCTGATAACCTTTCTTCTGCTTGATAGACTCAACTATTGAAACTTGTGTATGCTTCAGGAAGTTCTCATGCTGTTTTTTTCAGCTCCATCAAGTCGTTTATGCTCCTCTCTATGCTGTTTGTTCTAGTTAGTATTTCGTCTAACCTCTTTTGAAGGTTCTTAGTTTCCTTGCATTGAGTTAGAACATACTCCTTTAGCTCAGGGAAGTTATTACTCACTTTCTGAAACCTACTTCTGTCAATTCATCAGACTCATTCTCCATCCAGTTTTGTTCCCTTGCTGGTGAGGAGTTGTAATCCTTATAGAGGAGAAGAGGCATTTTGATTTCTGGAATTTTCAGCCTTTTTTCACTGGTTTCTTCCCATCTTCGTGGGTTTATCTAACTGGTCTTTGAAGTTGGTGACTTCTCGATGGGGTCTCTGAGTGGACATCCTTTCTGTTGATGTTGAGACTGTTTCTTTCTGTTTGTTAGTTTTCCTTCTAACAGTCAGGCCCCTCTGCTGCAGGTGTGCTCATGCCTGCTCAAGGTCCACTTCAGACCCTGCTTGCCTGGGAATCACTGACAGGGGCTGGAGAACAGCAAAGATTGCTGCCTGTTCCTTCCTCTGGTAGCCCAGTAGGGTACCTGCCAGATGCCAGCCAGAGCTCTCCTGTATGAGGTGTGTCTGTCAGCCCCTGCTGGGAGGTATCTCCCAGTCAGGATATATGAGTATCAGGGGAGTTACTTGAAGAGGCAGTCTGTCCCTTATCAGAGCTCCAGTACTGTGCTTAGAGATTCGTTGTTCCCTGCAGAGCCACTGGGCAGGGATGTTTAAGTCTGTTGAAGCTGAACCCATAACCGCCCCTCTTCCCAGGTGCTCTGTCTCAGGAAGGTGGGGGCTTTTATAAGTCCCAGTCTGGCTGCTGCCTTTTTCAGAGATGCCCTGCCCAGCAACGAGGGAGTCTAGTGACACAGTCTGCCAACAGAGGCCTTGCTGAGTTGCCGTGGGCTCCGCCAGGTGGCTGTGTAAACTTCCTCCCGATTTTGTTTACACAGGCGAGGTTAAAACCGCCTACCTGAGCCTCAGCAGTGGTGGATGCCCCTCACCCCACCAAGCTCGAAAGTCTCAGGGCAAGCTCAGACTGTGCTGGCTGCAAGAATTTCAAGCCAGCAGATCTTAGCTTGCTGGTCTTTATGGGGGTGGGATCTCCCAAGCCAGATCGCCTTGCTCCCTGGCTTCAGCCCCCTTTTTCAGGGGAATGAGTGGTTCTGTCTCGATGGCATTCCAGGCACCACTGGGGTATGGAAAAAAAAAAAAAAAAAACTACTGTTGCAACTAGCTTGGTGTCTTCCCAAACAGCCGCCCAGTGTTGTGCTGAAAACCTGGGGCACTGGTGGTGTAGGCACCAAAAGGAATCTCCTGGTCTGCAGGTTGTGAAGACCGTGAGAAAAGCACTGTATCTGAGCTGGAGTGCTGGGAAAAGTCCCTAATGGCTTTCCTCAGCAAGGAGAGGGAGTTTTCTGGCCCCTTGTGCTTCCTGGGTGAGGTGACACCCACCTTGCTTCAGTTTGCCCTCCTTGGGCTGCACCCACTCTCTACCCAGTCCCAGCGAGATGAACCAGGAACCTCAGTTGGAAATGCGGTGATCACCTGCCTTCTGCGTCGCTCTTGATAGGAGTGGGGCACCAGAGCTGTTCCTATTTGGTCAACGTGCCAGAAATCCGCCAGTATTTTCATTAATGTCAAAGAAATACATGAGAATGTATTGTGCGACAGGCACAATTCTAAATCCATTAAATATGTTTAATTTTAAAAATCCTTAACCAACTCTGTAAGTTAGAACATTTATTATTATTACTTTCATTTTATGGACACAGAAACTGAGTCAGAATGCAGTTAAGTAACTTGCTCTTGGTTGTAAAGCTAGTAAGCAGAAGATCTGGGATTCAGACTCAGGCCTTGTGGTTGCAGAGTCTTACTATGATAAGATCAGCTAGCAAATTCGCACTTTGGGTTTCTGTTTGGCAGTCCATTTCCAGAGTTTTTATTTAAGTTTTGACATCTTCCTTGGTTATATCCAATAGCGTATATTAAAGTTAATTTGAATTTTTACCATTGTGTTTGTTTCATAAAAGATCATCTATCCATCTACCATTTCATTTATTCATTCAGCAATATTTTTCAGGTCACTTTAAAGGCAGGACGATTGCATAAAAAGACTTGAAGTCAAAAAACCTGTCTTTTTCATTTCCTTGCTCTGTGACCTTGGGTCGGTCATTTAACTTGTCTAAGCCTCAGTCTCTATAGGTTAAAGGGAGGAAGTAATACCTACTTCTCTGGGGTATTCTGATGCTTAGGTGAGACAGTAGTGAGAAGAAAGACAGTTTGGAAAATAAAGTGCTCTGCAAACGTTATTTGATCTATCTGTTTCACGAAGAGGAGCCAGCCAGAAGCCTCTGCTTACTCAAGCAACAACTTAGCTTTGGGAGTAGGATGTGAATTAAATTGCTCTCTGTCCTTCTTTTATTGTTGATCTTTTATTGTTGAGTTTGAGCCTCAGCTGTGGCACTCACATGTGAAGAAAAAGAGAAGCTCAGGGAACCCTCTTCTTTGTGTGCACATGTCTTCATGGGAAACTGATAGGTTTGTCTGACAGCCAGGTGCTGCCTCCTCCTTAGTGCAGAATACAAGTGGAAGTGTTACACTACAAAATAATTAGCATTTCCTTACACAGAAAAGATGTTAAAGATAAACAAGGGGCTGGTGAGACTTGGTAGAAGGGGTGAAGTGTACTAAGAAGCTCATGCTGCCCTGCTGCGGAAGACCAGCCTTCTGACCGCCCAGAAGCATTTCAGACCGCAAGGAACTCTGATTTAAATTGCAGAGGGCTTTTTTTTTCCTTCTTGTAAATTGCCTTGTATGACAATGCCCATTAAGAGAGTTAGTTCCTGGAGCGACTGTCGGCAATGGAATGAACTAATTGTAAGTGAAAGTCAAATACCAATTCCTAGGCCCACTCCACAAGAAGCCTTATTCTTTAGATCTGATCATCTGCATTTTTAAAAGCTCCCAGGAAGATGCTAATTCACCATTAGATATGGGACTCATGACTTGGAGATGGGAATGAAGTAAAACTTGTGGTAATTGGGCTGATGAGTTTTGGGGACTAAACAGGTTTTTGGAATGCTTCTGTCCCAGGTCCTGTTCACCTCCATTTTCCATGACCCTCTGTCCATTTTCATGAAAATCAGTTTTCAGAATAGTGAATGTCATTCTTTGTCAACCATTTCATGAGAACAAAGGTGAATGATTTTAGGAGGTTATTTGTCTTATACTTTCAGCTCACGTCCCCCAGGTACAGTTTTGTGATTGATGTTTGAGAACACTGTTTCCATGATAAAATCTCAGTGGTCAGTTCTCTGTTCATCTGCTTTATTTTCGGTATAGGTGGCAAGTACTGATGGGTTAGGCTGCGCCTGAACAAGGTCCCTGCCCAGTGCCAAGAAAGAAAGAGAATAGGCAACAGAACCTTTGATGTGTTGTATCTTCAGGATCTTTGGAGGTCATGAAATGTAAGGAAAGTTGTTAGTGAAGGCTTGGAATACACTGTGTTTCCTAAGAGCTGATGAAAGATGGGGAACATAGGCATGCTTGTGACTTAGCAATGCAAGTAGGTTGGTTGACTGTGATGTGGTGATTAAACATAAAATAAAAGATGTGTTCATAGACATGTTTTGGCAGGTTACTTTTTTTTGAGGCAGTGTCTTGCTCTGTCATTCAGATTGGCGTGCAGTGGCACGATCGCGGCTCACCCCAGGCTTGACCTCCGAGGCTCAAGTGATGCTCCCGCCTTAGCATCCTGAGTAGCTGGGACCACAGGCACATACCTGACACCTGGCTATTTTTTTCTGTTTTTTGGAAATATGGAGGTTTCACTTTGTTGCTATTTTGACAAATTGCTTTTAACCAACAAAACCTGTGCATTTGAATTCTGGTTTCTGACACTGTGTGACCAAGTACAAGTGGCTTAACCTCTCTGTCTTCAGTTTCCTCATCTGATAAAAGGATTTAACAATGCTCAAATTCCTTGGCTGTTTTGAAGTTATAATAAAACAAGGATATGAGTGTTTTGTACATAACAAAAGATAGTTTCCATCCGATCTGGAGCCAGCTTCCACTTTCTCAGTTTGTCCTGGAATGTAAAGTGGCAGCTACCACAAGATGCAACAGTCTTGATAGGAGAATCTATTTGGTTGAGCTGATGCACCTCAATGTTGCCCTTTAAAAAACAAAATGCTGGGGTACATATTGGTGCATATAACATCATAAAGTACTACATGACAGTGCATAATGCAGCAGCTTGTGAGCTGTAGAAGTCAATAAAGGAGATTGTTGAAATGTGCTTTGCAAAACGGCTATGAAGCCAGGAGGCTGTATTAATGGTATCCCCCTGGTCCACCCCAGTATTTATTTAATACCAATGGGTCAGCTGTAGGAAGATCGATCTCATTATGTAGTTGGTAACATGATGTCATCATGGGTGGATTCCACTTGCCATATAAGATTCCGGAAGGCAGGGATTTTTAGTTAATACATTTTGAGCTAAGTAGTCACAGCTCACTTTTTCCTATTTTATGTTGGTGGTTGAAGATACAACAAATGACTTGCATTTTGCTACGTGGAGAAAAGCAATCTGAACAGGAGCTAAGAATTGCTGGGTTTCAAATTCAACGTCTGTTCCTTGGGAGAGGGTCATCACGATAAGAATAGGCACTCAAGCAAGAAGGAGCACCCAGATAGCAAGTTTTGTACTGAACACTGAGACCCAGGCTTAGCACTCTTTGATCAGAATAAAAGCTTAGCAAAGAGGGATGAAGTCTCATAGTTACCAAAAGCACTTTTCAAAGCTTTTTTCTCATTTAAGCCTTACAACAGCCCTGTGATGTCAGTGTTTGAATCCTCGTTTGGCTGGGGAGGAAGGAAGACACAGAGCCATAAAGTGGCAGGGCGGGGAATAGATTCTTGGGCCCAGGGTTTTCTCCATATGAAATGGTCTTTATCAAAAATAAGGTGAGATTTTGATGGTAGTATGATAGTGTAAAGCCCCGGGGGCCCAGAAATCCTGGATACATTTACCTGGTGACAAAGGACAGCAAGAATAAAAAATAAAAAGCAGAAGATTTTTTCTTCCCTTCCTCCCTCCTCCTCCCTCTCCCTCTCTCCTTTCTCCTCTCTCTCTTCTTTCTCTCTTTCTTTCCTTCCTTCCTTCTTTCCTTTCCTTTTTTCTTTTCTTTCCTTTTCTTTCTTTCCTTCTTTTCTTTCCTTTCTTTCTTTCCTTCTTTCCCTCCCTTCCTCCCTTTCTCCCTTTCTCTCTTTCTTTCCCTGTCTATTTAGATGTGGAATCTCCCTCTATCACCCAGGCTGGAGTACTGTGTGTAATGATAGCTCATGGCAACATTGAACTCCTGGGCTCAAGAACTTCTTTCTTTCGAGCATGTCTCCTATGCACTTCTTTCTTTCTCTATTCATGTCTCTTTCTTATGTGGGTTTCTTCATTTCCTTGGTCCTCTATCTGGCCTACCCTTGCCTGGTTTTTCTCTTGTGTCTCTCTCTTGCCTTTTTATTCCCTTTTCTGCTTTTACTCAACCCTGTCTTCCTCACTTAACCTACAAAAATATAAAATGAAATTATTGTATACCTCTAGAAGTTGTATATTTATGGAATAAAGTTTTATGTTTCTTGCTCTCAATTTAAATGCAGTGTAACTTAAATTACATAATTATAATGATTATTCCTATAACAGACTCCATGCAGCCTTAAAAATGACAGGCGAGTCCAATCAATGCCTATTTCCATTTTTCGGATTTTAATTTACCTCACCTAAACTGGGGATTAAGTAACTTGTGGCCTTTGAATCTGCTTTTTGTACCTATTACTGCAATTTTCATCATTACAGATGGTCCCCCAAACACCAATTTCCCATTGGCTCCAGTTGTTCAAGGTAGTAAAACTGCACATAAAAAAAGCAGCTTTTAAAAAACAGCCTAAATCTGGAATGTAATCAAGAGTACCACAAACATAGTTGCCTCGTCAACAACAAATGCTGTTTATATCCCCTATGGATTGACAGTCCCTGACACGTGCATCAAGAACCGTGTCAGAGTAGTACATCCTCATTCTTCTCTGGTTCCCTCGTGGTCTATCATCTATTCAATCCAATTTAGTTGAACAAACATTCATTATGCAGCTATTAAGTGTTAGGGATTTTCAGATAGTGTGCTGCCACTTTTAAATAACAGAGAAGCTTCCCATTAGCGCACACATTTCCCAACTCCTCTAGCTGAGCCCAGTAAGTATAAATAAATGGAGATACAGGCTGAGTGTCCCTTATCTGAAATACTTAGAAGCAGAAGTATTTTGGGTTTTGAGTTTTTTTCAGCGTTTGGAATATTTGCATTATACTTACAGGTTGAGCATCCCAAATCTGCAAATCCCAAATCCGAAATGAGTAGTTCCTTGAAGGATCATTTCAGATTTTGGAACATTTTGGAGTTTTGATTTTTGAATTTAGGGTGCTCAACCTGTATTAGCATTGGGCAAAGGAAAGTCAATGAACATAGGCCGAGCACCACAATGGACTTGTATACCAAGCAAGGTGCTTTCAATATATTAGAGTTCAATTATCACAGCAATTTTTGAAGGTAGGTGTTATTTTCACCCTTTTTAAGGATGGGGAGACTGAGGCTTTAGAAACTTAAATGAATTGGAAAAAAAGTAATTACTATTTCTTTCTTTTTTTTCTTGATGTCCTTTTTATTATGGTAAAATATACATAATGTAGCATAGCATAACATTTGGCCAGGCATGGTGGCTCATGCCTTAATCCCAGCACTTTGGGAGGTCGAGGTAGGTAGACCACTTGAGGTCAGGAGTTCGAGACCAGCCTGAACAATGTGGTTAAATGATGTCTCTATTAAAGATGCAATAAATAGTTGGGCATGGTGGCGTGCGCCTGTAATCCCAGCTACTTGGGAGGCTGAGGCAGGAGAATCACTTGAACCCGGGAGGTGGAGGTTGCAGTGAGCCGAGATTGTGCCATAGCACTCCAGTCTGGGCAACAGAGCAAGACTGAGTCTCAAACGAAAAACAACAACAACAAACATAACATTTAACAATTTTTAAGTATACAATTCAGTGGCATTAAATACATCGATGACATAGTATAATCATTACTACTATCTATTTTCAAAATTTTTAATTATCCAAAACAGAAACTCTGTAACCATTCAACAATCATTTCCCACTACCCCCACCCCACCCCAGCCCACCCTGGTAGCCTCTGTTCTACTTTCTGATCACTATTGTTTCTAATGATAGTTAGCTGGCATTACTGAGAAGCCGCACAATGTGGTGATGTGAGTGAGGGCTCTAACACCAGAAGCCAAAGTTCAAAACCTGACTTCTTTAGGTTTAAAATTAATTTTGTAAATCTACCACACTGATTGCAAGTGCTTTTTCCATTTCAAGCAGAAGAGGCAGGTCTCAGCTGTATTTTGGTCAGAAAAACTAGGTAACTTCATATGTAGAAAATGAATAGTTGGCTGCAGAACATAGAACTCAGGAAGACATTTCTGATGGAAATTGCAAGGATATATTAATAGTGGAGCATAGAAATAATGAGAGTCCAGTGAACCTTCTGACTTGGGAAAGGATCCCAAAGTGTTGGTCATGAATCTGGTGCTGAAAAAGAAAAAATGTTTTTTTCTTTTCAGATGGGGTTTCCCTCTATCACCCTGGCTGGAGTACAGTGGTGCAATCTTGACTCATTGCAGCCTCTGCCTCTCAGGCCCGTGATCCTTCCACCTCACCTCAGCCTCCCAAGTAGCTGGGACCACAGGCATATACCACCATGCCCAGCTAATTCTTCTATTTTTGGTAGAGATGGGGTTTTGCCATGTTGCTCAGGCTGGTCTCAAACTCCTGAGCTCAAGTGGTCCACCCGCCTTGGCCTCCCAAAGTGCTAGAATTACAGGCATGAGCCACTGTGCCTAGTTTTGAAAAAGAAAAATCTTAAGCAGCAAACAAATACACAGACACACACACACACGTATGTGCAACATAAAGTGTTCCAGTGATTACACACACCCATATGTGTGTATATACGCACACACACCCATATCTATACATACATCTATCTCTGTATTGTGATGGTTAATATTATGTGTCAACTTGACTGCACCAGGGGGGCCTAGAATAAACATTGTTCCTGAGTGTATCTGTCGGGGAGTTTCCAGATGAGATGAGCATTTGAATCAGTCGACTGAGTAAAGTAAATTGCCCTCCCTAGTGTGGGTGGTACATCCAATCCATTGAGCGCCTGAATAGTACAGGAGGGAGAAATGTGTCTCTTTTTCTTCCTGCCTGCCTGCTTGAGCTGTCACATCGGTCTTCTTCTGTCCTTGAATTGGGATTTACACTATCAACTTCCGGGCTACTCAGGCCTGGAATCGTACCACTGGCTTTCCTGAGTCTCTAGCTTGCAGACAGCAGATTGTGTGACTTCGTCACCAAAACCACATGAGTCAGTTCCTCATAATAAGTCTCTATATGTATAT
This sequence comes from Aotus nancymaae, assembly GCF_030222135.1. Classification (NCBI taxonomy): domain Eukaryota; kingdom Metazoa; phylum Chordata; class Mammalia; order Primates; family Aotidae; genus Aotus; species Aotus nancymaae. The sequence continues at coordinate 14,024,649 of NW_026988455.1, forward strand.
GTCTTTGCATACTCATACACAATTGATGTTTTTTATCTGGACAAGCCTGACCAATTATCTATGGACAAATATGCAGCTTAAAATACTGGTACCATTCTCCTCTGATCCAAGGGCAAGGAGCTCTCAGAGTTCTCAACAACTTGAAAGTAGGATTTCACTTGTCATAGAGTGAGGATAACTGAACCTGATGTAAACACACATCCAGTTCCCTTTGAGGTACACCTGACTATGTGCAATGACCTAACTATCTCCAAAGTAACAACACAGCCAGTTCACAGAAAAGTCATACAAGTCTAGGGAAATCCACAGTGTTCCTTGAAAAGTCTCCTGGCCTGGGCCTTTGAAAGATGGACAAACTTGTCATCTGCTAGAGGAAAACTTGGAGAAAAACAGGTCTGGGGTGACAGCTGAGGCCAGCCTATATTAGCCAATTAATTTTGGGCTAAGAGTTGTACCTCTCTGAACCAGGTTAACTGTATCTATTGCATAAAGCAGAAATGGGGATTAAATGAGGTAATTTATGTCAACAGTGCTTGGCCATTGCCTGGCACAAAGAATATGGTCAAGAAGTATGATTTCTCTCAATGGCAGTAGTAACTGCTGTTTCCAAAGCATTTCCTCCGTTGTCAAGATCATACATTTTTCTCCTTTACAACTTGCAAAGGAAGTGTTTTCATCTTGTTTTGTTTTGTTTTGGAGTCTGTGTGGAGATGAGGAAACTCAATCTCAGAGACATTAAATAATGGCCCACAGAGCAGCTGGAAAGTGGCAGGACTAGAATTTAAGGCAGGCTGTGTGGGCTTCCTCAGTCTGCCTGGTCGCCAGCCTCCTTTCATCTTTCAACACTCACTGTCCAATCTGACCTTACACAGTGGGCTCTAAAAAATAAGGTCTTCCCTGAAGCCAGATACTGATTTCTTAGCAAGGGATGAAGGGAGAATGTCAGGGTAAAATACTTTAGTATGTGTCCTGGATTTACCTTCTCTCCTCTGGATGGGCAAAGTTATGAACTTTTATTTCTTGAGACTTTTGGCAGTTGTTTGTTCCTGCCAACAAGGCCAGTGTCACTGAATCAGTGCCACCAACTCAGTGGAGGGAGGCGGGTGGTGATGTTGAGCAGTTTCAATGGCAACATAAATCCCAGCTGTTCACCCCATCAGTATCAAAATGGAGACAAGCTAGAAAACTAATAGGGTTACAGAGTAGTTCAAAGAAAGATATTTGGAGGCAAATAGCTTCTGTAAAGACTATCTTATCCTCCACGACCTTGCTGGTATATTCTGATGCCCCTCCTAGTGGAGGGATGTGGAGTTTGGGACTAAAGATTTTGCAACACCGAATTCAACTTTGAAGCATGAATTCACATTTAAAATTAAAGCAGTTTGGGGCTGGGTGTGATGACTCATGCCTATAGTCCCAGCACTTTGGGAGGCTGAGGAGGGCAGATCACTTGAGGTCAGGAGTTCAAGACCAGCCTGGCCAACATGGTGAAACCCCATCTCTACTAAAAATAGAAAAATTAGATGTCGGTGATGGCTCATGCTTGTAATCCCAGCTACTCGGGAGACTGAAGCAGGAGAATCGCTTGAACCTGGGAGGCAGAGTTTGCAGTAAGCCAAGATCATACCATTGCACTGCAGCCTGAGTAACACAGTGAGACTTCATCTCAATATAAATAAATAAAATTAAAGCAGTTTGGGCTATAAGGTCTTAAAAGTTTTCTACCTCAACACTTTGGTGATGCCATCTTTCCCAGTGGCCCTTGTCCTCTTCTTTTGGCTGAGCCATTTTCTTTTCTCCTTTTACTGTGGCCACTTTCTAAGATCCCTTTTTCCTAGGGTCCTTCATTTCTCATAGCTTTGGGGAATTCAAGCCCTTGAAGTGTCACTCAAGGATTGGGTTCTGTGAATGCCTCCCAACCCATCCTCCTCTCCTCAATCCTTTTCTAAACTCATCTGCCTTGAATGCCACAACCAGAATTTTCTTACTTTCAACCTTTTATTCTATAGCTTCCAATTATTTTCTCCTTCTCAAGCTTAAGCCTTCTCAAGTTGGATCTGACATCTACTTCTATTCAAATAATGTTTTTATCTTAGGAAAAAAAGAAATCCAATTAGAGTAATACCTGGGGACAACCTCAATCAACCGAACTTGCAATGGTAGAATCTTCAGGGATAGCAATCAACTCATGAAATGTTGCATGGATGGGGTAGCATAAAAAAGCAAAAGTTGGCCGGGCGCGGTGGCTCACGCCTGTAATCCCAGCACTTTGGGAGGCCGAGGCGGGTGGATCACGAGGTCAAGAGATCGAGACCATCTTGGTCAACATGGTGAAACCCCGTCTCTACTAAAAATACAAAAAATTAGCTGGGCACGGTGGCGCGTGCCTGTAATCCCAGCTACTCAGGAGGCTGAGGCAGGAGAATTGCCTGAATCCAGGAGGCGGAGGTTGCAGTGAGCCGAGATCACGCCATTGCACTCCAGTCTGGGTAACAAGAGCGAAACTCCGTCTCAAAAAAAAAGCAAAAGTTAACTTTTGAAAGGATTGCAATAAAGGCAAGAAGGGAATTTAATTGCTAATCTAGCAAATTCAATATTGAAGTGACTAAATGATAACATGAGGAGTTATTATTGGAAAGAAGATATTTATTTACTAGTTAGCACTGAAAATGTCACGGGCCCTGGGTTTCTTCCTAACCAGGGGTTCATTTTTCATTGGCCCCACAACAGGAAGTAATTCATCCTGTTAGAAAAAAAATGTAACATTTCCTTCCCATTCACATAACAGGCTGGAGTTTGGTGATTTTACCAGAAATTAGGTTTTTTTCCTTGGAGAGAATGATGTTTTTATGAAGCACACACAAACTCAGAGAGGAAGAGAGGCTCTGCAGCATACAGACTAGCAGGAGTTTAACTGAGAACATGTGACAAGCAGCCAGCAATTTTTTTTTTTTTTTTTTTGTAGGGAATATTGAGAATAAGCAAAGTATGCTTTTACAGAATTCAACTGATGCATTCCCGGTTAAAGATACTGAGATGGTATGTTAGCAAAACTATGAGTTTCTTCTGATAAGTTACTAGAACAGAGAGGAGGGAATTAGACACATCAGCCAGATAGTGTGGCGCCTGTGGAAGAGAGTGGAGGTAAGATCAGAAGATTCTTCCCAGTCACACTGTGTGTATTCTTATCTCTGCCTTAGTGATGATGGAATTGACATGGCTCTTGTGAGTCACTGTGTGTCTGTCCTTTATCACTCATGGTATTGAGGATAAAATCATAAATTGTTCACAATTTTGATCATAGCCATTGTCAGTAAAATTCTCTTGTCATCTTCATTATGCCCAAAGTTCACCCTTCTCCCTTGCTGCTGTTGTTGAGAGGTATTTGGAAAAGATGAGCCCTAGATGATTTTCAGGGGGCAAGGCAGGTAGACAGTGCTTCCTGAAAATGCTCATTTCTGCCAACTTCCTTCCATCAGGAGGTGCTGCATCTCGCAGAAACAAATTGCATTTTCCATGCAGCCTCTCCTTGGATATTAGCTGCCATCTGCCTTGTGCCCTTTACAGGTATCTGTCATGGGATGAATTGTGCACCTCCAAAATTTATGTGCTGAAGTCCTAATCCCTAATACCTCAGAATGTGGCTATATTTGGAGAGAGAGTCCTTAAAGAGGTAATTAACGTAAATGAGGTCATTTGGGTGAACCCAAATCCAATCTATGACTGGTGTCCTTAATGAAGAGATTAGGACACAGACACACAGAGAAGGGAGATCATATGAAAACAAAGGGAGACGCCGGCTATCTACAAACAAAGTAGAGGGACCTGAAAAGAAATCAACTCTGCCAACACCTTGATTTTGGATTTCTAGCCTGTAAAACCGTGAAGAAATAAATTTCTGCTGGGTAAGTCACCCAGTCTGTGATACTTCGTTATGACAGCCCTAGCAAATTAACACAATATACTTTCTGCCACCTGTATGCTGACCCCTGAATGTGGGGACAAAGGCAGTTGTGTTTGTTAGACACAGAGAAAAGGCAGATGTGACCTACATCAAGCCTAGACTCTCGCTCCTTGTTTTCTATGTTCTGTCCAATCTTCCTCTCCTCTTCTGGATTCCAAGGCTTATCTCACTGGCATGAACTTTACGTGACCGTCAGACAAGGTTCCTTCCTGTCTTGCTCATGGCACTTCCCGTATACATTGTTGATTTCTGCTCGCCGATGTCCTGACATGGTCCCTTATCCACCCAGCTCCCAAAGCCCAGATCATGATGCTTCTCCACTATTCTCACCTTCTTCTAGACAGGGACGCTGCTTTGTAATTGGTACCACATCATTTCAGGCTTGAGTTTTCTTTCTTCACAGCCTTTCCAATTTTTTTTTAAAAAGGTACTTCAGGCAGCTTACACAGGTACATAAAAGGAAGCAAGATAACAAATTTGACAATGGGGAAAAGGAAAACAATGACAGAAATACATTAAAGGGAGCCAGGAATGAAACAAACATCAGAGAGCAGGCCCGTCTTGCTTCACTTTTCAAGAAACCAACATAAAAATGGAAACTTTACAGTTGTACAGTTCACACTGTATATAAAATGGAAACAAACTGATTGCTCAGAAGTAAAACTGTTCTGATATTATCGAAAGAAATACATTTCTCCTGAGAGTACTAAAACTGCTTTATGTAATGAATGACATTTTCAACATCTTCACAGTGGCCAAGTGATGAGATATTTTGAACGCTCTCATAGGATTATACCAAAGTTTAATTCACTTAGGCTACAGCAAGTCCTCAGTTAATCCAAGAACTTAGAGTTTCAAGGTCTTAGAGGAAGAAATGGATTATGTATGCTATAGGCAGTTCATCATATTGCTGCTTTTAAATGTGTGTTGATAAATACTAGATAACAATGAGCAATGAATTTAGCAATGGTAAGAGCCTACATAACTCTGGGTTGCCAAGTAAGTGTTGATTGCTTGTCCTAAAGGCCACAAAAGCCAGGAATAGGCTGGGCACAGTGGCTCACGCCTGTAATCCTAGCACTTTGGGAGGCAGAAGCAGGTGGATCACCTGAGATCAGGAGTTCGAGACTAGCCTGGCCAACATGGTGACACTCTGTCTCTACTAAAAATACAAATATTAGCTGGGTATGGTGGTTCATGCCTGTAATCCTAACTACTCGTGAGGCTTAAGCAAGAGAATGGCTTGAACCTGGTGGGGGTGGAGGTTGCAGTGAGCTGAGATTGGGTGATTATATTTGAGCCTGGGCAAAAGAGCAAAACTCCATCTATTAAAAAAAAGTCAGAAATAAAGATAGGATTCCATTTGACAGTGATCTAATGCCAAAGACTAACAGGGGTACACTTGAAGTCAAACTGAGTTGGGTTTTTCTCTGCTTGTTGCACTGAGGGAGACTGCATATCAAGGGGACAGATAGGTGGAAAGCACAGAGAGGTGTGAGAGGTTTACATTACAGGATCTGAGCTGGTGTTAGACGATTTTGGAGAGAGTTCAAGGAGGCAGGAGTTTGCTATGGATATGGTGGTAACAGGAACTGGGCCAATTCTGATTGGGTATCTGAATTTTAATCGAGAAAGCAGGAAGAATGAAGTATGGTTAAAGCTGTAATTGTTAAGAAACTGCAGTCTCTCTCATAAGCTGAGAGATAAATATTTGGTTATTTGGTCATTTTCACAGTGGCCTCATTTTTGTCTGTGCTCAGACATGATTATGGAGTGAATGTACTTCTGTCTCAGTTTGTCATAGTAAGAGAGTGACCTTGTCTAGCATTGTTTTCTATAATAGCAACACCAAGGCCTAACTGCTAGTGCCAGCCAGCTCCCAACTGTCAGGGACTGTGTTCCTCCCACTGTACAGATCAAGGAGCCTAATAAGTAAGTAGGGATGAACTGGAGGAAATGCCTTCAGAGATACCAGATTTTATCCTAAAACTTTGGTTTGAATCAGTGTGAACATACAGGCAAATCAGGAAATTGAGGCCTCTCTTATTGCTTCTAACCAGGAAATAATTTAACCCTCCACGTCTTAGGGCAAACCTCTGCCCCAAGCAGTATCAAGCTTAAAATTTGGTTTTGATCTTCACCTATGGATCCTGGAGCCTTGAATCATGTGGTTGAGCTGCAAGGCATGTGCTTTGTGTGAACTTTCCTTTAGCATTTACAGATTATAGCTGTGACTTCTTCATGTTACTTACTAAAAATATAACTGCTTTTTGTTTATAAAACCAAACTTTATATTAACTATTAACTCAAAAAATTAGCACTAAAATAATACGTTACAGAAAATATGAAATGGAATAAAACCTATAATCCCATTAGTGACACTAACCCAGCCATAGTTACCTTGTTTATTCCTATAACAACTCTAACCCTGCTACTGTAATCTTGTTTATTCTAGCTTTTTCATGAACATTTAAAAATAGTGTGAATTACACTGCATAACATTCTATAATTTGCTATTTTACTTTATAATGTGATGTTTTTCCTTACGTCTGTGCTTTTCCAAGTAACTATAGAATCATTTTAATGATGGTTTTTACTGGCTGTATAAAATTTCACATAAATTTACCATTTTCTTATATTTATGATAGAAATGTGTCATTATTTTCTTTTTATTTCTGTTTTTCTAGCACTAGGATGAAGACTTTCCAAATTTATAGAATTTTCTTTTTCTTTGCAAATAATTGTCCTTTCAACTTGGAACTTTTCAAGATTTTCTCTCTTTATCCTTGAAGTTTGGGAATTTTGCCAAAGTATGGGTAAATGTCTCTCTTCTTTCAATAATATTGCCTGAAATTTATTAGACATTTTCAATCTAAAAACTCATTTTTTTTTTTAAGGGAAGTTTTTTTTTTTTTTTAACTTTTGCTGCTTCTCCATCTCTTCACTTTTTTCTTTTCTTTTTCTTCGAGGGCTCCTACATGCTGGTTTCCTGGGTTTATTTTTTATCTATCTCCTCAAGATATAATAAGTAAAACTTGAGGTGTTACTTATTTTATTCTTTTGATCTTCCAGGCCACTAATTTGAGTGTCATCAGTGATCATCATTCCCTTAAATTCATCTACTGACTTAAAAAAAAAAAAGGACGAATGTTTTCTAGGAAGTCTTTTGTTATGTGCTGAACTTGAATCTCTTTAAATGCTCTTCTTACCATTTACTTATTTTTTTTAAATACATTGCCCTCTGCCTGCTCCAGTCAGCTTTATTTCATAAGAGACCAGCTAATCCTTGTTTATTTTTCCTATCTCTGATTGTTGAGCCCCCTTAGCATCTGGTTATTTTTTCTTTGCTGCTCATTGGAGTTCAGCAGCTGGGATACCTTAACTGGGATTGAGAGTGGGGTGGGATTGTCAAAGAAACCAAAGGTGTGGTGATCTGACCCTGAAAGCTGGCTGGGCTGCAGTGAGAAATGATCAACTCCCTATCATGGCATGAAGAAGGGTGGAGGAGAAGGGAAGCTCTCCGTGGCTTTCCCAGCTTCAGGGGGAGCCCTCAGTCCACCCTCCAGCTCCTCATCAGCTCCTCTGGGCCTGGTGAGACTGGCGAATGTCAGCTTTGTCAACTTTCCCTACAGAGATTCAGGGATCTCAGAGGATCAAGCTATTTCCCGGAGCTGACTGCTTCAGATCCTTCCTTGCACTGGAACTGTGTTCTGCTGCATATGCCTCCCAGGCTCCCACTTGGCCCAGAAGGTGGACACAGCACACTGGTGTGCAGTGTGTATAACGTGTGTGTGCAGTTTTGCCAGTACACTGCCCGAGTGCATGGTAGGCTGAGGGGAGTGAGATAAAGCTGAGGTGGAGCTGTGTGTTGTGTGTCTAGGAAAGGCAGGATGCACTAATGCACTATCTTTCTAGCTTCTCCTGCTGCCATGGTTTCTAGAATTATTTTAAATATTTTGGCTCAGTTCTTTCCTATAATTTTATAATCAATCATTCTGTGAATTTTTCTTTGGGTGGTGGAAGGAGGTAAATTAGCATCTTTCAAATATTTACTCATGGAAGATATAGCTCTATATTAATTCAAGCCTTCTTTATTATAAATTTCATTATTCATAAGTGTGTATGAAGTCACACACTTTTCTCATTAAGGTTTTATCAGATACTTGGTTATGATCATGAATTGTATTTATTTTTCTCATTATATTTTCTTTTTAATCATGCTCATATTAATTTTCAAGATCCAGGCCGGGCACAGTGGCTCATGCCTGTAAACCCAGCACTTTGGGAGGCCGAAGTGGGTGGATCATTTGAGGTCAGGAGTTAGAGACCAGACTGACCAACATGGCAAAACCCCATCTCCACTAAAAATACAAAAATTAGCCATGTATGGTGGTGCGCACCTGTAATCTCAACTACTTGGAAGGCTGAAGTGAGAGAGTTGCTTGAACCCAGGAGGTGGAGGTTGCAGTGAATCAAGACTGTGCCACTGTACTGTGAGACAGAGGGAGACTCTGTCTCAAAAAAAAAAAAAAAAAAAAAAAATTAGAGATGCTCTTCAGAGAAAGTTCTTAACCCTGGATGTAGTTTACAATCTAGATCTCTGACAAGATCGCTCATTTCCAGATTCCAGATGCTTTTCCTTTCTCTGTCACAGGCAGTCAGGGGATTCCCCTCTGTGCCTGTGCAGCCAGGTCCAGACAATCACAGGGAAGATTTTCACTTACTTTTTCAGTGTAGCCACAGAGAAAATGATCATGAAGTACGACAGTGCACTGTAATGTAGCATGAAACATAGAAATAGAAATGTATTTTTATTTTTCCATCAGAAGAAGGAAGGACACTCACCTTTTTCTTCCTTAGAATGGAGATGATACTTTTAAATGCAGTGGTAAAATAATATAGGACACATACCGGTCCAGCTTCCTGGTCTCTCTGACACTCCAAGGATCACCTTGGGGAGTCGTGCCAGTGACAGAATGCCTCATCAATGACACACTATTTCATATCCCAAATGGACAGATTCAAAGATTTATTACATTATTAATCAAATAATTTAAGGACATTATTAACAAATTATTTTCTTAAAATAAGAAATGTTTGACCCTTGCACAAAATTTACAAATATACAAAAGGGTAGAAAGTAAAACCGAAGTCTTCCTGCTCTTGTCTTTATATTCCAGTGCCCTTCCCCAGCGGCAACTATAGCTGTTAGTTGCTGTAAATTCTTCTTGACCATGGGTGGACAAACTTTTTCTGTAAAGTGCCGGGTAATAAATCTTTTACCCTTTGTGGGCCATGAAGTTTTCATCACAGCTATTCAACTCTACCGTTATTGTGTGGACAGTATAAAGAGTGTGTCAGCCGGGGATGGTTGCCCGCACCTGTAATCCCAGCACTCTGGGAGGCTGAGGCAGGTGAATCACCTGAGGCCAGGAGTTCGAGACCAGTCTGGCCAACTTGGTGAAACCGCATCTCTCCTAAGCATATAACAATTAGCTGGGCATGGTGGCACTTGTCTGTGGTCCCAGCTACTCAGGAGGCTGATGCAGGAGAATTGCTTGAACCCAGGAGGTGGGGGTTGCAGTGAGCAGAGATTGTGACACTATACTCCAGCCTGGGTGACAGAGTGAGACTCTGCCTAAGAAACAAAAAAATGTGTGTGTGTTCAAGGAAAGCTTCATGGACATTGATATTTGAAATTCATGTATTTTCATGCCATTATATTCTTCTTTTGAATTTATTATTCTATTGATTTTTTTCAACCATTAAAAATATTTTAAAAATACAAAAACAGGTAGTGGGCTGGCGTTGGTCTTTGGGCAGTTTGCTGACTGCTGTTCTAGAAGCATTCTCTGTATATTGAAGCACATGTAAATATACTGTATAGTCCTTCTGTTTCTTTGTTAATTTGTCTACAAACACGTTCTATGCCATATGTATTGTTCTGCACTGGGCTTTTTCTATTAAGGTTTCCTGGTGATCATTCCATGTTGGCTCATAGAATTACTTCTTTTGTTTCATTGGTCACGTGATGTTTAGGCATGTGTCGTGATATATTGAGGAGCATTAAGGCTGTTTCCTTTTTAGTTTTTTCCTCAATTTTTTTTTTTTTTTTTTTTGAGACAGAGCCTTCCACTGTTGCTCAAGCTGGAGTGAAGTGTTGCAATCTCGGTTCACTGCAGCCTCCATCTCCAGGGTTCAAGTGATCCTCTTGCCTCAAGCTCTCAAGTAGCTGGACCCATAGGTGTGTGCCACCGTGCCCAGCTAATTTTTGTATTTTTAGCAGAGATGAGGTTTGCCATGATGGCCAGGCTGGTCTCCATCTCCTGGTCTCAAGTGATCTGCCTGCCTCAGCCTCCCAAAGTGCTGGGGTTGCAAGTGTGAGCCAGTAAGCACCCAGCCTAAGATTGTTTCTGATGTCCACCTTCTATAAGTAATCCTGCAACATATATCCTTGTACATTTGCCTTTGTGCACCTCTGCAATTCTGTTTGTAGAATAAATTCAAAAAAGAGTAATCAGAACTAACAGTTCAGCACAAATATAAATAAAGTTTCTGACCAGAGACTTGGCTACTTCTGGACAGTTTTCATGTCCAGATCACAGCAGAACTCTGGGTGATTTTGAATCTTTTAAGAAATCACCTATAAATAGAGATCCAAGAGGATGTGGACAAAATTTGTAGGTACAGGCATGTTTTAACTACCAGTGTGCAGAATGGAGAGGAAAGGAGTATACAGTGGACCCATCCCTTGGAGGACTCTGAAGGCTCCATATGATCCATCAGGGGTACAGATTAGAGTTTCTCTTACCACTCACAGGGGTTGGTTGCACTGCACAGATCTGGAGAGGAGAGAATGATGGGTTTGAGACAGAGTATCATAGTATACAATTTGAATTTTTATGATTCACAAAGATCACTTCCAAAAAGATTATGAACTATTTTTATAAATGAAAATTTATTTTAATGGCATACCAATACTATCTAAATGAATCTCAAGTCATTTCATAGAGCAAATAGTTCTCTCTAAACATTAAACATTTTATAAAAGTCATATTTTGAGTTGGCATATGACAGGATCTGTTTGCATGTATAAAAAACTTTTGTTCCCAGGCTAACAACTGTCACAAAAAGTACAAACTGAAGATAATCCAAAATTAGGTGTATCTGGGTCCAGCAAATGACTTAGTCACTCCAGGTTGGTTTGTTTACCTTACAAATGAGAAGGTTAGGAAATTTGCTCTCCAAACTCCCTTACAGCTTTGGGACTATGCACAATGTGGACAATCAAGTGATGCTCAGTAGACTGAAGTCCATGAGAGCAGAGACAGTATCTACTTTTTCTTGTTACGGTGTCACCTGCTACTTAGAGTATGGCAGGTTGGGCATGGCAGCTCATTCCTATATTCCCAGCACTTTGGGAGGCTGAGATGGGAGGATCACATTAGCCTAGGAGCTCAAGACCAGCCTGGGCAATATAGTGAGATTCCCATCTCTTAAAAAAGTTTTTTTTTTTTTAAAGTTAGCCAGGCATTTTGGCATGTACCTGTAGTCCCAGCTATCCAGGAGGCTGAGTTGGCGGATATCTTGAGCCTAGGAGTTTGGGGCTGCAGTGAGCCATGATCTCACCACTGCACTCCAGCCTAAGCAACAGAGTGAGACCCTGTCTCAAAACGAACAAACAAAAACAGAAACAAAAAACAATAAGTAGTGTATGGCACACAGAGAGCACAGGAAACATTGGTTAAATAGATTTTAAAAAATGATAGGTTGTAGAAACTTGCCTTTTTGCATTTGCTGTAGACTCTTGTCTGATCCAAAAGTCAATCCACTTTCCCCCTTCATATCAGAATTCTGTTACTGACTAAATTATGTCTACCCTCCTCCACCTTGTCATAAGTTTCAGAGGACATGGTCTTCAGACCTAGTGCCAAAAGGTGGCACTAGCCAATCACGGTGACTAGATATCTCTTGCTTATGATTGGTGTGAGCATGGTCACATGATTTAATTCTGGCCAATGATAAATTCTGGCCACTTAGGAGAAAAGTGCTACTGGGGCTCTAGAAAAGTTTCCTCACTGGTAAGATAGGACCCCTTGAAGAAAGCACTCTCCCCATTGCTTGAAAGAAAGCACATCTGCTTGACTCCAGAAATTATTCAGCCATCTTGCAATCATTATAGAGTCAGTCTGAGGACAAGCTAAGAAGACCAGAGTGATGGAGCAGAAATATGGAAAGAATCTGAGTCCATGGTGACATGGTGAGATGTAGAAGTTGTGAGATAACAACACCAGAGCAGCTCTTCTTCTTTATTAAGTGAAATGGTGCATTCTTTATGGTTTAGATAGTTATTGTTTTGTTACTTGTAGCCAAAATAATTCTAATAATATGTTACCTTTATAGTTGCTATGCAGATGGCTGTTGAAAATTAAAGAGTCCTCATTGGACTGTAACATGGAGCTTCATGGGTAGAAAATGAAGAGACATTTTTCTTGCCCTTTCTCCTGCTATGGAAACTTAAGAAGGAAAAACTACTAAAATAGGGAAGAGTCTAGTATTTTTTTTTAAGGAAAGCCATTCCCATTGCACATTTTATAAACCATGAAGAAATATTACAGATCTAGGTGGTTTTAAAAATAATTTATGGGGATGGATGTAGTAGAATATTTCCACTTTGAAACAAAGTAGCACTGTAATTCAATGAGAAGATCTTTTTACTCTTATTTTTCTGATGGTTGCAGACAAAAGGAATCTATTCCAATTTTTTGTGTGAACCATGGCAAGAACAAGATACTAGCATCAATAAGTAAATCACTAAAATACAGGCAAAGCATCCACAGCTGTGTCAGTATCTTCAAAATAGAGAAATGTCAATTCAGTATTTACTCAGTGTCCCACCCACAGCAGGAAGCTGGGTGCTGAGACAAGCTTGCTAGAAGTTCAGGCCTGTACATGATTAGCCTATAGTATTATGGGAGCAAATTATAGGATTAGCCGAGGATAAACTATTATTAGACCTGTCAATATTTTTTAATTGCTAGATAATACTGTTTCATACAGCTCATCTCTGTCTCACCACAGCATCTCTCTCTCTTTCAATCCCACACACAGAAACACACACACATTTTGGACTTTGGCAGTGGATCATGGTAAGCACTCATCTAAAAGACACTGCTAACTTAATTTTTAGTTACATGTAATTTTCCCAAGATTCTGGTGACAGGTGTCCAAAACTCTGCTCTGATGCTTTTATTTTAGAGCAATCTTTGCTTATAGAAGGCACCATAGATCTCTAAGAATAGAAGTCCAAAGCCACACAAAAGAAGTTGTTATAGAAAAACAGAGCAACTGGGTGATTGCATTGAAAGGAAAGGTCTTTGGAACCTTGATTGACAAGTTCTACCAGTTGCAGCAAAAGAGGCTTTCCATTGAGTTACGTGCTCATGACATTCTTAGTCATGGGCTGATTTAGCTTTCTTAATCTTAAATAAATAAATCCTTTCTTTTCTCCCTGTTGTGTTTTCTTCCCCACTCATTTGCCCTTCCTCTCTCTCTCTCATGGGCTTGATGGGATGGAAATTTTATATTATAAGAGTACAAAAGTGGGCTTACAGCTTTTCACAGATGGAAGGGCTATCTCAGTGGTAAAGCTACCAGTTAGAGGTAGTGATACATGGCATACTCCATTCTGTTAAGGTCTAGAAGTCTTCGTAGGAAGGTTAAGTCCACATGAGGTTAATTACATGCTTCAGATTCATCACTGAGCTTGGTTCCATGCAGAGCAGAAGCCTGATGTAGTAAAAAGAGAATGGGGTTAAGGCTCAACCCAACCTGAGTTCACAAATCATATCTGTCATTCATTAATTGTGTGACTGAAATCAGATAATTAACCAATACAAGATAAGCCTCAGTTTCTTCATTTGTCCGTTTAGATATGAATACAGACTTTGCCAGAATTAAATGAGAGCAGGCATGGGATGCAGGTGAGCACTCATTCTATAGATATTTATTGAGTGCTGCTCTGTCTCAGATATATGTCAAGGCAGGACATTAAAATGAAATATGGGCTGGGCACAGAGGCTGATGCTTATAATCCCAGCACTCTGGGAGGCTGAGGCAGGAGGGTCACTTGAGGCCAGGAATTTGAGACCAGCCTGGACAGTATGGTGAAACCTCATCTCTGCTTAAAAAAAAAAAAAAACAAAAACAAAAACAAAAATTAGCCATGTGTTTTGGTTCATGGTTGTAATCCCATCTACTCAAGAGGCTGAGATACAAGAATTGCTTGAACCAGGAGGTGGAGTTTGCAGTGAGCTGAGATTGAGCCACTGTACTCTAGCCTGGGTGATAGAGTGGGACTCTGTCTCAAAAAAAAAAAAAAAAGTCGAACAGCACAGTGCCTGACTCTGAGAGCTTACAGTCCACTGGGGAAAGCAGATGTGTACACCAATGATTCCAGAAAAGAAACCCAGAAGGTGCGGCAAGAGATAGTGGTGATGATGATGGTATAGTGATAGAGAAGGTTTTTCTACTGATGGCGCCTGAGATGTGTTTCAAAGAACAAGCAGGATGAGGAGAAGTGAGGGGAAGGGCAGTTAAGGCTAAAGAAAAAACATGCAGAAAAGCTACTAGGGTTTACCAGATCATGAGCAGTTATCACGGCGGTTGTATGGTTGAATTGAATGAAGTGATGGAGGCAGTGATAGGTAGTGAAATTTAAAAAAAAAAACATGTCAGGAATCCCACAGTGAAGAGTCCTGTGTGCTAAGAAGTGAAGTTTGAACTTTACCAGGTAATATGGTCACACAGCCTGTAAGAGACAGGTAGATTAGGGTGGAACTCAAGTTATCTAACCCCAAGGTCAGAATGTATTCTCCCATATAGATCTCTACTTCCTTTAATGTGGGACATTAACTCAGTGTTCCTAAAGTCAGTGCCTCTGGAGGTCACCTATAATAATCTGGAGTACAGAATGTTGGAAGTGCAACCTAAGTCTCCACATAGAGTTGAGAGGCACCCACCTGAAGGGTCAATGGCTTGCCTGGGAAAAATAGGCTATGGGTTCTAAAGCAGGGGGAGTCTGAGCTTAGGTACCAAAAAGGACCAAAAGAAGGAGTAAAGCCCATCCAAAAGTGAATGAGGGTGGAATGGAGGATGATATTCATGGGTTAGGCAGCAGGTATACACAAGATCAGAGGAGGAAGTCAGGAATAAAGATTGCTTGTCAACAAAAGCCAAAATAGACAAATGGGACCTAATTAAACTCCAGAGCTTCTGTACAGCAAAAGAAACAATCATTAGCATGAACTGGCAACCAACAGAATAGGAAAAAAAATTTTGCGATCTACCCATCTGACAAAGGGCTAATATCCAGAATCTACAAAGAACTAAAACAGATTTACAAGAAAAAAACAAACCCATCCAAAAGTGGGTGAAGGATATGAACAGACACTTTTCAAAAGACGACACATATGAGGCCAACAAACATGAAAAAATGCTCATCATCACTGATTATTACAGAAACGCAGATCAAAATCACACTGAGATACCATCTCACGCCAGTTAGAATGGTGATCATTAAGAAATCTGGAGACAACAGATGCTGGAGAGGATATGGAGAAACAGAACTCTTTTACACTATTATTAGAGAAACGCAGATCAAAACCACACTGAGATACCATCTCACGCCAGTTAGAATGGTGATCATTAAGAAATCTGGAGACAACAGATGCTGGAGAGGATATGGAGAAACAGAACTCTTTTACACTGTTGGTGGGAGTGTAAACTAGTTCAACCATCGTGGAAGACAGTGTGGCACTTCCTCAAGTACTTAGAAATAGAAATTCCATTTGACCCGGCAATCCCATTACTGGGTATATATCCAAAGGATTATAAATCATTGTACTATAAAGACATATGCACACGTATGTTCATAGTGGCACTGTTTACAATAGCAAAGACCTGGAACCAACCCAAATGCTCATCGATGATAGACTGGACAGGGAAAATGTGGCACATATACACCATGGACTACTATGCAGCCATAAAAAATGATGAGTTTGTGTCCTTTGTAGGGACATGGATGAATCTGGAAACCATAAATCTCAGCAAACTGACACAAGAACAGAAAATCAAATACTGCATGTTCTCACTCATAGGCGGGTGTTGAACAATAAGAACACATGGACACAAGGAGGGGAGCATCATACACTGGGGTCTGTTAGGGGTGGGCCAAGGGAGGGACAGCGGTGGGGTAGGGAGGTTGGGGAGGGTTAACATGGGGAGAAATACCAGATGTAGGTGAGGGGGGGATGGAGGCAGCAAACCACATTGCCATGTGTGTACCTATGCAACAATCCTTCATGATCTGCACATGTACCCGAGAACCTAAAGCACAATTAAAAAATAAATAAATAACTGTAAAAGGAAAAAAAAATGAGAACGATAAATAAGGTACAAATCTCCTACAGCAATAAAGAAAGCTTTGACATTTTAGAGTCAAAAAAAAAAAGATTGCGAGGAGGGAAAGAGGGCTCAGGATCCTCTACGTAACCAGGGCTCAGAGGCTCTGAGCCTCTTGTTATTTATTAGATGCTGGTTGCAGAGGATGTGCTTGTGTTAGTCACTCTAGTTAAACACACAGGTGGGCCCAAAGAGCAAGTCATAATTGGGCTCCTCCGGCGTAACTGAGATCACATTGTGATATGCCACTTTTATGCCCCATTGAGGAAGCTTTCTACTTCCTTCCTATCTTAGCTTGTGTTTTTCCTTCTTGTGTCCTAAAGCCCTCCAAAGGAAGGTGTCAGTGGAACATTTTCATTATACAATTTTCTTGAAGATAACCCAGGCTTTAAAATTAATTTCAATTATCATTTACTGCAACTTGCTTGCCTGAGGACATTATACTAACTTGGAATCCTAAAGAACACCACTGTCCCAGAAAAATCAGACTAAATAGAATTTGCATTTAGAGACGTTAGATGGCAGAAGGAAAGAAAAAAGGGACCCAAGGAAACCCTGCTCCAGCTGCTTCCTGGGCTCAAGGGCAAATCTAATAAATGTATTCAGGCAGTGTCACGTTGGTAAACCTGTTTCCGTTTGTTTTGCTGGGGTTAATTTCCAGTCAAGTTGTTTGGATATTAGAACATAATGTGCTGACTCTGGCAGTCCTGGTTTGCTTTGGTAGAGGGATTAATGTTGGTATCTGTCACTGAAGGTAACCAGTTCTTTGTATTCTGACTCTTCCTGCCCAAACTAGAGAAGCACATTTCTTCAAGATCACTCTTCAGCATCAATTTGTAATCTTGATTTTGACCTGAAAAAAATGAAAGTATAGCAGTTTGGTTCTTAACAAATTCTAACTGGTGCCCTGAATACATCAGGCAACCCCTGCACTGTGCCACCAGCAGGCCAGGTCTATAGTCATCCAAGTCGTGCTTTTGAGTTGATACCAGTTACTGGCCCCAAATCCATGCATTTTGGGGAAAACTTAATGCTCCAGTTTGCAATGGCACTGATGCTTTTAAAGTGGCTTCAGAGCCGAGAAAGACATGGCTCCTTATAAAATAGTTTGCAGATTCAGCAGTGTATTATATATAGTGGAAGGATTTTTTTTTTCCTTTTTAATCTTAAGAAAATGTAGGAGGCTGTGCCTTTATATGGAGCAGAGTTGCAAAAGTCTTTTCCAACTCGTTAGAAACTCAAAACTTCCTTTAGAATCCTCAGTGGACTTTGAGTTGAGCAAAATGTAGTGCCTGCCTGTCATCTACTAAATCATCCGGTGAAACCACTGGGGAATGTCAACTTTGAAACATCATGATGAAAGGGTACAGACACCTCATATCTTGCTTCTGGAAATGGGACTTATCAAAGCAAGTTATGCTAATGCTGAAACCAAGACTTGCTTCATCTTCTTGCTTCTTTCTCCTTTTGCTTTCCTGCTTTCATCTCTTCTCTAAGACAGAGAAGTGAGGGTCAAACACTCACTCACATCCTTCTGAAGGGATCCAAATCTTTTCAGAAGGGCCATGTTTTCTCTTCCATCAGAGCACTCCTGTTTGAGACTTGCATTCTTGAATGACTAAGACTTCTTTTCTCTGTCCTATAAAAACATCCCTGTGAGTTTGAAATGTTCTGATAAACTTGAGTCAGAAAAATCAACAGGTAGAACGTAAACCTAACAATCTTTGTTTGTAAATGTAGTAATCTTTGCAGAAATCCGTTTTGTTAATTGAAGTATCTACACTCTAGAAACAGTGTCAGGCATAAAAGCAGTGCTCAAAATAATTGTCGGATGAATAAATGGGCAAGTGTGTTGATCATTAATTAAGTAGGTCCAAAGGGTACAAGGAGCTATTGGAAAAGTCGACTTTTCCTGTTTTTCCCTCATGGGCTGAAGATGTTTTGAAGTGTGGGGTGGGGGTAGAAGAATGGATTTGGGAAAAAGTTTGAGAAAAAAATGTAACTTTTAGAGAATAATGTCAAAGGAGAAGAAGAGGCTTAAAAATAAATAGTTTACTGTAATCCCAGCTACTCGGGAGGCTGAGGCAGGAGAATTGCTTGAACCCAGGAGGCGGAGGTTGCGGTAAGCCGAGATCGCGCCATTGCACTCCAGGCTGGGTAACAACAGCGAAACTCCGCCTCAATAAATAAATAAATAAATAAATAAATAAATAAATAAATAAATAGTTTAGAATTGAAAGCAGGTATTTGAACAGTTGTACACCAATGTTCATAGCAGCATTATTCACAATAGCCAAAGAATAAAAACCCAAATGTCCATCAACAGATGCATGGATAAACGAACTGAATTACATACATACAGTAGAATATTATTTAGCTTTTGAAAGGAATGACATTCTGATGCATGTTACAGGGATGAACCTTGAAAACGTTATGTTTAACAAGCCAGATGCAAATCAAGCCAAACACAAAAGCAGGACACAAAAGGATAATATTATATAATCCACTTATATTAGGTGAGTAAACAAATTCATAGAGTCGGAAAGTAAATTCAATTTACCAGAAGCTGGGGAAGTGGGGAATAGGGAGTTACTATTGTTTAGCGTCCGGAGTTTTTGTTTGGGATGAGGAAGAAGTTCCAGAAACAAATAATGGTGACAGTTGCAAATATTGTGAATGTACTTAGTGCTGCTGAATTGTATACATTGAAATGGTTAAAATGGTCAATTTTATGTTAAGCATATTTTCTCACAATTTAAAAAAACAAACAACAAACATGACATTTTAATATGCCCAGGAAGCACAGGAAACTTTTTTTTTTCTTTGAGTTTCTTTTTCTCTGTCATGGCACAGAAGACTTTGGCATCAGGCTGACTTGGCTCAAATCCAAGCCTCATCATTCACTAATGGTGTGGCTTTGGTGAGAAGAGTTCACTCTTCAGAGTTTCAGCTTCTTATTGGTAAAATGGAGATAAGAGAAATGCCTAATTATTGTGATATGAGAATAAATGTTACTGTGGAGGTAATAAGCTTAGCACAGTGTCCTGAAACATGGTAGGCCAGCAATACATGATTAATTCATGATCTCTCCCATTCTTTTCCCTATGCCTATGTCTTCCCTCCATCTTCTTCCAGATGACTGGGGAGACCTTAGAATCATGGCAGAAGATGAATGAGGAGCAAAGTTATGTCTTACATGCTGGCAGGCAAACAGAGAGTGTGCAGAGGCTTTATAAAACCATCAGATCTCGTGAGACTTATTCATTGTCATAAGAACAGCACAGGAAAGATCTGCCCCTCTGATTCAATTACCTCCCACCTGGTTCCTCCCACAACATGTGGGAATTATAGGAGCTACAATTCAAGATGAGACTTGGGTGGGGACACAGCCCAACCGGTACCACAGGCCTAGATCTCTGACAGATGGTATTCCCTGGCTGAGTTCAGGCAAGAGTTCTGGCAGAGAAAGCAGTGTCTGACCCAGGTGTATATTTTAAAAACTCTGTGTATTTACTTCAACTAGAGGGCACTTTCCTTTCTTTGTGCCCCTGGCATGCTAACTCGGCCTACGTATTCCTCACCAGCCTACACATTCCTCAATGCATCATGGAGTTCAGAGGTCACCCCGTTTCTTGGAATATCATTTTATCTTCCTTACACCAAAGCATCACAGAACTTCCTCAACCCTGTGTGTTCATGCTATCAAAGCCCTTGCTTCATGCTCTTTTTGAAGTTATTTTTATTAAAACAAAGTGTAGGCACTGTTTTAAAAAGTTCTACAATGATTGTAATAAAAACGTGTGGTCCCCTCTCTCATTTCTTTTCCACCTTTGATCCCAGCTACCCAGAGACAAGTCCTGTTAACTTTTACTACCCTTAATACTAGTATTTTACTTCATTTTCTAAATGATAAAATTTCACTGCTAATTCTTACTTTTTATTGAGATAGAGATTATCAGTTGACTTGTTACTAACAAAACATGAGAATTGTAGTCACTTAACACTCCTCATAACTCTGCCTCCACATTCTGTCTCTCTATATCCTTCTATTGCAATTTTGGATTATAGAAATTGAGTTTTAGATTACTATTAATAGTTGGTATTTATATTTTTGTAGCTATGTAAATATTCTTGTTTTTCATAATGTAAATACTGAATCTTGTGTATTTTTATTGTTTTTATTATACAATTACTTTTTATTTTCTTGAAAACAATAATCACCTAACTTCTTGTTTGGTAAATCTTTCTAAGACCATTTATGGCCGAAAATGTGTTTATTTCACTCTTCTCTCATTTAATCAATAATTTGGCTAGGTATAGAATTCTAGGTTAAACTAATCTTCAGCACATTTAAGCCATTCCATTTTCTTCTAATGTCGGGTATTGTTGAGAAGTCTAGTGACATTTGGTTGTCTGATCTATTTGAGGCCTGTTTTATCTTTCTGGAAATAGTTATGATCTCCATTTTGTTCTCAGTTGTCTGAAATGTTGTGGTGATGTATCGTGGGGTATGTGTGTTTTATTGTGCTGGACAGTCAGCTAGGGGGGTCCTTTCAGTTTGAAAACTCATGTCTTTCTCTTCCAGTAAATTCTCATGTTATTTCCTTGATGCTATTCTTTATCTCATTTTCTCTAAGCTTGTCCTGGAACTTTGTCTTTGAGTATTGGGCCTCCAAGACTGATCCTCTAGTCGTCATGTATTTTGTCTCTTATTTTCTTTCTTTGACTTTTGTTCTACTTTTTGAAATTGTTTTTTTCCATTTTATTTTGGAATTCTTTTACTGACCTGTTTATTTTTGGTTATTTTTTAACTTTCAAGAATTTTTCTTATTCTTGGAATATTATATAGCATCTGATTCCTGATTCTTATATATATATAGTAGTTTATGTTTTAAATTTATAAATTATAGAGGTTTTTTTTGAACATTTTCTTCTGTTTTCTTTGTTGATATGAATTCTTCTGAAGTTCTTTTTTTCCTGTTCAAATTAGTCTGTCTTTCATTTTGGAGGACTTTTAAAAATTTTGGGTGATCTTTTGGCTGTTGATAGTTAAGAGTGAGGAGCTAAAAAATGTTAATTAAAACTCTTCGTGCATGAGAAGGGCTTGCTGACTGGTCATTTTCTCTATACATGGTTTTATTCAGTATCTTGGCATTTTTAGAGGGAATTCTGACTATCGTTAACTACAGATCCTTTTTCTTTGTCATATCAAGACAATTCCCCTGTCATGTGTGTGTGCATAGAAGCATGTATAAATCTCACTGAAATATTCTGGGAATTAAGAAGAATGGGGCTCTGAAAATATACAATGTTTACTCTCAACTTGCTCCAACCTATTTTCATCCAAAGTTCTGGTTTATTTCTTCCTAAGTGTAAACTTGGTTACCATTAAGATAAGAGAGAGTTATCTGGGTTATGAGGAAAATCTGAGTTTTCTATTTGTTGTGTTGGTGGGAGGAGGTGGAAATATTCCTTAAAAACCCAAGTTTAAAAAAATCTGAGGCAAAATAAATGCTCATAAATAAGGACAAGGTTAAGTAGAAGGTGGTACAGCTATATCATGACATACTAGGTAGCCTATAAAATAATAATGTAGCCAAACATATATTACCTAGAAAAATGATTATAATGTATGGCTAAGTGAAAAAATACAGGCTATAAAATACGCATAACGTAATAGTATTTCATTAAAACAAAAAACATTCTCACTGCATAATTCCTATTGCTATAAATATTTCAGTTGTATGACAAAGGATGTGTTAGTAAGACAAGCCAGGAAATAGAACTCTGAAAATAAGAGTTATAAGAAAAGTTTGCCATTTGATGCAGCTATAAGGAGATTATTTTCCCAATAATTTTGACTTTTTATTTTCTGCTTCATTTAATCTATGTGGCTTACATATGCTTCTGCCGTAATTATTTGGCCAAATTAGATGTGAGGTATAAGCCCTATGACACTGAGGTAGAAACCCTGTGACAGTAAGCCTTAACCTGCAACAAATGTCTCTGGCAAGAACTGAGGAAATTCGAGAACCCTGGGGCCAGTGGGGGCATGTAACATAAAGAATGGAAGTGAGCAAGTTGCAAATATCTTTGGGAAAAAAACCAGCATTTTTGTTTTATTGAGGCTCTCAGAAGAAATGCTTCTAGTGTATTTTATGGTTAAGTACGAAAGTAGCTATCAATTTAAAAGTGCTGTATATTTTTATGATATTAAAGAAGTATCTTTGTAATCCTGGTTTTCAGGGAGCTTTTATTTAAAATTGCTTATTGAATTTTATAGAATGCCTTTTGGATGTTTTATAAGGTTTGTCTTATTTGATCTGTTGATGTGCCATATTAGATTACTTAATATTAAATTTTTCTAGCATAGCACAATAATTATGACTTGGTCATGGTGGATTATGTCCTCTACGGTATCTTTGAATTTAATTTGCTAGCATTTTATTTGGAATCTTTTCATTTGCATTTATAAGTGACAATGATTGATAGGTGCCCTCACATGCATATGTGCGAGTGTGCGCATGTGCAGTCACACAAGCTGTTGTCAGGCAGGGACCGGGGTTTTTCATTTTCTTTCTTTCCAACTTTTAGGTTCAAGGGGTACCTGTGCAGGTATGTTACATGGGGAAATTGTGTGTTGTAGGGGTTTAGTATACAGATAATTTTGTCACTCAAGCAGAACAATATCTGATAGGTCGTTTTTCAGTTCTCAAGCTCCTCCCACCCTTCATCCTCAAATAGACCCCAGTGTCTATTGTTCTCTTCTTTCTGTCCATGTGTACTCAATGTTTAGCTCCTACATATAAGTGAGAATATGTGGTATTTGGTTTTCTGTTCCTGGGTTAATTTGTTTAGGATTATGGCCTCCCATTCCATCCATGTTGCTGCATAAACTATGATCTCAATTTTTAAAATTATTGCGTAGTAATCTATGGTGTGTATGTACTGCATTTCCTTCCTCCCCTCTGCTCCCCCCTCCTCCCCTCCCCTCCCTTGTTACCTTCCCTTCTTCCCTCTTCCCTTCTCCTCCCCTCCTCCCTCCCTCTCTCTCTTTCTTTTTTCTTTCTTCTTTCTTTTTTTTCTTTCCTTTCTTTTTCTCTCTCTCTTCCTTCCTTCCTTTCTTTTCTTTCCCTCCTTTTCTTCCTCCTTCCCTCCCCCCCTCCTCCTTCTCTCTTTCCTTCTCTCCTTCTCTCTTTGTTTCTTTGACAGAGTTCTGCTCTTGTTGCCCAGGCTGGAGTGCAGTGGTGGGATCTCGGCTCACTGCAACCTCTGCCTCCTGGTTTAAAGCAATTCTCCTGCCTCAGCCTCCTGAGTAGCTGGGATTACAGGCACGCGCCACCACACCTGGCTAATTTTGTATTTTTAGTAGAGATGGGATTTCTCCATGTTGGTCAGGCTGGTCTCAAACTTCCAACCTCAGGTGATCCAACCGCCTTGGCCTCTCAAAGTGCTGGAGTTACAGGCATGAGCCACCGTGTCTGGCCACTGCATTTTCTTTGTCCATTCCACTGTTGGTGGGCATCTAGGTGGATTCTACATCTTTACTATTGTGAATAGTGCTGTGATGAACATATGTGTGCATGTGTCTTTATGATAGAATGACGTATATTTCTTTGGGTAGCTGGAATTGTTGGGTCAAATGGTAGTTCTATTTTAACTTCTTTGAGTAATCTCCAAACATAACAGGACTTTTCTGAGTAGAGCATTAAGTATATGGACAAAAACTGGTGGAACTGCCAGAATCAATAGACAATACATATTTATAGTTAGAGATTTCAATACCTTTCTCAATAATTGATAAAACAGAAAATCTTCGAGAATACATACAATTTGAACAGCACTATCAACTAATTTGACCTAATTGACATTTGAAGAACACTCCACCCAACAACAGCAGAGTTCATACTCTCTTAAAATTGCATATGTAGATTTATCAAAATAGACTACATTCTTAGGTTCAGGTCTTCATATCTTTTGTCAGCTTTATACCTAAATTTCTCATATTTTTGATGATGTCAAATGTATTGTTACGTTTTGTGTTCTAATTGTTGTTAGTTTATAGAAAGACAATTGATATTTGTGCACTGCTTTTATATCCTTGCAACTGCTAAACACACGTTAAGTTTAGGATCTTTCTGGAGATTTTGCAAGATTTTCTGGACAAATGATAATGTCATTTGTGAATAAAGAAAGTTTACTTATTCCTTTTCTATCTGGGTGCATTTTATTTCTTTTTCTTGTATTATTGTATTAACTAGAATCCCTAATACAACGTGAACTGAGTGGTGAAAGAAAAGACCCTTGGCTTATTCCTGATCTTAGGGTGACAGCAGTCAGTCTTTCACTATTAAGTGTGGTGTTAGCTATAAACGTTTTGTAAATGTTCTTTTTGAGGTTGAGGAAGTGCCCTTCAATTTCTAGTTTGCTGAGATTTTTAAATTAGGAATAGATACTGCATTTTGTCAAATGCTATTTCTGTATCTAATGAGACAATCACTTGGTTTGTCTTTTGTATTCTATTAATATTGCAAATTACATTAATTGGTTTTCAATTGTTAAACTAGCCCTGCGTCCTTAAGATAAACCCCATATGGTCACGATGTATTATTACTCACTTTCTGTATTGCTGAATTTCATTTGCTAATATAATATTTTGTTGAGAATTTTTTCATCTATGCTCATGAGGAATATTGGTCTATTTTCTTATGATGTCTTCATCTGGTTTTGGTATCAGAGTAGTGTTGATCTCTTAAAATGAGTTGGGAAAGATTCTATTCTCTTCAATTTTCTAGAGAGATTAGGTAGTATTGGTACTATTTCTTTCTAAAATACTCGGTCAAATTTATCAGAAAAGCCATTTGGAGTGTCTTGAATGCCAGGCTCAAGAGCTTAGACTTAGACTTTGCTCAGAAACCTCCAGTGGTTTCTATGGTAAAAGGATGATGTCTGCAAAGTGGGTTTTGGGAAGATGAATCTGGCACCCATGAGCAGGAAATATGTTGGCAGTGAGGGCAATATAAACACCCAGGAAAACGTTATATTTTAATTTTCAAAGTTACTGCAGATAAAGCCTTTGTTGAATCTTCAGGCTGGAAGGAATTTCTTACATAGAAAGGAAAGTGATCCCATTTGATGGCAACTGTGAATAGTCTGAAAGATTTTTCTATATGGGGAGGTTATGAGGGGGCTGCAACCATCATCATGGAAAAATTAATTCTGCTCCATGGGGTTTCTAATTCAGCTAAATAAATCCAATCTGAGCTGACACTTGCTTTATGAAGTGCCAAGATCGGAGTTAGATGACAGCATTTTTAAGTGACTGGATTTTTTAAAATTATATTTTAAGGTCTGGGATACATGTGCAGAACGTGCAGATGTATTACATAGGTATACACTTGCCATGGTGGCAACCTATCATCGACATTAGGTATTTCTTCTAATGCTATCTCTCCCGTAGCCCCCCACCCCTCAACAGGCCCCAGTGTGTGATGTTCCCCTCCCTGTGTCCATGTGGTCTCATTGGTTTCAAAAGAACTTACTTATTTCTGCCTTAATTTCATTATTTATGCAGTGGTCATTCAGGAGCAGGTTGTTCAGTTTCCATGTGGGTGTGTGGTTTTGAGTGAGTTTCTTAATTATGAACTCTAATTTGGTTGCACTGTGGTCTGAGAGACTGTTTGTTATGACTTCCATTCTTTTGCATTTGCTGAAGAGTGTTTCACTTCCAATTATGTGGTTAATTTTAAAATAAGTACAATGTGGTGCTGAGAAGAATGTATATTCTGTGGATTTGGGGTGGAGAGTTCTGCAGATGTCTATTAAGTCCACTTGGTCCAAAGCTGAGTTCGAGTCCTGAATATCCTTGTTAATTTTCTGTCTCGTTGATCTTTCTAATACTGACAGTGGGGTGTTAAATTCTCCCACTATTATTGTGTGGGAGTCTAAGTCTCTTTGTAGGTCCCTAAGAACTTGCTTTACGAATCTGGTGCATATATATTTAGGATAGTTAGCTCTTCTTGTTGCATTGATCCCTTTACCATTATGTAATGTCCTTCTTTGTCTTTTTTGATTTTTGTGGGCTTAAAATATGTTTTATCAGAGACTATGATTGCAACCCCTGTCTTCTTTTGCTTTCCATTTCCTTGGTAAGTCTTTCTTCACCCCTTTATTTTGAGCCTATGTGTGTCTTTGCATGTAAGATGGGTCTCCTGAATACAGCACACCAATGGGTCTTGACTCCATTCAATTTGCCAGTCTGTGTCTTATAATTGAGGTATTTGGCTTATTTATATTTACGGTTAATATTATTTGTGAATTTGGTCCTGTCATTATGATGCTAGCTGGTTATTTTGCCCATTAGATGAGCAGTTTCTTCGTATCATCGATGGTTTTTACAATTTGGTATGTTTTTGCCATGGCTAGTACTGGATTTTTCTTTCCATGTTTAGAGCTTTCTTCAGAAGCTCTTGTAAGGCAGGCCTGGTGGTAACAAAATCTCTCAGCATTTACTTGTCTGTAAAGGATTTTATTTCTCCTTGGCTTATGAAGCTTAGATTTGCTGGATATGAAATTCTGGGTTTAAAAATTATTTTCTTTAAGAATGTTGAATATTGGCCCCCACTCTCTTCTTGCTTCTAGGGTTTCTATGGAAAGATCTGCTGTTAGTCTGATGGGCTTCCTTTTGTGGGTAACCTGACTTTTCTCTCTTAACTGCCCTTAATATTTTTTCCTTCATTTCAACCTTGGTGACTCTGATGATTGTGTATCTTGGGATTGCTCTTCTCCAGGAGGGTCTTTGTGGTGTTCTCTGTATTTCCTGAATTTAAATGTTAGTGTGTCTTGCTAGGTTGGAGAAGTTCTCCTGGATAATATCCGTATTTTCCAACTTGGTTCCTTCAGGTACACCAATCAAATGTGAGTTTGGTCTTTTCACATAGTCCCACATTTCTTGGAGGCTTTGTTCATTCCTTTTCATTCTTTTTTCTCTAATCTTGTCTTCACACTTTATTTTGTTAAGTTGATATTCAGTCTCTGATATCCTTTCTTCTGCTTGATCAATTCGGCTATTGATACTTGTGTATGTTTCACAAAGTTCTCATGCTGTGTTTTTCAGCTCCATCAGGTCATTTATGTTCTTTTCTAAACTGGTTATCTAGTTAGCTATTCCTCTAACCCTTTTTGAAGGTCCTTAGCTTCCTTGCATTGGGCTAGAACATGCTCCTTTAGCTCAGAGGAGTTTGTTATTACTCCCCTTTGAAGCCTACTTCTGTCAATTCGTCAGACTCATTCTTTGTCCAGTTTTGTTCTCTTGCTGGTGAGGAGTTGTAATCTTTGGAGAAGAGGCATTCTGATTTTTGGAATTTTTTGCCTTGTTGCACTGGTTTTTCCTCATCTTTGTGGATTTATCTACCTTTGGTCTTTTATGTTAGTGACCTTTGGATGGTGTTTATGTGTGGATGTCCTTTTTGTTGATGTTGATGCTATTCCTTTCTGTTGGTTACTTTTCCTTCTAACAGTCAGGTCTTTCTGCTGTCCGTCTGCTGGAGTTTGCTGGAGGCCCGCTCCAGGCCCTGTTTGCTGGGTATCACCAGTGAAGGCTGCAGAACAGCAAAGATTGTTGCCTGCTCCTTCCTCTGGAAGCTTTGTCCCAGAGGGGCACTCAGCTGATGCCAGCTGGAACTCTCCTGTATGAGGTGTCTGTTGACCCCTGCTGGGAGGTGTCTCTCAGTCAGGAGACGTGAGAGTCAGGGACTCACTTGAGGAGGCAGCCTGTCTTTTAGCAGAGGTGAAGTACTGTGCTGGGAGGTCTGCTGCTCTCTTCAGAGCTGGCAGGTAGAAACATTTAAGTCTGCTGAAGCTACACCCACAGCCGCCCCATTCCCCAGGTGCTCTGTCCCAGGAGATGGGAGTTTGCTCTATAAGCCACTGACTGGGGCTGCTGTCTTTCTTTCAGAGATGCCCTGCCTAGAGAGGAGGAATCTTCAGAGGCAGTCGGGCTACAGTGGCTTTGCAGAGCTGCACTGGGCTCTGTCCAGTTTGAACTTCCCAGCAGCTTTGTTTATACTGTGAGGGAAAAACTGCCTACTCAAGCCTCAGTAATAGTGGATGCCCCTCCCCCCACCAAGCTCAAGCATCCCATTTCAACTTCAGACTGCTGTGCTGGCAGCGAGAATTTCAAGTCAGTAGATCTTAGCTTGCTAGACTCCGTTGGGGTGAGATCCACTGAGCTAGACCACTTGGCTCCCTGGCTTCAGCCCCCTTTCTAGAGGAGTGAACAGTCTGTCTCACTGGCATTCCAGGTACCACTGGGGTATGAAAAAAAACTCCTGCAGCTAGCTTGGTGTCTGCCCAAATGGCTGTCCAGCTTTGTACTTGAAACCCAGGGCCCTGATGGCATAGGCGCCTGAGGGAATCTCCTGGTCTGCAGGTTGTGAAGACTGTGAGAGAAGCGTAATATCTGGGCTAGAATGCACTGTTCCTCATGGCACAGTCTCTCACTACTTCCCTTGGCTAAGGGAGGAAGTCCCCTGACCCCCTGTGCTTCCTGGGTGAGGCAATGCCCCACCCTACTTCGGCTCACCCTCCATGGGCTTTACCCACTATCTAACCAGTCCTGGTGAGATGAGCCAGGTACCTCAGTTGGAAATGCAGAAATCACTTGCCTTCTATGTTGATCTCTCTGGGAGCTGCAGACCAGAACTGTTTCTATTCAGTCATCTTGCCAGCCATTCTCAGTGATTGGAATTTTTTAAAGACGATTTTATATTTTCTTGTCTTTATAGGTTTGAAGCATCATGAGAGAAAAAAAATCTGAAGGATCTATTCATAATACAACTCTGTAATGTTGCCACTTTCCTTCAGTACTGGAGATTTGTCCTTTTGAACAAACATGGTATCTTTCTCTGGGCATGGTATCCATCATATTTCCTTCCACACTATTTGTTGTTTTTATAGAACACTATTGAAATTTGATTTACCTGATTGCAATGGCCAATCTCACTGAGTTTCACTTTATTGCATTAGCTCTCAGGATAGGATAGGCCAATGCCAACTTAAAAGTTTAGTAACTCAAACTGTAAGAATAATAATATGAATTTTTCATAAGGCTGAAACCACTATATTTTATAAGCCCTTTTCATCTCATGAAAATCTTTCGCCAAATGTAAGTTTTATGAAAGCATCTTTCAGCATTTTCTTCTGCATTGCAACTTAAACAATGTCTAAATGCCTTTCTAATATATAAAGTGTTGTTAAGAAAAAGCATTGTCAGGGAATGTCTTTCACTTGGCGTTAGTGTGAATGACGGCATTGTCAACATGGGTGGTGTTATTTTAAACACAGAACATCCTGCACAGTTATTTTCATTGTAAAGTCTGTGATGTCAAACTTCAGTAAAATTTCTTTCTGGGAATTGAACTTGCAAAATGTACACATGGCAAATGTTTTTTATTCAAACAGCCTTAAAGTCAAAACCAAAAAAAAAGCTCACATTTCGATTGTACACATCTGTTATCCCATCTGGTCCTCATAACAACCATGTGAAGCAATTAAGTCAAATTTTATCATGCACTCATTGTACAGATGCAGAAATGGAGGAATGGAGATGGAAGATAACTTACCAGGACTGTAATACATAAGTGGCAAAACTAACATCGGAACTCAGATTTCTTAACTCTGGCTCTCATGCTTCACCAGATGGCATACTGCCACCCTAGAGTGACAATACAGAGATGGTGATGACGTGATTCCTAGTTTGCAAGACTCAAAACATACACACTTGGTACATGCCTAAGGCAAGTCAATACTACATTCCTGGAGTTGAATGTTTTGACAATAAGTTTCCAGAGGTTACAATTCCATAAAGAAATGTCTATGTTTTCTTTTAAATAAGATATTTTTTCCACTTGGAAATACACTGATTTGATGGTATCTCAGAGAACTTATGTGTGGGATTTTAGGGAAAAAAAAGGAGGCATAGAAAATGTGAATTTATTTAAATGTATATAAAACAGAGGTTTCTAACTTCTGATACAGACCTTTTTAGAATCCCCATGTAGCTGAACACTAGGAGATACAGGAATTCCTAAAATTAAATGTAAAATTTTATGAGTATAAATGTTTTCTGGGAGGATCTTTTGGTTTCATTGGACTTGTAAAGGGGGTTTTGTTTCTTGAGGAACCATTACTTTAATAGACACAAAAAATAATTCCTCCTATCCCCCACCAAAGCAGCCCACAGAGATATTTCTGTCTCCTGAGCTTTCAGAGAGCTTGGTGTCTGTCTGGCATGTTTATTTGGGACCCACTGAGCTTTGCTTTGTTATTTCACTGTTAGACTTAAGAGAGACTTCTTCTCAATAATCTATTTCAGAGTACGCAGAACACTTTTGTGCCTGTAGTAGATGCTTAATAAATCTTAGATTTGTAAATGTTGACTTTAAACTCTCTGATAACTAGGGTAAGAACCCATGAGGACTGTGGAATCAAGCAATTCTTGATTAATGCTTTATTTGCCAACTAAGTACCCCAAATGATTAACATTTGGCTCCTTGTTACTTAGACAAATTTCTGCAGCCAGCTTGAATTTCTCCTTAGAAAATGGAATTTTCTTTTCTATTGCATTGTCAGCCTGCAAATTTTTGGAACTTTTATGCTTTGTTTCCTCTTTGTATCTGAATACCTTTAACAGCACCCAAGTTACCTCTTGAATGCTTTGCTGATTAGAAATTTTTTCCATCAGATACTCTAAATCATCTCTATCAAGTTTAAAGTTTCACAGATCTCTAGGGTGGGGGCAAAATGCCACCAGTCTCTTTGCTGGAATATAGCAAGAGTCGCCTTTACTTCAGTTCCCAACAAGCTCCTCATGTGTATCTGAGACCACCTCAGGATGGATTTGATAGTCCATAGCACTATCAGCATTTTGGTCAATGCCATTCAACAAGTGTCTGGGAAGTTCCAAATTCTCCCACATTTTCCTATCTTCTTATGAGCCATTTGAAGTCTTCCAAACTCTGCCTGTTACCCAGTTCCAAAGTAATTTCCACATTTTTTGGTATTTGTTCAGCAGCACCCCACTCTACTAGTACCAATTTACCCTATTAGTCTGTTCTCACGCTGCTGATAAAGGCATACCTGAGAGTGGGAAGAAAAAGAGGTTTAATGGACTTAGAGTTCCCCATGGCTGGGGAGGCCTCACAATAATGATGGAAGGCAAGGAGGAGCAAGTCACATCTTACATGGATGGTGGCAAGAAAAAAGACTGTGTTCAGGGAAACTCCTATTTTTAAAACTATCAGATCTCGTGAGACTTATTCACAGTAATGAGAACAGCACAGGAAAAACACACCCCCATAATTCAATTATTTCCCACCAGGTCCCTCCCACAACATGTGGGAATTCTGGGAGCTACAAGATGAGATTTGGGTGGGGACACAGCCAAACCATATCAATGCTATTAGCTCTACATACAGTCTGTAGGACTTTCTCATTAGGACAGCCATGGAGAGTCTCCAAAGGGCATTAACCAGCATGACAAATAACTATGTTCCCTGATGGAAACCTCAATGATTTTGCCTTTTCGAAATCTTAAGTCTACCTTCAAAGATGTAAGATTTTTTTTTATAACAATATGTTTGCAAAAGTCAGCTTTGTACTCCCTGAATATAAATTCACAAAAGGACCTGTAACTTGTGTGTGCAGTAGGAAATCACTAGGGTAGGCAAACAAGCTCTTATGAAAACTTCTTTCAAGAGACAGTGCTTACTTGGAGGCCTAAATACTGGTATGCTTATTTACAAAATAATCTATGGTTTGTATTCATGGGATCAATTTAGTTTTACAGTCCAGTATTTGAGCACTTAAAAAGCATCCAACTTTGTGCTACACACTGAGGGCACAAAGATTGCAAAGACAAAATTCTTGTATAAAAGAAGCTTGTATTTCATTCAGTCAAGAAGTTATATACATATACATAATCTCAACATGATATACATGTCATTGTAGAATTATATGCTGAGTAGACAAGAGACTCATGACCCGAACTGGGACAACCGGGAAAGCTTCCTGGAAGAAGAGACCTCTGAGCTCAGCCTTGGAAGAAGAATAAGAGCCAGGAAATTAAAGACCAGGAGGGCACTTCAAGCAGAGGGAAGAGCAGGAGCAAAGGCACAGCCTTATGCAGGAAGCAGCAGTAAAGGAGGAGGGGAAAGGGGTGGGGTTGCAGGGCATTACTGAGTTGGGCTGGGGAACTGCAGGGCATAGCGGGGCTGAGCAGCAGGCTCTAGGATCAGGTCATGGTGATCTTGAGCCTGAGTCTAGGGACCTTGACTTTTGTTCTGTAGGCAACAAGAAGTCCTCTTAGATAGGGAGTAATATGGTCATATTTGTGCTTTGGAAAGATGATTCCATAGTTCAAGATATTCCAAGATCCTACAAGCCATTTTTATACTTAGTTCTGTATCCTGACTAGAAAAATGCTGGGTGCATATTATTGAAAAGCCACCTGATCCCACCTAATACATTTAATAACTTGTGACATCCTCTGGAGTCACTCTGCCCTTGAGTCTCCAGATAATATGGGCTTGAACTTCCATTCCACAGTCTGCAGAAAGTCCATTGTCCCAGCCAGAATTCTAAGAGTCTCTGGGTTGCTTATATTCTCTGAGTCTAAGCTCTTCAATGACTTAATTTGTTCAGTTAACGAATTGTTCTGAAAGTTCCCTCTCTGTTCTGTTGCCATATCAACCCAGGTCTAAGACTGGGCTCCTAGCTATGAAGCCACTCCCCCAAGGTGTGTGTTAGTGTATGCCACAGACATTGCTGGAGGATCAGAGAGGTAGTAGGACTTACAGTGCCAAAAATGTAAGCAATTCGAAATTGCATATTGGATATTCTTGTTTGTCTCCTTGAGTCCCAAATTTCCATGGCACACCATGTGCTTTGCCCTCTTTTCCACCTTGCTGTTTCACAGTTACTTCTTCATCCCTGACCCGATGCAGCCATCTATAAGCCTACTCCCTAAACTCGGCTCAGGAACTCCTTTGGCAGATCCAAAGATGTTCCTTCCCTTGTAGCAATATAGAAATTTTCCTTCCCAGGGGCATT
This sequence comes from Aotus nancymaae, assembly GCF_030222135.1. Classification (NCBI taxonomy): domain Eukaryota; kingdom Metazoa; phylum Chordata; class Mammalia; order Primates; family Aotidae; genus Aotus; species Aotus nancymaae. The sequence goes on from NW_026988455.1 coordinate 14,058,184, forward strand.
CCCAGCCCTCCTACCAAGGCAAAAGAAGCTACAGTTGGTTTTGGTTTTAGATAATCCTTTTCCACCCCAATTTCGCTGGATTTCTGAGACTGGAAGTTGCATCCAAAGTGGCGTGCCGCTTTTGGTGAACTGGCACTATTAAGTAGGCCCATTGAAATATTATCCATCTCATAATAGAGACAGTTCCCAGAGTGGTGGGAACACAGTGCCTGCTGCAGAGGGAGAATGGCACGTAGTCTCTGTCCTCAGCATAGTCCTTCCTGGAGGTTAGCGGATCCTGACATGCAGGAGATTGACTGCCTTTTCCGAATGGAAATAGGCACTGGGGCTAATGTCTGGGAAGAGGCTGCTTTCTGTTTCATAAGCTGTTTGTTACTATTTGGCTTTATTCTGTGACATGCATGGATGCATTTCAGAGACTCACCTTACTTCTTAACATAAAAGAATCCTTTCCTCAAATTTTTGGCTGTAGGAAGCTTCATTTTCCCAAACAGCATCCATTTCTGTTTTTTTTTGTTTGTTTGTTTGTTTGTTTGTTTTTAATCTTAAAGAGTCACAAGTTACTGTTGAATTTGGAAGCTTATTATGAGAGTTGTTGTTACTCTGTGGGTGACTTAAGACATTGCTGAGTGAGGTCTCCTTCCTGGTGACATTAGGCGGCCACTTTCTGCTTCTTCAATGGGCCTGTTGCCTCCTATATCAGACAACTATCAGAGACTCAGTGACCCTTTGGGTCCCTTTTAACTCAGAAATACCGGGATTCTAAAATTTCTTAGGGAAAGTAGTTTTGATACTTCTCCAGTATTTTTAGAGACCAGACAGGTATCAGGGAAAATACAAAGCAGTTGGATAGACAGGATATGCTGGACCCCGTCTAAAGCCATCATATTTTTAGAAAATGATGCCATTCATACAAACATTCCTCCAGAGAACATTACTCAAGACCTAGTATGGAACTCCATATTAAACTGATGCTGCCAAAATATGTTCCTGGATGGCCTTTATGTTGAAGGTAGAGAATAATTTCCTTTGAATGGTTTGAAGCCTTTGAACTTTTTGGGGGCTGGGATTCATGCTCTAGACTCTTCTTTTCTTCTAAATCCTGGCTTCTTTTGGTTAGGGAGGAGCATGGCTTTTCTCCTGCTTTCCATACAGCCTTTTTTTTCTAGCTGTGCTGGGGTTGTGCCTATCATCCCTGCCCAATCACAGGGGCAGCCAAACAGATATCCCACAGGCAGAGGGCACAGGTGACATAGGAACTGTTGAGATTCTTCTGGATTAAGGAACCATTTACAAGCTGAATTCTCCCCACTATGAGGAGACAGCCTGTAAACACACCCCCTGTGATAGACTGAATGTGGAGCAGAGCTTGCTTTCATCCTCACTGGCTTAGCTCACATCATGACCACGTACCAGGGCCACTACCAGAGTCTCCTAATTTATCTCCCTGTTTTCACCCTTGCCTCCCTGCCATGCATTTTAAACAAAGCAGCCAGTGTGAGCCTTTTAAAATTGGATGGCACTCTATTGCCCCAAGCCCACTAAAATGGTCCTGTCACTTAAAAGAAAATTCTGAGTCCCAGCCACAGCTCTTGAAATTGACATCACTTGGTCCTTCTTTCTTTCCCTCCTCCCATTCTGCCTCTGCCACCTCCAGCTACCAAGTCCGCCTTGCTTTTTTCTTAGATGAATCAAGCATGCTCTTGCCTCAGGATTCATGTCTTTACTATGCCTCAGTGGGCTTATCCCACATTTCCTCCAGCTTCTCTGCTACGTCCTCCCTTTTGAGAGCTTCCTTGACCACTTTATCTAAAATAGCACATTCTGCCATTCTCTATTTCCCTACTCTGTTTTGTGGACATTTATAGATTTTTATCACTGCCTGACATACAAATGTCTGTTTAGTGCCTGATTCCCAGCTAGAATGAGCACCATGAAGGATGGGGCTCCGATCTGTTATGTTCTCACTGGTTCTCCAGAACCCTAAACAATACCTGGTACATAACAGGCACTAAACAAACAAATGAAGTAAAGACAGCACATGCAGGGGGTGTCTATGTGTGGCTATAAGGAGGGATACCTTCTGACAGGGCTGATCCTGTTAAAAGTTTAAGAAATGTTTGCACTTCCCCATAACTGATGTTCCATCTAGGATGTGCCAATTATAAAACTGTTCTGGAACCTTTTATAAACTGTTACTTTAAGTCCCCTGAGGTCTGAGGAGGAATGCCAGTTGCTATCTAGTTATCTAAAATTATCCTCCAGCATTTAGAAGTCCTGATTAGGAAACCACAGGGCTATTTGGGGTCAGGCCAAAAGGCAAATTTCCCTGCAGCTTTAAAGAACTAGTCCTCAGCAAATCTCACATGTAAGTGAGTAAATTTAAGAAAACATAAACAATGACTAAGGGTTTAAAATATACTCTTTGCCCTCAGTCAACCAGTAGGCAAGAAATGCCTCTGAATCGAACATTATGGCATTAAATGTTCATAAAAAATCTAGCATTCCACATTTCCTAGATTGTAGGCCAGTCATATTTGCTGAGCTTGATAAATGCAAAGAGCGTGCTATGCCTTCTAGAGCGGTGTAAGGTATAGACTGTCTTCTTACCCCCGCTAATTAAAAGGACATTTCTGAATAATTAGTGAACTTAAACCAATAACCTGTGTTCTTTAATCAGCAGAGGGTCACACACGAGGCCTTCTGCAAAGCTAATCGGTGTAGGATGATTAATCATCTTGATTTTTTGGAGTAAAAAAAGATCACCAAATGCTAGCCTTTCAAGGGGAGATTTAACAAGGAACACTTGCAAATGGAATTTTAATACAAGAGTACAGATCAAAATTGGATCTCTGAATGGGCATAAGGATTTAACTTTACTTTTAAAAAGATGAATCTTTTTTTTTTTTTTTTTTTTGGTGCCATAGAGGGAAATAGCAGCTGTTGTTTGAATGAAGTGCTTTATCCATGTTGCCTCTCTCTTTTATGAGAACTCTGGGAAAGTAGGTGTTGTGACTTTCAGAAGAGGACAAAAGCTTGGCTGGCAAGCAACTTACTTGTAGCCATAGCTGATTGGTGGAAAAACCACCAAACTTACATCGATCTCACTGCAAAGCTGGTAAGATCAACATCTCAAACAAAATCCAACATCTCACTTATTAAGGACTCACTGTTGAGCTTTAATTTTTTTTTTTTTTTTTTTTTTTTGACAGTTTCTCTTTCTTTTGATTTACTTATTTTCCACCTTCTATTCTTTTGGATCCTCTGAGTCATTTTCAAGGTTTAGTGGCTAATCGAATTCAAACAATTAGGGCCATTGCTTAGGAAAGTTTTAGGTAGAATATATCTAAGGCTTACAAAAGTTTTAGCCTTATAAATGAATTTCAACACAGAACATTTAAGAGCTGACGAGGGGACAGCATCAAAATGATTTTACTTCTTTGTCATCCTTTCCTGTCCTGCTGTCCTGGGGTATTCCCCTCCTTTAACCAGGTATCGCCCGTTTTCAGTCACCTATGAGAAGGAAGTTCTAGGCTAACATTCCTAACTAAGTAACAGCAGCTTTGACTTCTGTCTTTTTCATGGGACGGGTAGAGAGGGGAAATTTGAGAGGACGATATGGCTGCCGATGGTGAGGCACTAACGGTACTAAGTAGGGCAAGAAAGGAAACATCTCTCAGTTTTTTAGCCTGAAGAGTCCAGACCTGGGTGGCCCTACTTGTTTCCTAGAAAGGGGTCATCTTCCATGATTCAGTTGAAGGAAAAAAAAGACTTGAGTAAAAGCTTTTATAAAAGGTCTCTAGAAAAAGGAAAGGCTCACAACAAGTATCTCAAAAATAAACTTTTATTTAAATGTACAGTTCATTAATACAAAATGTTTATTGACAGGTCATCAGGACTCTGTGCATTCTTACATGTGCCTTTAGAATTCTGAAGATCCTGAGCATGATAATTTGGTTGTATGTGCCAGACTCCTGAGGCATTACATGCTTTTAAATCACATTGTAGTATCAAGTGACATTTAAAAAGAGCAAGATAATTTTGTCAAAGCCAGTCGTTTTGTTCAAAAAATTATTTTCCTCCTTGCATGTGTGTACACTGAGAAATACCCAAGTCTCAGGGGTAGATTCCAGAACATGCAAGATCCAATCCTGGAGTTACAGCATCATTTAGTGACAAGCCACAGTTCTTCCTGTCTTTTTGGCCATGTTTCTCCTTACATGAAAGCCTTGAAACTTAAGATTTGCTGTGTTACAGCTTTTCTCCCAATATCTTACACATAAGAATGAAGTTGCATGCCATAAATTCCTTTAGGGAATCTTTATCTTTTTCTTTGCAGTCCAATAATCTACTTCTACTTCACTTGGATGGCCAAAGAAAATAATTCTGGAATGTTGAGCATGTTGAAGGCATAACACATAACTGAGTTAATCTGTGCTGACCTGTCATATAAGTGCTAGTGGTAGACTTCCAGTACGCCACCATATTGGATGCCAGCCATAACCGGCATCTGAGAAACTGCTGAAGGATCCTAACACCCACTGCAAAGGGGACTCAGCAAACATGCAATGCAACATCCAAGTCAATCTTTGTATAGTACTGCATCCCCTTCTAAGAGAAGATGGCAGTAAGCACATAGAATTTGGAATCACATATTATTTGTAGCCTCAGGTTTTACATATGTAAAATGGAGATATCTATTAGCGTTGCTGTGAAGAGCAAATAAGACTTGGGAGCGCTTACTTAGTACAAATGTAAGCATGTGGTAAGAATTTAAAGGAGATTTTAAGTGCTTTGGCAGGCATCTAAAGACTATGCAGGCTCCCAAATATTTGTTTGCATGTCCTAGGAGGTAGTTAAAAGAACAGAGGTGGAAACATCCCAGCTATGTTTCTAGGGTTTAAAACCATGCAATCTTTTAAGCCTTCTTAACTATGCAAGGTGCTATCACTCCCTAAATTTCAGACTTAGATCTCTTTAGACAGGTGTAGTGGAGAACACTTGGGTCAGCATCTAACGCATGTTACATTGTAAGTAAAGGTACCTGTGACTTTCATTGGTAAAGTCACTTACCAGTTCCTGTGTGCGACAGTAAATGGAGACCTAGCATTGATGTGATATTCAGTAGTGACATCTGCCCTGAACATATTAGATGCCAGACAGTGTTCTAAGCTTTTTGTGTGCATCTCACTTAACTCTTACCGTGTCACAGTGAGACAGTCCCCATCATCTCTACTTTACAGAGGGAATTAGTAACTTCCCAAGGTTCCACACACAAGGCTGACACAGAAGTCTGTGCTGTTAACTACATTGCCTGCTGCTTCTAAACAGAACTACCTTGCCAGCGATCTGACTTTTTCCTTAAGCACAGTGAAGAAAAAAACCATTTTTGATATGCTATGCGGTAACCTGCAGAGCACAAACTCCCCACCCACAGCTGGTCTTACTCCTGCCTCAGTGTTCATGGATGGAAGGAGATTTACAGGAGAATACTGGGTCATTCATGGTCCTACTTTGTTGCCGTTTCTCAGATGAGCCAGGCTCAAAAATGTGTAACAGACTCAGGAGACATGGAGAGATGGAACACCACTGTTATCCATTTGTTAGTAGCTTATTTATCTCTGGATCCCGAAATTTCATGTCTAGAGCTTCACTGGTAAAATGCATTCAGCTTTTTGTGTATGAAGGTAGATATGAATGGGATATGCAAAGATGGCTGATATCCTTCACATGCAACTGTTTTGAGCTGCAAATCTTCCAGGCTGGATTTGAGAGACATAAGTTTGAAAAATGCCAGTGTTCCATTTTCAGATTCATTCCCTCCATATTTGGAAATAAGTACCTTTGAAGAGTTTTCTACTTATATGTATTCCTGAACGCTCATACTTTAGGTCCATGATATGGCTGAAGCATGGATGTGCAATTTTTAGTTTCCCCCACCAAAAATCATACTTGTCAGGATATTTACATGTAGTTTTTTAATAGCACAATTTTGGAAGAGAAGTCATTACAAGCCCCTTCTGGCCTTAAAGAATGTATAATACCAAAAATGCCTAAAAATCTTTTATTTAAGAAAGTGGAATTGCTCGATGTGCCCTCCCACTCTGGTTAGATACCTAACAGACCGCAGCAGACAACAGACGTCAACTAGGGCTAAGTGTGCAAGACAGCTGAAGTACACAAAAGCAAACTGTAGGCTTAGGTACTGTCGGGCATAAAACAAGAATCCATCAATCTGTGAAATCGCTCGATGTGCCCTCCGCCTCTGGTGAGATGCTTAACAGACCACAGCAGACAGTGCACCTCAGCCGGGGCTAAGTGTGCACACTTGGCCGGCAGCCACCAACAGAACATGCAGCAGCAGTGGTTAGCGCTGATGCAACTATTGCCACCGCCTCCCCACCTACGGGGTTTGCAGAATAAATAATACCACGGGGGATTATATATGTGTGGTTTTTAGGTACTGCCTCCTTACCCACAATGAGGGAAGCTTCTTTCTACTTTTTGCTAGTTGCTACTCCTACTTGTTAAGAGTTTGATGTATCAGATCCTTTTGAGAAATGTCTATGTCACAACTACATTCAGGATAAAACAATTATGAAATGGAAAGGCTCAGATTTGGGGATCAAGATTAGCAGGCTGTAGTCATTGTACAACTTAAATCAGCAAAAGTGTATCTGTTTTTTGCAAGGTTTTGCCACCATTGAAAGCCAAAACTATAGTTTTCATTTGGATTCAAAATAATAAACTGTTTTACTAGGGTAAGATTTCACTAGTAAGAACTGTAGGAAATTATTCCAATTAGGTTACATAATATAAGAGTTAAGTGACCCCTAGAATCTTTAGGTTTGCGCTGAAGATTGTTAAAAGGTAGACTTGAAGTAGGTCTCCCGTTTCTACAGCGTTCTGAAGAATTAGTCTTTTAATACCCTATAGTTTGTTATTTAAAGGTTGGCTTCTCATTTTTGAAAAGAGCTATTTGACTTCCACAGATATAAGGAACAGAAGCAAATGCCAAAGTTGAAGCCTCAGTTATTATTATTTTGGGGCTTGTATTCAACAAGAACTAAAGAGGAAGAGATACCAAGGCTTCAAAACACCTATTAGAATGTTTTAAGGGAGCTGGTTGAACAACTGGGACTATTTTTGCCGAACAGGTACTTTGCAAAGGGCATTTAAAAATTTGGACAGTGGAACTTGGTTGGATTTCTTTACCGGAGGCCACAAATCTGTTTATTCATCTGTCAATCCTTGCGGCAATTCCTAAAATTTCTGGAGGGTCCACTTTCAGTCACTTTGTATGATAGGCTCATCTAACTCCAAATATTCTCCTTTAGTGTGTGAAAACCTTCATATTTTACTTCTAATTATCTTCTACATTAAACTCTCGAGACACAGCAAACTTAGCCCAACACATTTCACATAGAATTAAAGTTCTTGTTTGGGTGATAAAGTCTAGGGCTCTCGTCATTCATGCACTATTATTACAAGCTGTATTGACTAGCAGTTTAGTCATATAACTATATTAATTTTTTACTTTTATAATTTTTTTAGTAGAAACAGGGTCTCATCATGTTTCCCAGACTGGTCTCAAACTCCTGCCTTGGCCTCTGAAAGTGCTGAGATTATAGGTGTGGCCACTGTGCTAGGCCTTGCAATATAAATATTCTTATCTCAATAGGAATACCTAGTTACTTTGTTTCTTTAAATGACTTTATACCTCTTAAGTTAGGTACAATGAGTTGTACCTTGGCTTCTTACTGGGGAGGACCAGGTAAAAAAATGAGATGTTTTAGACTCTTTGAGGGTTGGAAATTTGTACCCAGAAACTGAAAGATCATACCAGGGACAGGAATTCAAAAGATGATGATGATGATGATGATGAAGAATAATGCTTTATTTGCCAAAACAAACTTTGGGCCTTATGATTAATTAATACTGTATAATCCTTATAATGGGGAAAGCACTAGTATCAAACTTTAAGCTTCTAAAAGGGAATTTGGTATTACTCCAGTTAAAAAAAAAAAAATCTGTGATTTTTATACCATAACAGGGTCAGAGCAGCAGCCAGACTCTGAAATGGCTTTCAGAGTTCATGATGAATACTAACCTACTTACCCAATAGGCACTTCAGCTACTCCCTGTCAGCAGGCCACATCCTGTTCCGTGTGATGACTAAATGTAAGGTAAGAAAAAGGTGGAGAGTAGACAGTTCTATATTCATGACTATGTCCTTTTCCTTCTACATGCTTGACCTCCATACCTCCCATGAAACAAGGTCCAAGGCTATCTTTTCTTTCTCATTCAATTGACCAAAATCACAAGGGGGCATGCCTTAAGACAACAGAATCAACTTCCCCTTCGTCTAGTAATATTGATTTCCTTGCTTAAGCCACAAGCGAGATGTTAACTGCCTTATATTACATAAGCAAGTGAAATATGAGTCATCCACTGATTCATCTTCTCTTCATCCTCTTGCTACTGTGTGGGTCGGTCACGTAATCCCAGAGGAATTGCTGTACCTTCCGCAGTCTACTCTCCACCTCGCTTGGGACGCACAGCATCCACCCAGTGCTTCAAGTCTTGTGTCTTCCCTTGCTTCCAGGCATCCTGAGACTTCAGAGAAAGTAATGGCCAACCTAAAGGAAAATTCAAGCTCCTCATCTGCTCTTCATACTGTAAGTTCCAGAATTTGTCCATAGTAAGAATCTGCCCTATCCCAGCCAGGATAATAATTTAAGTGCTATTACAAGTATAGTCTTCACGAAGTCACATTAAAACAGTAATTTTAAGCTTTAGTTTACATCAGTATCGCCTGAAGGGCTTATGAAAGCAGGTTTCAGCCCTACCCCCAGAGTTTCTGATTCAGTAGATCTGGGAGGGGCTGAGAACTTGCATTTCTAACACATTCTCAGGTGATGCAGACGCTTCTGTTCCCGGGGCCACACTGAGAACCCTGCCTTAGATTGTTCAAGAATGGCATTGCTTGCTATCCTCCTTGGCCATCTTCACAGTAAGACAGTCTAGACTTTTATAAGAAGAAAGCCCTTATCCATGCCTTAGAAGGCACTTGTCCTTGACCTATATAAATGACAGAACATGGAAAACAGAGACTTAATTTAACTATAAGAAGCGAATTCATAGAAATCTTAGTACATGTTTCTTGATTAGGAAACAAGTTAATGAGAAAAGAAACTCCTCTAAGCAAGAGGAATTCTAGGTACAGACTAAGCTAGCTTCTTTTACACAGTAAGAAATATTTCGGGAGCAAATGTTAACTAGCACTTCATTTTTCAGCTAGTACTTGGCTGTAAGAGAAACTAGCCCAGTTACAGGCTTAGTTATACAACATCAAGAACTATACCTCACATATTTAGTTAGTTAGAACACTTGATACTACTGAGGCTAGGATTTTATCCTAGAGGAACAGGCACAAACCATGGTTAAGCTGCTTGGTTTAATTTTTGAGCACTTGAAAAAAAAATGTACAGTAGTTTGAACACTCAGTCTTTGCAAACCTCCACTGAGGTCAAAGATTTCATTCATACGTACAAAATTAGTTTACAAATTTTTTTTGGCAATTTCATCTTAGTAACCCGTTTTATCCTATTGCCATTGTCCCAACCATTGAAAAAGTTTACAATAATTTACATAGAAATATTTTCAAAGTGCTTAAGAATAGTGATTGTTCTCTGGGATATTTACAGATGGCCTATACAACGTATGTACAGGTGGTATACACTATAGCACAAGTTTCATTGCTGGAATATGGCTTTCTAGGGAAAGTGCATATTTGGCCAGAGGTGGCAATACTGTCTAGAAATTCAAGGGTTACAGATACTTGGTAACCACATCCAAAGCTGAAGTAGAATGTGGACAAGAATATTTACAAAAGTAATGTAAAAATGGTCAAGTACACAAGCTTGATCCACGCAAAGGTATCTTGATGTTCTTCCAGACGAGAGGAAGAAAGAGACTTCAGCTGATGGCTCTGTTACCATTCCGACGGGGTTATTACTGGTTTAGACCTCAAAGGTCAAGACTTGTCTCAGAAGTCAAGCTAGATCATCATCTGTGCTTACAACTGATATCTGTGGAAAAGAAGAAGTATGAATGAGCTTGGTGATCACTCACTCATGGCAACTCTAGTCTTTAAAATGGACCTTGCTTTTGAGTCAGTCATTCAAACACTGAGTGCTCAGACGAAAAGTCAGATACAAAAGATTAACAAGTTGTATCACCCATGCATTTAACCTGAATTCAACTGTACCTGCTTGGTAGTGAGTTAGGACAGTGTGACTGATTTCTGCCTGTAAGTAAGTCTTGGAGAAAAATGTGAAAAGCTATATGCATGTCAAGAATTGACCACTGTTCCCTGTTTCACCAGAGCTTGAGAGGGGAGTGGTCAATACTTGTTTTCTTCAGCCTGTTCCCTATGTGAAGGCCAAATACTCCACTTGGGTTGCATCTGAAGAACAAGCGATGATTACTGCTGGAAGAAAAGCTAGCTATGCCAAGTGTGATGGGATACTATTTAAAGCAAAGCATATAGTAATTTTGGCTATGTGAATCTTACTCAATACACCACTGACTTTAAGCCAACTTCCCTATATATGATATGCTAATTTACTTTCAGATATCCAGTAGGCAATGGATTTAATAGATAAATAGCTATTTGGTTCATGCTAATATTTACATGTTATTTCAATAAGCAAAAATATCTTAATATAGTGGTGACCTTAAGTTGACCCACTTGCTATTGGATGATGGTTAGATGCTGATCAACTGATATTGATTTTGTTCTAACAGGCTACACTGTCTAATATCCAGTTAGCAGATGAGGTGTTTGGTGACTCCATCATCCTAATGGCTCTCTGTAGCCCAGGTCTCCTTTCTGAAATGTCTGACTTCAAGCCATGGTGTATAAAGACCCAAAGCTGACTTACTGCCGGGTATGTGTGTCCAACAGAAGCACTGTGTCTACCAATGTCTATGGAGAGGTCCTCTTCAGTGGTTTTCAAGTACACAGGATTGTCAAAGTTCATGCTTTTCATATTCTTGTGTTGCCAATTCCGCCACATCAAGTAGCCACCTACTGCTGCCATCACTAAGAGCACTGAAAAAAAAATCAGACAGTAGCTAAGTGAGCCAAGTCTAGTACTAGAACATACAAGAAAGGTAATAATGTTCAGGAATCCATAATAATTGATATTAGTAAAAATGTTATGTTTTATTGAGCTAGGTTAACTAGAAGTTGGAATTAACATGGGCCAGCAGCTTGAACCAGTTCAGCCCAGAGGTAGTTCTATGGTCTGGAGCCGGGATAGTCACATCCATTCAGGCAAGTACAGAGTCCTGGGTCCCACCTTAGGCTGACCAAATTAAAGTTGCAGAAGATTCTGGAAAGCTATTCAGGTGGTCCTGCTGTGTTAGCTAACCTTGGAATCTAGTAATTTGGACAAAGTGGCTATTATAGCAAAGTCCTTAGTTTTAGAGGCCCTTTTCCATAGGTTTGAAAATTCTTAACTGCTTTTAATTTACCCTCGACAAGTCCTATAACTCTTTAAGAAAGCATTTGTGCATCTCCTCTGTATGAAGCATTATATGCATTTCAAAGGGGAACAGAACTGTACACTAGTTAAAGGGACTTATTATAAAAGGGATAAGCCAGGCTAACAGTGCTGAAGTAGAAAGCAGTAAGTACCTTTCATTGAATGTTGAACATTTATCATGCCAATTACTGTGTCAAGGGCACAACTGAAGAGGAAGATAGGAGCCTTAATTTAGTGTACCATGTGGGGGAGAAAGTGGATGAAATTCAGTGTCACAAGTGCAATTACAGCATAAAGGGCCAGGAAAGGGGTAGCTGCAGATGAACAAAAAATGTTCATCTGTATCTAAGAAGTGCTTGAATCCAGATGTACAGGAAATCTACTTACAGAGAGGAAGAATGGCCCATGCAGCGGAAGTCCCTTTTGGGGGAACACTGACTTCTGATACTGCTGTGGTCACATTGATCCCTACAGAGGAATAAAAGGAATCAGTTTGGAAGGGGCTGTATTCAGACTTAGAAATTAACCCATCAGGTAAGGAGCCAAAACCTTTGCATCCAATATTGATGTTCAGTATCTACTACAAGTGAATACCAGGAACAACTCTGGCCTAGAAGTATTTGAGTCACATGCTGTAATAGCCATTTCACTGACAGTTCTCTATTAGAAACCTTAATGGTCAGTCAGGATAAGATATGCAAGTTTTAAGTCTTTGGAGTTTAAATATAGGTTACCAATTGGGGCAGAACTAGTAGTTAAAGGCTGCATTAATTATTTAAGTCATAGATAAAAAAGAGTGTAGCTGTTAGTTGAGATTAACAGTTTGCAGTACTGAACTCAATACCTCCAGGAACTAGTCCACTAGTTGGTGAAATTTCTGTTGTGTTCGTATCTTTTGTCTCACTGTAAGTCACGGTAGTTGCAGTACCTGAGTTATAAAAACCAAGAACCTGGTTAATGCCAAGGTTCCAGAATGGCTGGCTGTTTTGTCCAGACAAGCCATACAATAGGTTATTTTAAAACCAGGTAAAAGATTACTGGCAAGATGGCCAAATAGGAAGAGCTCCTGTGCACAGCTCCCAGTGAGAGCGAAGAGGAAGGTGGGTGATCTCTGCATTTCCAACTGAGGTATGTGGTTCATCTCACTGGGACTGGTTAGACAGTGGGTGCAGCCCAAGGAGGGTGAGCCAAAGTAGGGCGGGGCACTGCCTAACCCGGGAAGTGCAAGGGGCTGAGGATCTCCTGCTCCTCATGAAGGTAAGCCATTAGGAACTTTTCCCATGGTCTTCACAACCTGCAGACCAGGAGATTCCCTCTGGTGCCTACAATACCAGTGCCCTGGGTTTCCAGCACAAAACTGGGCAGCCGATTGGGAAAACACCAAACTAGCCACATTTTTTTTTTTTTTAACTCCAGTGGCACCTGGAATGCCAGCGAGAGAGAACCATTAACTTTCCTGAAAAAAGGGGCTGAAACCAGGGAGCCAAGTGATCTGGCTCGGCAGGTCCCACCCCGCCCCCCGAAGACCAGCAAGCTAAGATCCACTGGCTCAAAATTCTTGCAGCCAGCACAGCAGTTGGCTTGACCTGGGTTGTTCTGGCTCAGTGAAGGGGAGGGGCATCCGCCATTGCTGAAGCTCAGGTAGGCAGTTTTAACCTCGCCTGTGTAAACAAACTCACAGGGAAGTTTTCACAGTGACTGGGCCGAACCCATGACAGCTCAGCAAGGCCTCTGCAGGCAGATTGTATCACCAGACTCGCTCCTTGCTGGGCAGGGCATCTCTGAAAAAAGGCAGCAGCCCATCAGGGACTTCTAAAGCCCCCATCTTCCTGACAAAGAGCACCTGGGAAAAGGGGCAGTTGTAGGTACAGCTTCAGCACTTAAACGTCCCTGCCTGGCTGCTCTGAAGGGAACAGTGGATCTCCCAGCACAGCACTGGAGCTCTGGTAAGGGACAGAATGCCTCCTCAAGGGGCTCCCTGACCCCAGTGGATCCTGACTGGGAGACGACATCTCCCAGCAGGGGCTGACAGACACCTCATACAAGAGACCTCTGGCTGGCATCTGCTGGGACTAAGCTACAGGCAGCAGTCTTTGCTGTTCTGCAGCCCTCACTGGTGATTCTCAGGCAAGCAGGGTCTGGAGTGGACCTCCAGCAGACCTGCAGCAGAGGGGCTTGACTGTTAGAAGGAAAACTAACAAACAGAAAGAAATAGTTTCAACATCAACAGAAAGGACATCCACTCAGAGACCCCATCTAAAGGTAGATAAATCCCTGCAAAAAGGCTGAAAAGTATAAAAACCAGAATGACTCTCTCCTCCAAAGGATCACAAGCAAGGGAACAAAACTGGATGAAAAATGAGTATGACGAATTGACAGAAGCAGGCTTCAGAAGGTGGGTAACAGCAAACTTCTCCGAGCTAAAGGAGCATGTACTAACCCAATGCAAGGAAACTAAGACCCTTCAAAAAAAGGTTAGACAAAAGGCTAACTAGAAAAACCAGCATAGAGAACAACAGAGATGACCTCATGGAGCTGAAAACCACAGTATGAGAACTTTGTGAAGCATACACAAGTTTCAATAGCTGAATCGATCAAGCAGAAGAAAGGATATCAGAGATTGAAGATAATAAAAAAGTCTCCAAGAAATATGGGATTATGTGAAAACAGCAAATCTACATTTCATCAGTGTACCTGAAAGTGACAGGAACAATGAAACTAAGCTGGAAAACACTCTTCAGGATATTATCCAGGAGAACTTCCCCAACCCAGCAAGGCAGGCCAACATTCAAATTCAGGAAATACAGAGAACACCCACAAAGATACTCCTTGAGAAGAACCCAAGACACATAATCGTCAGATTCACCAGGGTTGAAATGAAGGAAAAATGCTAAAGGCAGCCAGAAAGAAAGGTCAGGTTACCTACAAAGGGAAGCCCATCAGACTCACAGCGGATCTCTTGGCAGAAACCCTACAAGCCAGAATAGAGTGGGGGCCAATATTCAAAATCCTTAAAAGAATTTTCAACCCAGAATTTCATATCCAGTGAAACTAAGCTTCATAAGCCATGGAGAAATAAAATCCTTTATGGACAAGCAACTGCTGATAGATTTCATCATCACCAGGCCTGGTTTACAAGAACTCCTGAAGGAAGCGCTAAACATGGAAAGGAACAACCAGAACCAGCCACTGCAAAAACATACCAAATTGTAAAGACCATCGACAGTATGAAGAAACTGCATCAATGAACAAGCAAAACAGCAAGCTAGCATCAAAATGAGAGGATCAAATTCACACATAAAAACATTAACCTTAAATGTTAATATTGTTATGTGTGAATTTAAATGTAAATGGGCTAAATGCCCCAATTAAAAGACACAGAGTGGCAAATTAGATAAAGAGTGAAGACCCATTGGTGTGCTGTATTCCGGAAATCCATCTCACATGCAAAGACACATATAGGCTCAAAATTAAAGGGATGGAGGAAGATTTACCAAGCAAGTGGAGAGCAAAAAAAAGCAGGGGTCACGATCCTAGTCTCTGCTAAAACAGACTTTAAAGCAACAAAGATCAAAAGAGACAAAGAAGGGCATGATATAATGGTAAAAGGATCAATGCAACAAGAAGAGCTAAGTATCCTAAATATATACACTCCCAATACAGGAAGACCCAGATAAATAAAGCAAGTTCTTAGAGACCTAAAAAGAGACTTAGATTCCCACACAGTATTAATGGGAGACTTTAACACCCCACTGCCAGTATTAGGCTGAGACAGAAAATTAACAAGAATGTTCAGGACTGAACTGAGCTCTGGACTAAGCAGACCTAATAGACATCTGCAGAAATCTCCACCTCAAATCCACAGAATATACATTCTTCTCAGTACCACATCACATTCTAAAATTGACCACATAATTGGAAGTAAAACACTCCTCAGCAAGTGCAAAAGAACAGAAATCATAACAGTCTCTCAGACCACAGTTCAATCAAATTAGAAAACCGCACAAATACGTGAAAACTGAACAACCTGCTCCTGAATGACTACTGGATAAATAATGAAATGAAGGCAGAAATAAAGATGTTCTATGAAACCAGTGAAAATGAAGACACAATGTACCAGAATCTCTGGGACGATTTAAAGCAGTGTGAAGAGGGAAATTTATAGCACTAAATGCCTATAAGAGAAAGCAGGAAAGATCTAAAATCGACACCCTAACATCACGATTAAAAAAGCAGAGGAGCAAGAGCAAACAAATTCAAAGGCTAGCAGAAGACATTAAGTAACTAAGATCAGAGCTGAAGGAGGGACACCAAAAACGCTTCAAAAAAATCAATAAATCCAGGAGCTGGTTTTTTGAAAAGATCAACAAAATAGATAGATATACCACTAGGCAGACTAATAAAGAAGAAAAGAGAGAAGAATCAAACAGATGCAATAAAAAGTGATAAAGGGGATATCACCACTGATCCCACAGAAATACAAACTACCATCAGAGAACACTATAAATACTCTATGCAAATAAACCAGAAAATCTAGAAGAAATGGATAAATTCCTGGACACTTACACCCTCCCAAGAGTACACCAGGAAGAAGTCATTAGACCGCTAACAAGGTCTGAAGTTGAGGCAGCAATTAATAGCCTACCAACCAAAAAAAGTCAAGGACCAGATGGGTTCACAGCCGAATTCTACCAGAGGTACAAAGAGGGGCTGGTACCATTCCTTCTGAAACTATTCCAAACAATAGTAAAACAAGGAATCCTCCCTAACTCATTTTATGAGATCAACATCATCCTGATACCAAAACCTGGTACACACAACCACCAAAGAAAATTTCAGGCCAATATCAATGAAGAACATTGATGCAAAAATCCTCAACAAAATCCTGGCAAATCGAATCCAACAGCACATCGAAAATCTTATCCATCACAATCAAGTCAGCTTCATCCCTGCAATGCAAGGCTGGTTCAACATATGCAAATAAACTCAATCCATCACATAAACAGAACCAAAGACAAAAACCACATGATTTTCTGAATAGATGCAGAGAAGGCCTTTGACAAAATTCAACAGCCCTTCATGCTAAAAACTCTCAATGGAACATATGTCAAAATAATAAGAGCTAGTTATGTCAAACTCATAGCCAATATCATACTGAGTAGGCAAAACTTGGAAGCATTCCCTTTGAAAACTGGCGCAACACAAGGGTGTCTTCTCTCTCCACTCCTATTCAAAACAATATTGGAAGTTCTGGCCAGGGCAATCAGGCAAGAAAAATAAAGGATATTCAATTAGGAGAAGAGGAAGTCAAATTGTCTCTAATTGCAGATGACATGATTTTATATTTAGAAGACTCCATCATGTCAGCCCCCATCTCCTTAAGCTGATAAGCAACTTCAGCAAAGTCTCGGGATACAAAATCAATGTGCAGAAATCACAAGCATTCCTATACACCAATAACAGACAGAGAACCAAATCATGAGTGGACTCCCATTCACAACTGCTACAAAGAGAGCAAAATACCTAGGAATACAGTTGTGAAAACAACTGTATTCACATCCTTATTCACAACAAGGGATGTGAAGGACTTCTTTAAGGAGAACTACAAACCACTGCTCAAGGAAATGAGACAGGACACAAACAGATGGAAAAATATTCCATGCTCATGATTATAATAAAAACCCTAGGCAAGAATCAATATCGTGAAAATGGCCATACTGCCCAAAGTAGTTTATACATTCAGTGCTATCCCCATCAAGCTACCATTGACTTTCTTCACAGAATTGGAAAAAACCACTTAAACTTCATATGGAACCAAAAAAGAGTCTGCATAGCCACGACAATCTTAAGCAAAAACAACAAAGCTGCAGGCATCACCTACCTGACTTCAAACTATACTACAAGGCTACAGTAATCAAAATAGCATGGAACTGGTACCAAAACAGAGATATAGACCAATGGAACAGAACAGAGGTCTCACATCTACAACCATCTGATCTTTGACAAACCTGATAAAAACAAGCAATGGGGCCGGGCACGGTGGCTCACGCCTGTAATCCCAGCACTTCGGGAGGCCGAGGTGGGTGGATCACGAGGTCAAGAGATCGAGACCATCCTGGTCAACACAGTGAAACCCCGTCTCTACTAAAAATACAAAAAATTAGCTGGGCACGGTGGCGCGTGCCTGTAATCCCAGCTACTCAGGAGGCTGAGGCAGGAGAATTGCCTGAACCCAGGAGGCGGAGGTTGCGGTGAGCCGAGATCGCGCCATTGCACTCCAACCTGGGTAACAAGAGCGAAACTCTGTCTCAATTATTAAAAAAAAAAAAAAAAAAAGCAATGGGGAAAAGATACCCTATTTAATAAATGGTGTTGGGAAAACTGGCTAGCCACATGAAGAAAGCTGAAACTGGATCCCTTCCTTACCCCTTAAACTAAATTTAACTCCAGATGGATTAAAGATGTAAACATAAGACCTGACACCATACAAACCCTGGAAGAAACCCTAGGCAATACCATTAGGGACACAGGCATGGGCAAAGACCTCATGACTAAAACACCAAAAGCAATGGCAACAAGCCAAAATAGACAAATGGGATCTAATTAAACAAAAGAGCTTGTACACAGCAAAAGAAACTATCATTAAAGTGAACCAACAACCAACAGAATGGGAAAATATTTTTGTAATCTACTCATCTGACAAAGGGCTAATACTCAGAATCTACAAAAAACTTAAATTTACAAGAAAAAAAAACCCCATCAAAAAGTGGGCAAAGGATATGAACAGACATTTCTGAAAAGAAGACATTATGCAGCAACAAACATACGGAAAAAAGCTCATCTTCACTGGGTATTAGAAAAATGCAAATCAAAACGACATTGACATATCATCTCATGCCAGTTAGAATGGCAATCATTAAAAAGACAGGAGACAACAGCTGCTGGAGAGGATGTGGAGAAATAGGAACACTTTTACATTGTTGGTCGGGGTGTAAATTAGTTCAGCCATTGTGGAAGACAGTGTAGCCATTCCTCAAGGATCTAGAACTAGAAATGCCATTTGACTCAGCAATTCCATTACTGGGTATATATACCCAAAGGATTATAAATCATTCTATTATAAAGACACATGCACACCTATGTTTATCGTGGCACTCTTCACAATAGCAAAGACTTGGAACCAACCCAAACGCCCATCAATGATAGACTGGATAAAGAAACTGTGGCACCTATACATCATGGAATACTATGCAGCCATAAAAAAGATGAGTTTATGTCCTTTGCAGAGACATGGATAAAACTGGAAACCAATGGTTGGGGGGTGGGTGGGTGGAGGGAAGTGGAAACCATCAATCTCAGCAAACTGACACAAGAACAAAAAAACAAACACTGTATGTTCTCACACATAACTGGCTGTTGAACAATGAGAACACATGGACACAGGGAGGGGAACATCACACACTGGGATCTGTCGGGGGGTGAGGGCTAGGGAAGTGATAGCGTTAGGAGAAATACCTAATGTAGATGACAGGGTGATAGATGCAGCACACCACCATGGTACATGTAAACCTATGTAACCTGCACATTCTGCACATGTACCCCAGAACTTAAAGTATAATAAAAAAGGAAAAAAACCAGGTAAAATAGACAAACCACTGCTGAACGAAGTTGTACAGCTGATTGAAATAGCAGTCCTCATGCAAAAAAGAGATACATGAAACTCTGTGAAGAACAGTGTTTGGAATTTGACAATCCAAAATGATGGACAACCATATTTATCCCTCTGAATGACATCCCATGTTCCTGGAAACTAGAAGAAATGTTCTCAAGATCCTCTGGTATACCAGACTGTCTTGCAACTAACTTCTTGGTAAACTGAGCTAATCCCTGCCATGACCATGAATTAAGCTAATAACAACCTCACCAACCTCATCACATGAGCTCCTTGATCACACAAACAAGTTTAATTTGCCACTTAATCAAGAGGTAAGAAAAGAAGACTACATGCAAATTGTAGTTGAAGTGTTATTTTAGGGTAGCGTCACCCACTGAGGCAATGAGGTCTCCTGGAAGCACAGCCTTCCTTAAGCATAATGTCTGCTCCCTCTTTTGCGGAAAAATGTTAAGACCTCATTTAATTACCTGCATGTTGGCTAGCTCAGTGCTGTTGTGGGACTAATTGGTACAAATTAATATAAGGTATATTGACACTTTAGTCTCCTATAAACTCATTTCATGTTGAAATGCGTTAAAGTCCGTTCAAAAGAAATGACATAGTAAGCTGGAATACAACAATAGAGATATCTTCTCAAATCTATTCAAAGAATTAGTTAAAACAGAATTCTTAAAAATCCAAGCTACTTGGTATAGTTTGTGTCTTAATCATATTGCTTGTTGTATGTTCTACTTGTGGTCGAAACACAAAAAGCCTTACTTTGGCAGTCTCGGCCATTTTCCTCTAGATTGTACCCACTGGGACAGGAACAGGTGTATTTTGGAGAGTGATCATTAATCTGTGGTGCTGGCAGGCACAGGTATTCACATCCTCCATTCTCCATGTCTTCTTCACACCAATTTTTACCTAGTCAGGAAAAAAAAATATCATTAAAATGGGTATTCCAGTGCCTGGTATATATATAGCTTTGTTCTACATGTTGAAGACCTGAGTCCTGGCCCCCAAGAGCTTGTCTGCTCTATCAATCCTCCAAATGAGAGCAGTATCAAGGAAGAATAAGTATAAAGGTATAGACAGAATGCTCTAAGGACACCAGATTCAAAGCGACCTCTTGGAGATAGACTGTAAAAGTTCTGTCTTTAAGAGATAGGTGTCAAAAAAGGAGGTGGGGAAGGGAGGTGTGGGACCAGGACTGGCTCTCACTATTGGCCCAAGGCTTAGCATGAAGGCTCAGAGGAAGGAGACTAGGTATGTTCCCCTGGTCTTCTCTTGACTTGCTCCAACAAAGTGGAAGGAAACTCAGCCTTAAAAAGGTTTGAAGGTTTTATTTAGATAGAACCAGCCAAGTGTTTTCAGCAGGAGACAATATAACCTGATGTGTTTGAGAGGCTACAAAATCCTGTATCAGGTGTGTCACGGGGGAAAACAGGTGTTATGAGCTGAATTGTGTTCCTCCCTAAGATTCATTCTGAAGTATTAGTACCTCAGAATGTTACCTTAGTTGGAGATAGGATATTTACAGAGATAATCAAGTTAAAATGAGGTCACTAAGGTGGGCTGTAATTTAACATAACTGGTATTACAGCTCATGCGGGGTAGGCAGGTTACTTGAGGTCAGGAGTTCGAGACCAGTCTGGCCAACATGGTGAAACCCCATCTCTACCAAAAATACAAAAATTAGCTGGGCATGGTGGCTCACTCCTGTAGTCCCAGCTATTCGGGAGGCTGAGGCACAAGAATTGCTTGAACACAGGAGGTGGAGGTTGCAGTGAGCCAAGACTGTGCCACTGCACTGCAGCCTGGGTGACAGAACAAGACTCAGTCTCAAAAAGCAAAAGGAACTCTGGACACAAGCATATACAGAGGAGAGATGATGTGAAGAGACACGGGGGGAAGAGCACCATCGACAAATCAAGAAAAGCAGCTCAGAGCAGACCCTTCCCTCACAGCCCTCGGGAGGCACCAACCCCGCTGGCACCTTGATTTCAGACTTCTGCCCTCCAGACTTCTGCCCTCCAGGACTTTGAGACAATAAATTTCTGTTGTTTAAGGCAGTTTGTGGTACTTTGTTGCAACAATCCTAGCAAACTAACAGTAGAGAAAGTTTGTAGCACAAAAGCTACTTTGGAGGTTACTGAAAAAGTCTTAGCAAGAGGGGCTGAAGGCCAAGAGGACACGGATGAAACAGAAATAAAAGCTCTGACACTTGAGGCTTGGGAGGAAGCTAGGAGCTGAAGTTGAGGAGCCATTTCTCTAAGACAGCAGAAATAAAAAGATAATGTGTGAAATGTCTGAAGTAGGATACAGCAGGGCAAAAGTTCCCTTTTAAAGAATGCTGAGTTGCCAAGAGCAACTGACATCCAGCACGTTCTGTGTCATGCTGCTTCTCTTAAAGTGGTTATTAAGGACAGCTTCTCCACGGTACCTGATGGCTGTACAAGTTCATGATAGACAATAATGTCTTGGGCATCATTAAGGTTGTTGACTAGAGTGGCTAGCTCTGATCCAGTGAATTTATTGGCACCGTACACTGCTTCATTTTCCCCATCTATCCAGTAGACACGATCCTGAAACAGAACCCCTCAATTAGCACGTACATCCAGGATTAACACAAGTCCATTTCTAAGGTCATCATCATTTGCTTCCCATTTAATGGACCAAGGTTATTGAATGCTGATCTGGGACACTAGATATAAAACTGTAAAAGAATCGAGTTTAGGTTAGAATTACTTCTGGGAGTTAGTGTCCAATTTGTACCAGGTTTTAAGTAAAAGCAGTTTCTCAAGCCATGCTCAGCTGCTCTTCCCTCCTCCCCATGTGCCTTTTATTTCTCCTCAAAGTGCTATAGTAGCTCAAAGGTACACACTTCAATGTGAGACACACCTTACCTCAAATATTGTTAGTGCAAGAGGATGAGCTAGGAACTCCAGAGACTTTAGTACTATCCTACGATCTTGGCCATTCAAGTCCACGCTGGATAACATGTGCAACTTAGAATCAAGCCAATAGAGGCGGCTTTTTATAAGGTCTAGGTAGGAAAAGAATTGTCATTACATGACAAGCCACTACTGCTTTGCCTTCCATTTAAAGTATCTAATGAATTAGTATTCTACTTTCATGGTTCTTTCTGAACAGGGGTCCCACAAACCTTGTTGAAGCAGCATACAGAATCTGTATCCACATTCATTTTTGGGGACTGACAGGGTACCTGAGATTCTCAAACTAAATGACTTAAGAAATGTTACATTACAGCAAATACTAAAAGAGGCTAGCATTTCTCCTCCCAAAAGCCAGACGGAAACTGTTAAAAGCTTGCAGTTCAGGAAATGCTAAGGCACTCATGCCGGAAATACTTGGTATGAGTGTGCCCAAGACCCAAGATTCATTGAATCTGTGTCACATATTAGGCCCAACTGGACAATAGGCCAGTAACTATGGAATGCATAATTTGCTAATCCACCATTTTACTTGTGTTGTTCAGTTAGTCCATCGAAAATTCCTGCTAGAATTTAGACGGAAGCAGTAGACACATCTGCTAGTCCAGAATTCTCCATGGAGATACGTGGAAGCACTACGAAGCTGGCTGAGTCGGGGGTCAAGGAGGAAGAACATACATACCCAGTGTAATTCCGTTAGGCCACTGGATATCCACTGTCACCAGCGGACGTCTATCAAATCCATTCATTCCTGCTTTTTCTATTTTAGCTGGTTCACCCCAGTCTGACCAGTAAACAAAGCTGTGAAGAATTAAATGACAAATAAGCCCTAGTGGTTTAGAAGGAATAAAGTTGTAGCTCGAAACAAAAATTTAAAGTTGGAACAGAAAACTCAAGGGAATCTCTAGTGACAAATAGTAACATTTAAGGGTCTAAATTATGTTCCAGGTAAGTAAAATTGAACATTAAGAATCTACGAGCTCATTATTAACTGTAATAATCTATGTTTGTCTGACATTTAAATTTCAGCCCGAAGTCACAAGGTTATGTTTCCTTTCTAAAAGGTCGGTTCTTTCAGAGGAGCGAAAGATGAATACCCTTTAAATTTCATAGCAGGGCTGGCTGACTGAGTTCTATGAGGCTGCATGGGAGCCAGTTGTGATGACTACAGCCTTAGTCAACTTCCTAAGCTGCTCTTCTAACCCAGCAAAGTATTCAATCAAAAATTAAAAATCACTTGCATAGAAAGTGAGTGCGCAAAAGGGTTTGGATACAGCTTTTGGTACACATCAAATCAGGAATGTTAATTCATTAATGTCAACCAGCAGTCAGTCATACGAGAGTCAGATAGAGAGTTCCTGTCATATAAATAAGGCTGTCCCAGGGTCACTCAACTGGGCCACCACTGATATCCTGAATTCTAATTCTAATTCTAATTCTTTGTTGTGGAGGGCTGATAAACCTTGAGATTTTAGTACTAATTCAGGTATGAGAAAGCTCCTGATTTACACAGATACCATCCAAAAGGCTACGTGATGGAAAACATAGACTACAAACCCAGAGAGTGGATCCACAGCTATGGAGGCAGGCTCTCGCAAGTCAGAGTTAAACAGGAACTTCCTCTTGGTTCCATCTAGGGTAGCTACTGAAATAGTCTTAGAAGCCGCATCAGTCCAGTAGATGGTCTTGTACACCCAATCAACAGCAATGGCTGCAGGATTATAGACATTGTCGATCATTTTAACATGTCTACCAACCTTGTCATCAATTGAGGCACTGAAACAGAATAGGTCACAAGAAATTTAAGAGTTTGACACCATTAGAGCGTGGAGAATGGACTTGCTGCTTACAAAATGGTCAATGAATTAACACCATAGCTCACCACTCAAATTATTTAACCATGCCGCTTACTGATGCTAAATTAATAATGCTGTAGATTATCTAGTTGCTGGTATGTATTCTATATACAACAACAACAAATTTCTAAGTGAAGCTATTTGTTTCAGTATCCATCATCTGAGTTGCTATCGTTCCCATTAAGAAAAGGCTGTACTACCATTTCTATTTGTAGCAACAATGAATAGTTCTCAATTAACTGTAGAGAAAAGGGAGAAAATATAAAAAATATGAAAGATGTCATCTTTTACTTCATAGACAATTGTTAGTTTCTAATTAGGAACTGACAAAATTCAATAATTAGTGTTAGATTTAATGTCTACAGGTAATTAGATGCTAGATGGAGCCAGACACAAAAGAAACTCCTTCAAACTATCCCACAGATCACTTCTCAAGTGGCAATGACTTGTCAAGTCACCATGAATGGAACTGAAAGTTACCTGAAGATGGCCTTTTGGCTTAGATCGGCCCAGAACAGTTTCTGAGCGGCAATGTCAGCATCGAGAGCCACAGTGTTTCTTAGTTGTTCAACTAGTTGGATATATTCTTTCCTCTCTAAGCCAATCTTCCTGATGTCTCTTCGATTAGTAAAGATCAGACTTGGCTCTTTGCCTGCAAGATGGAAGTCAGGGTTACTTAGTTTTGCTTTAAGAAGGCAGCATCTTTCTAAACCCCCTCCTCCCAGCAGAGGAGCACTTAAAAAGTAAAGGTACTGTGGAATACCTCAGTAGTACCCGTTCTGGAGTTCCTGCCCCTGGGACCTGGAAGTGCTTCCTATGGTTTAGAAGGCAGTCCTGGTGCTACAGCCTTCAACAACAGGGTTGCTGGTGAATAAGTCACTTATTGGAGTTGCACTCAAGTTTTGGAAACAGTAAGTATGCAAACCTGGTAGGTACTCATGGTATCATATGCAAAAGGAATGACTAAAGCAGACGTCTGGGGGAGAGATCTGCTGTTTAACCTATACTGCTGTATTATGAGATTAGCAGCATTGTTCTCAAGTACACTTTCATGTTTAGTTTGACTATTGTAGTCACTGGGTGTACCTTTTAGAGCACTTACTCGTCAAGGTACAACAGCCACAACAGTCCAAGTGCATTTACCTACTGCCTTGCACACGCCAGTGGCAAGATCCATTTGATAGCCACGACTACATTCACACTTGTAACCGCCTTTTAAGTTGATACAAATTTGACTGCAGATTCCCGGGTTTTGGCATTCATCAATATCTAGGAGGGAAATTAGAGTTAGTCTTGCTGCTCCTATACCTTACTAGGTACATAGTGCCTTTTTCAATCGCCCGCAGGGTCCAGGTTTTCTTCTTAGACTCACCTCCACAGGTTTTCCTATCTATCAGTTCAAACCCAGCTGCACAGTCACACTCGTAGCCTATAACTAGGTCTTTGCAGATATGGGAACATCCACCATTATTTACCAAGCATTCATTTATATCTGGAATAAAAATGCAGCAGTCACTTGACAAGTTATTTGCAATTAATATCTGTCTTTCATATTTAAAAACCAGGGTATTTGTGATAACTTACCTAGTTGGCCTAGTCAAACCCATGATTTGACTAATAACTAATCATTTATTTTATAGATATGTGCTTCAGGGTGGATTATCTATCTCCTTAGCAAGTTACCAGTTGGTCAAGCAGCATTTAGTCAAGTTTCTCTATTGCTGATCAGATACCTTTAAGGAGGTTAAACTATAAACTAGTTTGGGCCAGGCAAGGGTGGCTCATGCCTATAATCTCAGCACTCTGGAAGGCCAAGACAGATGGATCATCTGAGGTCAGAAGTTCGGGACCAGCCTGGGCAACATGGTGAAAACTCATCTCTACTAAATATACAAAAATAAAAAATAAAAAAAATAGTCGGGCTTGGTGACGGGCACCTGTAGTCCCAGCTACTTGGAAGGCTGAGGCAGGAGACTGCTTGAACATGGGAGGCAGAGGTTGCAGTGAGCCAAGATTGTGTCACTGTACTCCAGCCTGGGCAACAAGAGCAAAACTCCATCTCAGAAAAAAAGAAAAAACAAAAAAACAAAAACTGTAAACTAGTTTGTCCTACCTGGGCTTTTAAGTCATAAAGTTTCACTCTGAAGTCTACAGTTGAACTTCAGTACATTAAAAAGTTTAACCAGCCATCATGTGGGGTCTACACAGTGTTAGCCATGCTAGATTGTATCAAACGTCCAGGCTCTGTACTTGGGCAACCCCTTCACTTACGACATTCTTTCAGGGGCTCATCACTCCAGTCCCTGCAGTCCTGCTCCTGGTTACATACTTTGCTGATATCTATGCATTCTCCACTTCTGCACTTGAATTTTCCAGGGCCCAAGCACTGATTGACTACAAAGAGAAACAAAGAAGAGAGATTCCATGGGTGGGTCTGGTCAGAGCAATCCATTGCTTAACCAACAAGAAGAGATCCTTACCATTTTTGCAGTTGACTTCATCGGAACCATCAACGCAGTCTCGGATACCATTACACTGCCTGCTACCATGGATGCAGCTGCCATCCTCACATTCAAACTGGTCAGGTCTGCATGTTCGAGAGGCTACAAAAGGAGGAAACATCATAGAATGAAGCCAGCAAATTGTCCCAGTTGATACAGGGAAGAGAACTGCATATGCCATGCTAGAAAGCTACTTACGACAGTTGACCTCATCACTGCCGTCCTTGCAGTCAGGGTCCCCGTCACATCGCCACTTCTTATGGATGCACTCGCCAGAGCCGCACTGGATCTCGCTGGCTGGGCACTTGGTGTGTATAACTGGCTGGCGGCCACACTGCTCCAGGGACTCATCAGATTGGTCGGAGCAGTCTGCATCATCGTCGCACACCCAGCTGATGGGGATGCAGGAGGAGGTGCTGCACTGGAACTCATGGGCACCACAGGTTGGCGGGGCACAGTCCAGCTCGTCACTGCCATCGCTGCAGTCATCCTGGCCATTGCATACAAAGTTCCTGGAGATGCAGCGGCCACTGGAGCAGGTGAACTCATCGGGGCTACATGTTATGTTACCTATTAAGAGAGAGGATGCCCCATTCAAAGTGCATCGAGATTGGTCCTTTGAAGATTCTTGGCCCAAAATCTAATACATTGATCTTTAATCATTAATCCTAACTTACTAGCCCAACCTAAAGGCTAACATGGAGGATTTAAATCAAGAACACAGTCTCATTGTACAAAAAATGCAGGCACACTACAAATAAGAAGAAAAGAAATAAAGGACCAAGAAATAGTTGAAGACTGGAAATTAATTTGAGATGAGAACCACAATTAACTGTGAACGTGACAGTGGTAATAACAAACTGTAACAAGGGATTTCATTTTGGAAGGCAGAGATTGAGTTGTCCTTGAATCAGCATACTGCTTGTCAGGCCAGATCACATCACTAGTTGAGAATATCATGCAACGTAATACTCACAACAAGCATTAAGATGTTGTCACCAAAAAGAGGTGAACCACATACCACCATACATGGTTCCTCTTTTTGGTCCTTTAAATAAGTATCAGGAAAAACGAGTCATCTTAAACACTTTCCATTTTTAAAAAGTAATTGCCAGGGCTAGAATCACCATTTAACAACCCGGTATGTTGATAATGATAAGCTAGTCCTACTAGCCAATTGGTACTTTGACTTAAATTCCTGCCAAACGTTTCAAAGTCACAATTTGGTGGGAATTAGAATAGAGACCACGACTCTCTTGGGAAGCAAAGTCTAGACTTATAAGGGAAACACTTGGCAGCACCAGGGCTTACCAATACAGAAAACTCAATTCTAGGATTGAACACTAAAACTCACTGGACTAGGTGCAGTGGTACTGACCTCAGAAGGCGACTTCTGTACACAAGACTGGTGTTTCAACTGTAAATGCCCTGAGCTCCCTTGACTACTACCATATCAGGAGGCCTATGCTTGTCAGACTTGGGATCTGTGGATTTCAGAGGCTCTATAAAAAGGGCGGTAGCTTGAAAGAACGTTCAAAGCACTGTTTGTTCAACCTAGTGATTTTCCCAGGCCCTCACCTTCAACATGTAGCATTTTATTAAAGATTTTCCAAGATCAGAAACATGAAAGAATAGGAAACAGAGTTAGCTTTCAGAGACAGGAACTGCAACAGGAGACAAAGGTATTGCCAGTTGGGTAGACTTTTCTTTGGGTATCTGAGGTAAGATGTTAATTCATGCTTCTGTGTCATATTTTTTTTTTTTTGGAAAAGTTATGGCAGAATCTAGTTCAGGAGCAAATAAACGCTTGTATAACACTCAAATAATTTATTCCAACAATCCAATCAAGTTTAGACCTATGAATGAGTTTGCCAACCCTACTCATCTTCTAGTTTTATTGAGCCAAAGTGCAAAAGACACATGAATTACTGTCACAACAAAGGCAAAAGCCCACACAATTGCTGCTTCCCTGACCTACTTCTACATGTAAGTGCCTTGAATGACTTACCTTCTTATTTCTATTTGCCTAAAAGAAACACCAAGCAATTGTCAATTGCCACATGAATGTCTTTCAGGGTTTTAGGGCAGTTACGAAGGACAAGTAATTGAGCAGATAGTGAAGTCACTGAAAAGTGAGTCAATGTCAGTGCATCTTCATGCTTAGGTTACTTTCCCCTGCCCACCCTTGCTTGAGGAAAAGGATCTTTGGGTTACGTCACTCAACACTGATCTTCTTACCACAGTTTTCTTCATCTTCTCCACTGTCACAATCATTTTCACCATCACATCTCCAGGACACTGGGATACACTGAGTAGAATGGGCGCCACAGCTGATTTCATTTATGCGGCATGTTCTCATATCTGTTGATGATATACAGTCTCAAAAGAGCCTCAAAACTGATCAATGCAAAGCTGCTGCTTCTGTGCTGCCTGGAAGCACTAATACCTGTGACTCAGTAGCCTGGCACCCTGGTGAAATTTGACTAACCGGCTGAAGTTTGGGGAGCTCTTTCACCAGCTCCATTCCTTAGAAGCTATGCCAACCTACGCAACTTGGCAGCGTACCTGACAGCCTTGACCTTGTCACTCCTTCAAGGTCCCATGGCATGCTCAGTTCTGGCTTCTGTTTTACTTGGCATGGTGAAGTTTATTGGCTGGCCTGCTCCTAGACCACTACTTATCTGTTGGATATCAAGTGGGCACACCCAGATATTGTCACCTAATCTCAACTGCATGAAAGGTCAGATGTTCAAACACTAAGAAATCTTCTATTGCCTAGATTCCTTTATAGGCCTCCTTCGCAACCTCCTTTACATTGACATCTTGCAAAGTAGAAATATGCCCTAATGATTGCCTTGACCAGGTCATTCTCCACTAAAACTTGGGGCTGAATCTTTGTACAACCTGTCTTTAGCTCACAGGTTTTTAACTCACTTGCCTTAACCAATATTACTCTCCTCACTTCTTATCTAGAAAATTGAAAGTAACAACCTTATCTTCCTATTTGCTTTTCTTTCATAATCACATTTCAGACCTAAATTTTGTTCATCTTAGTCCTTCTTTTTTAGCGCTTCTACCAGTACAGGCCTCTACTGACTTAAAATGAACTCTAAGACTTTTTTCGCCTTGACATTCATGTGACCTCAATTTATACGACCCCAAACCATCATTCTTTATGGTCTCATCGACTTTTTCCTAAGGACACAGATATACATTTGCAAACCTATGAAGTTTCTCTTATTTAAGAACAAGATGTAAGATCTCCACTTTAGTAACTTCAGGTTAAATTTGTGTCAGAAGTCATTATATCACCCAATTACTAGCTACCTTACCTCTTCAGTAATAGCTTTTTAATAATATGAGAATCTGTGCTTCTAAAAGCTTATGCTTGACCCATGGGGAACCCTCACTTCTTGACTTAGCTTCCAGGACCAGAGTACCATCTGCTCAGAGTCATTATAATCAAACATTTGAAATCTATGCACCTAGTCAAGGAGTTCTTGATTGAATCTGCTGACTTCAGTTTTAAGTATTCAATAGCGAAGCTACCCAAGAGAACGTCAGTCTTGTTGGATCAGGGAGAATATTCTTTTAAGGAGGCTGATAAACTGATAATGATTTGACTGACCTTGGAGTCAGTTGACCTAAACTTTAAGGCAGGCAAAGAAAAATGAATACCAAGTAGTAGATTAAGCCATACTTAGAAATGTGAGACACCGAACAACTTGGGAAAGTTCAAGGCCAAAGCAAGCTACACTCACGGCACTGTTCTGGGGTTTCATCTGAACCATCTTCACAGTCGGGATCTCCATCACACTTCCATCGGCTGGGAACGCACTGGCCATTGTTGCACACAAAGTCAGATTCAGCACATGTCTTCTTTACTACAAAAGTTTATTTGAAAGGTTAAAGTTGAAGTCACTTACCCACAGCCCTAGCTTCACATGAGGGCTCATACTACATTTTGGCATGTTTTCCTCTAAAAAATAGCTGAGTCAATGGGCACTCAACTGCCAATATTCAGGGGGACCGTCAGAAAAATTATTAGTTATTATTTTTCAGAGGAGGAAGATGCTCACTTGAGATATTTGGAGAAAACTGAAGTCAAGGTCAGACAGAGGTTGCCCATTATCTTACAACCCAGAGATACCTTACATTTAACTTCCTGCCTGTTTTATAATGCGGAGATTAAGTAACACTTTCATTCTCTACATGCATTTCTTCCAAGTCATTTATTCAAATACTTCATATGTTTAACAGCTAAACATTCCATCTTCTGACTGGATCATAGTAGAACTGTTTGCTGGGGACAGAATATTTGTTTCCCCCCAAAATTCATGTGTTGAAATCCTAACCTCCTGTATGATGTTATTAGGAGGTGGGGCCTCTGGGAGGTAATGAAGTCATGAGGGTAGAGCCCTCACGAAAGGGATTAGCACCCTTATAAAAAGAAACCAGACAGTTTACAATAGCAAAGACCTGGAACCAACCCAAATGCCCATCAATGATAGACTGGACAGGAAAAATGTGGCACATATACACCATGGAATATTACGCAGCCATCAAAAACGATGAGTTCGTGTCCTTTGTAGGGACATGGACAAACCTGGAAACCATCATTCTCAGCAAACTGACACAAGAACACAAAATCAAACACTGCATGTTCTCACTCATAGACGGGTATTGAACAATGGGAACACATGGACACAGGGAGGGGAGCACTATACACTGGGGTCTGTTGGGGGGGAGTGGGGGAGACAGCATGGGGTGGGGAGTTGGGGAGAGATAGCATGGGGAGCAATACCACATATAGGTGAAGGGGAGGAAGGCAGTAAATCACACTGCCACGTATGCACCTATGCAACAACCTTGCATGTTTTTCACATGTACCCCAAAACCTAAAATGCAATAAAAAAAATAAATAAAAATAAAAAAAATAAAATAAAATAAAATAAAGAAACCAGAGCACTTGCTTTCTCTCTCTGTTATCTACTATGTGAAGACAGTGAGAAGATAGTCATCTGCAAACAAAAAAGACAGCCCTCACCAGATAGCAGATCTGCTAGCACCTTGATCTTGGACTTCTCAGCCTCCACAACTATGAGAAATAAATTTCTGTTGTTTTAGGTACCCATACCCATCTATGGTATTTTTGTGAGTGCAGTCTGAGCTGAATAAGACACTGTTCAAGGGGCATCCCTTAACAACACATGCGTTTAGTGTGGAGAATGAAGGCCAAACCGCAGTACTAAATATTATCACCCATACTGGTCTACAGGGGCAAAGGAGCTCATCAGGTAGAAAGGGAAGAAAACTCAATCAGTGTAACAAGAGATGTCGTATTTAGAATTCAAGGGAGAGAAGATTTTAGTCTTTCTCGCCAAGGGGTAGGCTAACATCAATCAGCTAAAAGTCACTGAAGCTGTCAGTGCTAATATCCATAACTGACTGCTAGTGTTAAAATGGCATAAGGAAAGGAACTGATTCTGCTGCTAATTCTTCCTGGGGCAGGTCTTTCCCCTATACTTAGGGTTACCATGAGTTTGTTGTCCAAATTGGAACCATGACAGCAGAAAGGGGACATTGTTATTTATATCCATAAGATTAGCATAAACCACTGCTGTCCTAAGCAAACTAGGCAGCTTGGTCACTCTACCCATGAAGGAATCACAGAGGAGGATGAATCCTGATATAAAGTAGCTAACACAGGATACCCTAAGCTTATCTTTCGTAGATTATATTCTTTCTTGCCTATATGCTTATACTTTCGACCCAAATTTCTATTTTAAAACATTCCTCTATGACAGATATTCTGTGAAGGTAAATAAGTGAAAAATTCACAATTTGCTGAACACTTGAAAGAGACTGTTTCCCAAGTCACTGGTTTAAACTAGGTAGAACTCTCAAAGCTTAGAGTTTGCCCTTGCATCACTCTGGTTCAGTGTAAGATACTGTCAAGGGGAGAGATAGTGATTACAGTTCATTTCTAGAACACGGGTTGACAAATTATGATTATCTAAAAAGGATTATCTCCCTGAATTACATAGCCAAGGAAACAAGACTGGCCATGCTAGCTTTTAGATTCATGCCTGTCTCTAAAATCACTGAAATACTCAAGCGCTAGTGTTAATGAATTAAGTGCTATTCAAGGCCTATATTCTGAGCATGGAGGAAGACGTCAGAGGGTCTGCAGGGTTAGTTGCTATAATTCAACCTGTGATATTCTTTGGAAGTTGCAAGAGAGAGAGTAGCGGAATGGCTATAGAGAGATCCCATGATTTTAAGTCTTAGAAAATTAATGAGGATGTGAAAGATTGGCTGTACACCACAGGGTTTGAGCAAAAGATAAACAGAGACAGACAAATTGCTGTAGGGTTATCTTTCTTCATTTGGAGCATAGACTGGGAGGGTAAAGAAAGGATATTTGAATTGGGCCTTCAATAGAAATTTAGATGTGCTACAGAGGAACAGAATTAACAGCTACATATTTAGAGTACTTAAATTGCTGATTAATTAGCTCAGCCTAACACTATAAAAGAATGAATTATTGGGATCAGCAGAAGCACATGGCTTATAGAATCTAAGGTTAAGTTGACTATGCCCATTGACATACTGGAAATAAAGAACCCTGCTAAATATTGTAACCAAGTTCCATATTAAGAGATTAGACCACAAATAGGAGGTAGCTTTGGAAGTTTTAATAATTCCATAGCTTTCCACTTCCACAGAGGAACGAAGTAAACATTCAGAGCTTCCCTGATTGTAATGTTCCCAATTTCTTTCTCTATTGTCACACATGGAAGACAGAGACAAATTTTGGCAAAGAATATAATTTTCCCACCTCAAATGCTCTTGATTAGATATACATCTACCTGCTTTTCTGTCCCAAACTCTCCTACCATGTGGCTAATAGCATTTATACAAGACTATTTTAGAGAAATCCCAAGTTGACTCAGATTAGTTCCTACCAAATCAGATGGTAAAAGATGACTTTTGCAACATAAAGAGAATAATTACTTTTTAAGAAAAACTATATATTTGGTTTTGCCAAATATATAGTTTAGAATAGAGGGAAAAACTGCTACTTACAACAGGAAAATAGATGACAAGAGTAAGGACTCTCTAGGGAGATATTTAGTGAGAGAACTAAATTACCTAGGTAACCCAGAAATAGCATGGGACTCAATGTCTTGTGGAATAGATTAAATTCTCAGTGTTAAAATATAAACGATGGAAAAGTATTGCACAGGAGAATTATTCTTGGTCCTGAGACTGGATTTAAGTTTCTTCCCTGAGACTGCAGAATAGCCTTTTTTTTTTTTTTTGAGGGAAATACTTTATATTTCATGAAAAAAACTTAACATTATAATAGCTTTATTTGTAATTGTTCATTTCCTCTATTTCCTCTCCCTCTTCACTTCCATGTCCAATCTCTTTTTTTTTTTATTGCATTTTAGGTTTTGGGGTACATGTGAAGAACATGCAAGATTAGGCTTTCTTATACTTCCAAAAGAGCTACTGATCTGCTCTGCACATTGGCATGAAAACACCTGTGATATTGCTCAGAGAGATCAGGCTTAGGACAAGGTCTGCCATGATGTTTACTGTATAGCATTTTAGTAACGATGCATGAAGAAGTAGGTAAGGGAATAACAGGATGGCAGCTGAGGAAACCTACATTTAGTCTCTACTTTTCTTCTGTATTTCTACCTTGTATAGTGAAAATCTTTATATAACATCTTTTAAAAGATAAATGGCAATGTTAGCACCAATATTCACATACAACATTGTTTCAGAATGTTTACAACATTGAACAAAGGGATCCTAGAGCAAACTTCAGCATGTATTCATGGTTTCTAAATGTGAGCTTGCCATTCAGTTCTCAGCTGTTCTGGCTTGACATGAGGTTATATAAATTGCATACATAGGCATTTCTCACAATGACCTTTTGATAGATGCTGATTGATGGATGTGACACTGTATCCCCATTCTCTTCGGGAGAGAATGTCTTCCGCCCTGCTAATGCTTTAGAATTAGTGACTATTGTAGGCAGAGAATTAAAAGAGAAGCCTTATCTGATCTTTGATCTGTGCTGGCTTGTAGTTTCTATGTCAGGGGTTAATTAACCCCCTGAAACATTATGGGATTTTCTCATGTCCATGGCTTGCTTTCTTTTCTAGGATCAGAGCCATCTGAAAATTAAAAGGGAAAAAAGGTCCCTTCTAAGCAATCTTCTGTCTGTCTCTATTTCTGGTCCACTTCTCCCTTCTCCCAGCTTCCTATTCCACATGTTTGCCTGATCTAAGATAAACTAGGTCCTGTCATTTAAATGGAACACCACCTTATCATTCCATACTCAACTTGATAACCTCATGTCAAATACTCAATTTTATTCCTCTAGAGAAGTATAGATTCTTTGGACTCTTTCAACGAAATTGTTAGAAGGGGATTTTATTTTCAGAATCTCAATACATTTGCAGATTAAGATAACATCATATTTTAACAGAATGCATAGGTCATCAAACTCTACTTACCACAGTTCTTTTCATCACTGCCGTCAACACAGTCTTCGTCTCCATCACATTTCCACAACAGGGTAATACAGCGACCGTTTGTGCACTGGAATTGGGAGGGTTCACACTTGGCTTTTCTCCCTAGAATAAGAAGGGAACACTCAGCAAAGCAAGGATAGAGGGTGGCAGGTTATAGATCTGAGATACCTAATACCCAGGGATGGGGACCTTCTCAGAAAGACACTGCAGACTCGGCAGGCTGTAACATCCTAAGGGCCAGAGTAGGATGGATCTTCAGGCAGTGACTGACAGTAATTGAGTTCTTCGCTGGGTACATGCTAAGACTAAACACTAGATTTCCCAGCCTCTCTCTCAGTGAGGTGTAGCCAAGAAACAACGTTCTGACTAATGGAATGTAAACTGAAATGGTATATATGACTTTAGGAAATGTCCTTAAAATGAGAGAGGATCCATTTTTTTTTTCTATTTCTTTCTGGTACCTGAAAATTGAAAATTGGAACAGTGATCTCGGGCAAATGGAGCCAGACCAGTACGGAAGGAACCCAGATTGCCCAGAGACCACATGGGGCATCATCTCTGTCTCTAGACTCATTCTCTCATTTGTTGAAACTACATGTGTGGCTATAATCCGCCAAGTCCTAATCTTGTAATGGCATTTCTTGTCCATATCCATACTCTTATCCATTAATGATGTTTCTATTACAAGCACAGTGAAGGAGGAGAAGCAAGAAGAGGTTAGAGGTAGAGTTTAATGCATGATTCCTCCTCTCAGAAATTTAGGTCTAATTGGAAAATCACAGGTTTACAAAACAGCTCCAAGATAAAAGCAACAACAAAGTATAGTTAAGGGGCAAAGGAAGATCATTTGTAATTTAGAGACAAGAGAAAAGGAAAGTGAGGTAGAGCTGAAGATACATAGATTCTATTTCTCTGAATCTCAGTTTTCTTATGCTTAATGTATGGATATTTAATTCACACAGTGGTGTGAACTAAGACTTGTAAGTGGGACAGTCGGCTTTTTGCCCGGCACAGGCCAGCTAAGGTTCAGGTGCTTCCTATCATTAGCAGTTCTGTCCTTCTGGCGGATGTGATTGCTTTGCGATAAAAGGCACAGATGTGGCCGCTTAAAGCAAATATACTGCAAATATTTGAGAACAACAGTGGAATCATATAGTTCACGCAGATTACTTAGGGAGGGTTTCCAAGCAGAAAACCTTCCTATTTCCTGCCACCTTTCAGCATTTGCAGCTGTGGCATGCTGGCATAAGAAGTGATATTACAGAGACAAGCACAGACTGGAACTCTTGTGTTATGTGCACAATACCCTAGTTGGTCTTCCTAGTGTCAGCTACTCCCTGCTGTCTGGGAGCATTCTGTGCTTTGTGGCTTTTCCCAGGGAGATTAAAATTTGGTCCAAATCAAGATGACCATATGGGTGTGGTTACTTCCTTGGATATTAAATATATTGCTTTTAAAACTACATGCATCACTCTGCTCCCATGAGTCCTATTAACCTAGGACCCAGCTACAAAGCAGAATGGTTCCCTACCTTCATTTCATAGTATTTTTTCATTCCTCACATGTTTTATTGGTTGTAATATACTAGGGATTTAGAAGGGAACAAGAGGAGGGTAGAAATTGTTGTCAGGAAGCATCACCTGTTCCTTTTTATTCTGTTAAACCAAATATGAGGTACCTGGTACCTCTCCTCTCTCCCCGCTCCCCTCATTTCCACTGAATTCTTAATATGTTTGCAATATTCTCAGTGCTGAGGGCACATGTCCTGTAGTTCTGTATAACCTTACTACCTTTGGGGACTGTGAAAGTGGTAAGAATCTACCTTGAGTAATTAGAAAAAAAATGATTTGTAGTCTGAGAACATAGGTATAAATATACTTGGAAAGATTAGCGAGGTTGCAGTTAGGATACAGTGAAGGCTAAAAGCCTCAGATTTTTGTTTTTTTTAAGGTTTTAGTTACCAAAGGTATTAAGTCCAAATGAGACAGAAACGTTGACATTGATATCTGCATAGTTAAAATGGGAACCCCATAATCAGACTTGAATAGGAACTTAAAAGTCAATGTCAAATGACAGTTTCTCACCCCATGGTTAAGGTACCTGGAAGACAACCTCCTTAAAAATGAGTTTGAAGCTACAGATTTCATAGGCACTTAGAGTGGCCTTGGATTAAATATGGGCATACAGTATTCCAAGGGTGATATTTAGTCTACTGTTGCCTTAAAGAAGGTCTCTGAATTTAGTTGTAATATACAAGCTATCAACAGTAATAAATTCTATTAAAATCCCAGTAGCTCTGCTCCAAGAGTCTACATTGAGCAGACTCAGGACAGGCATCAGCATTTTCTGCTAAGAAATCCAAAGCCAAAAAGGAGTTTAACTTCTAGCTTTTCTCAACTCAGATAT
Organism: Aotus nancymaae; assembly: GCF_030222135.1. NCBI lineage: Eukaryota > Metazoa > Chordata > Mammalia > Primates > Aotidae > Aotus > Aotus nancymaae. The sequence goes on from NW_026988455.1 coordinate 14,095,662, forward strand.
TTCCACTTTACTCCAGCTTCTGCCTGATCATCATAAAGCTGTGTTTTAACATTCATCTCTCTCTCTCTCTCTCTCTCTCTCTCACACACACACACACACACACACACACACACACACACACACACACACGCTCTCTCTCCCCTGCCCCCTATAGGAAGGAGCAGTAACAGGCATTAGGAGTACAGTGTGCTACTAAAATGTCCCTGTTTGTTTAAAAGAACAACATCGGGGTGGGGGTGGGAAGAAAAGCTGGCTTTATAAAGGACTCTTTAAGGAGAGGCAAATAAAGACCTTAAGCTTTATGGCTATGCCTCTTCGTTTCCTAGTTTCCTAAGCACTTTGTTTTGAGGGATTGCTACTGGGCAGAAAGTGCTCCCTAGTTCTGTTTAATTCTCTGCTTCCCACAGAGAGGGAGAGCTCCGACACTAAATCAAATGCCGAGCCCTTAGCCACCTGACTGGAACACTGTTAAGTTTTCTGTTCAAGTTTTTAAAAAGGTTCTACCTTTCCACCTCTGGTGCTCAGCTGGGACTGCTGCTGTGCAGAGCTCTAGGAGAATCCAAAGCACCAAATGAGTTAAGAAGCTTTTGATTTCCAGGGCTTTGGGGATTACAGGATTGTGGACCTGTAGTCTATTTCCATCCATGAAAGTTAAGTCTCAAATTCAGTATTATACTTTCAAAAAGGGAACAAGTTGAGCTTGAAATCATCTACACTTGAGGTTCTTTTAATTCTTAGGGCTAAGCTAAAGCTGTTGACACCCCAAAAAATAGCTTAGAAGTAGAAGTGCTAGGCACTTCTTCTCAGACAGGTGAGAAGTTGGGGTAAAATGCAAGTGTTAGTGGGTTCCCCAAAGCCATAAGGTTTCATGAGAATGTCTTAGGCTAGAGGGGTGGTTGAAGTGGAGGGAAAGGCCACAACAGCAGGGGCCCTGTGTGTTCCACCTCCGCCTCCACCAAGACTTTCTTTTGAATATTGGATTTTGGTGTAAGAATTTGAAAAGGGTTCTATTGATTTAAGAAATTGTCTAGGTTTCCTTCCAGCTCTAATACTTAGAATATCTCTGCTCCTTTGGGTGAAGGAGTTGGAAGTCACTTGTACCTACTCACTTATGTGGCTATTTAAATTTGTAATGAATGAATTCCTGGAGTGTCAAAAATTTCTCCCTTGTACTGTCACTTATATAGATGGACTCAGATTGTGCACACTTACTTCAAGGCACCTACATCCTAGGAGCCTCCCTTCTCTAAAGAGTCAACATTGCTACACAGACACACTGGCAGTTCACTGGCTCCAAGAAACTCAGGGTTCTTCCTGGTGGTGTTTGTATAAATCTATGGGGTACATGTGAAATTTTGTTACATATATAATGAATGTATACTGATGAAGTCAGAGCATTCAGGGTGTCCATCACTTGAGTACAATACATTTTTGTTAAGTACAGTCATTGAAGTTATTTCTATCTTACTGTCTGTTTGTATTCTTTAATCCACTTCTTTTCATCTGCCCTCCCTGTCTCCCCACTTCTGAATCTCTGTTATCTTTCTGTCTACCTCCATGTGATAAAATATTTCAGCTCCCGCATATGACAGAACATATTTGTCTTGCTATTCCTGGCTTATTTCCCTTAGCATAATGACCTCCAATTCCATCCCCATGCTGCTGCAAATGACATGATTTCATTCTTTTTCATGGCTGAATAGTATTCCAGTGCATATATGTACCCCATTTTCTTTACCCTTTCATCCACTGATGGACATTTAGGTGGATTCTTTATCTTTCTTAGTGTGCATATGGTGCTGCGATAAACATGCCAGTGCAGGTACCCCTTTGATATACTGATTTTTCCTTTGGGTAGATACCCAGTAGAGGAATTGCTGGATTAAATGTTAATTCCAGTTTTAGTTTTTTGGGAAATCTACATATTGTTTTCCTTAGTGGCTGTATTAGTTTACATTCTCACCAGCAGTGTATAAGAATTCCCTTTTCTCCGTATCTGCAGCAACACCTGTGTATTTTGCCTTTTTGGTAGTAGCCATTCTGACTGGTATAAGATGGTATGTCATTGTGGTTTTGGTTTTCATTTCTCTGGTGATTAGTAATGGTAGCCATTTTTTCATACATCTGTTGGTCATTTTTATGTCCTCTTGAGAAATGTCTATTCATATCCTTTGTCAACTTTTGAATGGGATTATTTGTTTTTATCCCCCCGCCCCCGTTATTTGACTTTGTATATTCTGGATATTAGTCTCCTGTCAGATAATAGTTTGCAAATATTTTCTCCCATTTAGCAGGGTGTTCTTCACTTTGTTGATTATTTCTTTTGCTGTGTAGAAGTTTTTTAGTTTAATTAAGTCCCGTTTGTCTATTTTTGTTTTTGTGGCCTAGGCTTTTGAGGTCTTTGTTATAAGTTCCTTGTCTAGGCCAATGTCCTAGAGAGAGACTCAGGGTTTTTAATGCATATAGAAGTCAGCCTGCCATTGTCTATTTTTCCCTGCAGGGATTAACACGGGAGAACAATATGTAAGCTTCAGTAAAAAACGGCATAGGCCTTCGAGTAAATACCAAGCCTTCCAGATGGACTACACATCTCCCTATGGGGCTCTGAGCAGCACCCTGGGAGGAGCACTTCAACATGCAGGCCCAGAATATAGAGAAAGTGTCTCTGGGTACCAGGTTCACAGTACAGTTCAATCTGCACAGAGGCTCATGCTGCCACACTGTTGGCACCACCGGGGCCATCAGGGCCAAGCATTTACATCTCTCATGCCCTTACTCATTGCTTGAGCATATGGGTGTTATTTGCTGGAATTCCTTCAGTCCATTTGTTTTGGCACTTCTAGGGCTACCGAGGGCATTTATTTTTAGTTTAGTTCACTTCTACTGCCTGCCACTTTTAATACCAGTCTTTCTATTCATAAGCTAAAACTCCTTTCAGGACAAGCAAATTTCTGAGTCAGCAAAAAAGTTTTCCTACAGGGAGGAGGGTTTGTAGGAGGCAAAGTACCACAACAGATGTTAAGGGAAATGCTCTGAGCTGAGCTGTCAAGCACAAAGGTTGTGTTATGGCCTTAAAGTCAGCATCTGAAACAGTGTAAGAACCAATGTGGGCCAGACATGGTGGTTCACGCTTGTAATCCCAGCAGTCTGGGAAGATGAGGTGGACGGATCACCTGAGGTCAGGAGTTCGAGACCAGCCCGGTCAACATGGCCAAACCCCGTCTCTACTAAAAATACAAAAATTAGCCAGGTGTGATGTCACATGCCTGTAATCCCAGCTACTTAGGAGGCTGAGGCAGAAGAATCGTTTGAAGCCAGGAGGTGGAGGTTGCAGTGAGCCGATATAGTGCCATTGCACTCCAGCCTGAGCAACAAGAGTGAAACTGTCTCAAAAAAAAAAAAAAAAAAAAAAGAACTAGTTCAGGGGCCACTAAAAACTGGTGAATACATAGGCTAATTCTTCAGTCACTGCTGAAATAAGTGAATTTTACAGGTCAATTGCCAGTTTTTCTGTTTATATCAAATTGATCTTAAGAATCATAGATACAACTGAATGCTTTTGTTGTTGGCCAAACACTGCTCTAAAACTTCACACCTGTTAGCACTTCACACCTGTTAGCCTTTAAAATTTTTAATCCTGCATAGTTGGCTCTATTGTTCCTTGTTTACAGATCAGGAAACCTGTTTGGAGAAGGAAAGTACGGTCACTTATCCCAGATCGCCCTGGGCAGAGCTAGGAGTTGAACCTAGGCACTCTGGCTCCAGATACTGTGCTACTGAGCATCAATTTAGATTTAGCTTTGTTGTTGACACAGAGGGCTGCTTTCCTTCCCCATTCTAATTTTTTTAAAATGCTGCTAGAATTCCTCAGCAAGTCTTCTAGAAAGATTACAGCTCTTGGTTTTCTTGTCTAGGGTTCAAGTCAGAGGAAAGACTCTCCATCTGTCATAGCTTGAAAATCGTTAGCTTCTGTGAGTGGTAAACTAAGTCATTCTCAAGCTCCAGTGTCCATCAGAATCACCAGGAAGGCTTGTTAAAACACAGAATGCTGGGCCCCAGCCTGGACTCTGATTCAGTAGGTCTAGAACAGGGCCTACATTTGAATTTCTAATGAATCAATGTTGACACATGCTCAATTAACATTGAATTAATGTTGCCAATTTCAGTCCACACTTTGAGAACCACTGCACTAAGGCTAAGAAGCTACAGAGTCCACCCATAATGTCAGTGGCTCTTTCATTTTCAGGGTTGTAACATATACTACTAACACCTTCATAAGGCCTAATGCTCATCACCGGAGGGACACAGGAGATAAATGCATCTTTTACAGCGCACATGATGGTAACAATCTAAATGAAGCCCTCAAAGCTATTTTGTAGGAAAAATTTATTTGGGTGTCTTATCAGGCAGAGGTTCTTCTAAAATCTAGCCTTCCCTCACTGTGGGCTCTATCTTTGATTGGCCCCATCACTTACTCTAAATCGGTAGCCCAGAAACGAGCCCAAATTCTTCCCTGACATTTGGCCATCAAACTCTGGCCATGCCCAGCCCCTCCTCTCTCACCTGATCTAAATTTAAACCTCTTGTTCCTTTGCCTCCAGGCTGCTGCCACATTCTCTACCCATATCAAGCAACCTAGTGATTCAAGCAACCTAGAACAGCCAAGAACGGGGTCATTTCTCGGCTTACCACTGCCTCTAGGATTATGTTCCCTACTAATTTCCTCAGACTTTTCCCTACTGGCCACCACCCACCATCTGCTCAGGCTATACCAGCTGAGCTAACAGCTTGAAGGGGACACACTCACTTCCCCATGGCTTTGCCCTTCCTCGTGGCTGCTTTGTCTCGGTTTGTTCATGTTGTCCTTGTCCCCTCATCCACCAGGAGTGGGCTCAGACTGTACTCTTGAATGAGGCCTCAGTGCCTTTTTTGGCAGAACTACGTATGGTCTGGCTGCTTTCTCATACTAATCACTGTCACACAGCCATCACACAAGGAGGTAAGTTCAGCTACCATTTTTCACCTTTAGACACAGAGATCCCCTAAGGCATGGCCTGCAATTTACGTTTGTAACTCAGGACCTGGGGCCTGACATCCTTTATCCTCTAGGCACTAGTTGGTACTCCTGGATGCATAAGTTGATTCATTAGTTTACTGATAAAGCGGGTCTAAACCAAAGACTTGCGTCAAAAACATTTTCCCCTGCTTTTCAGAGCTTGAAACCAAGTGTGACTGATTGTTTTACTAGCCCGGTACTTTGAAAGACTCTACGTTATAAAGGTCCCTGTTCCCTATGCCTATGAGGGTACAATCACCTCATCTTTACAGCAATTTATCATTTAAAAATGATGCATCTTCACACACTTGTCTGTCAGAATGAGTGTGTCAGCCTCATTTCCATATGAAAAGAGAGATTCCCACACCTGAAAAGGTTAGCAGCGGCTAACTGGTAAGGTTAGGAGTTTGATGTATCAGACCCAGATTTTACTTGACATGTTTTAATGCTCTTTGGTAATACTGGCAGTAATCCACTGTTGCTTAAATCATATCACATTTGTAGGATTATCTGCAGAGATAGGATCATTTCTGGCTTTTTCATATAAGTCTAAGTTCTTGGTGATTTTAGGGAAACTTCATAAGCTAGAACCCAGAGAGTATACGGAAACTCCAGCAATCTTCAGCTGCTATCTGCCTCTTTTACAATTAAGTCTTAAACACTGGATCTGCTCACTCCTGTTCAGAGCTTCTGTTCCAGGCTGTCTTTGGCTCAGTTTCCTGCTTTGATTCACCACTAGACTAAGTGCCACAAAGGAAGGAACCAGAGCTGTGGTCACTCTGTCATCATGCCTGGTGCCATACTGTAGGTACTCAGATGTACATCAAGTGGTTTCAAGGAGATGCACAAAGATGACCGGCATCAATCTGCAACCTACTTAGTGAACCTAAAGATCAGTTAATAACTCAGATCTGGGGATTTTCACTTAAGAAAATGAAATATTAGAGGCAGTCTATAAAATAGAAACCCTGTTTACTCACAGTATGTGGGAGAACTATTAAGTTCTAACATGTGATGTAACACAAATGCTGTCTATCGTCAAGGCTCTGTTACGTCCCTTCCTTGGCAAATTGGAAGGCCCCCCCGCCATCCCCACCATCTTGTCTATATACATAAAGGCTACCCAGATGCCCTGAGTTGGCAAAATCAGCTGCTCTAGCCAGCGGCCCCATCTTATAGTTTCCAGCATCTCTAAACTACTAAGTAGGCAAAGGATCTCTAAGCAAGCATTAAAACATTTCTAATAATCTCCATACTTATTCTCACAGGACCCAGCAGACACTCTCTTGCTTAGAGACTCAGAATAACTATTGGGCCCAAGCTTTCTTAGCAGACTTCATTCACTGGGAAAAGTATGCTAAATTTATGGTACAAGTTGAGCATCCTTAATCCAAAATCTGAAATGCTCCAAAATCCAAAACTTTTTGAGTGCTGACATGATGTCATAAGTGGAAATTCCACAATGACTTCATGTGACAAGTTGCAGTCAAAACTCTGCTTCTTGTATAAAATCATTAAAAATATTCTATAGGCCGGGCGCAGTGGCTCACGCCTGTAATTCCAGCACTTTGGGAGGCTGAGGAGGGCAGATCATGAGGTCAAGAAATCGAGACCGTCCTGGCCAACGTGGTGAAACCCTGTCTCTACTAAAAATACAAAAAAGTTAGCTGGGCCTGGTGGCGCATGCCTGTAGTCTCAGCTATCTGGGAGGCTGAGGCAGGAGAATCCTTGAACCGGGGAAGGGGAGGTTGCAGTGAGCCAAGATCGCGCCACTGCACACCAGCCTGGTGACAGAGCAAGACTCTCAAAACAAAACAAAAAAAATTCTATAAAATTATTTTCAAGCTATGTGTTTAAGGTGTATGTGAAATATAAATAAATTTCATGTTTAGACTTGGCTCATCCCCAAGATACCTTATTAAGTATGTGTGAATGTCCCAAAATCAGAAAAAAAAAAAAAAAAACTACAATCTGTGGAACCCTTCTGGTTTCAAGTATTTCAGATAAGGAACACTCAACCTGTGTCACCTGCCATCTCATTTGGTTCCTGCAGAGCAGGTATTGTATCTAAGTGGTATTAACAGTGTTTAGCACTTAGCAAAGAGACACTGATTTAGTTTGAGAAATGCAGAGAGTAAAACTGAGATGATTTTTACTTAAAAGGCAGACTCTACCCCTAAGTCTTCAGAAAAACTATCAGTCTTCAGATTCTCTAGCCCAAAACTCTTTAGGTGGCAGAAAAAAATCGTCCCTGGACTACTTACTTCTGCTTAAAAAGTATATCTCACCCATAACCTCAGTAGACAGTATTTTCGGACTGTTTGTCTTGAAAGTAGTCTGTCACACTGTTGCCCAAGTATTCTTTGGAGATTAAACTAGTAGGGACCAAACTAAGCAATTTTGAATTTATCAACTAATCATGGAGAGGGAGGTTGTATTAGACCACCATAAGGAGCTCCCTAAGGCAGGTACATTTATAAGGAACATCAATATAGACCTCATCAAGCCCTTTAATGCATTTAATTTCTTATAGGCTAGTATGTGAAGGTGGTTTTCCAAATGAAAGTCCGTATCCAAAGTGAATTCAATCATGACTTGAAGTCATGTAGGCAACTGCCTCGTCTTAAGCACTCTTCCCTGCACTGAAAAGAACAACTTTATTTACATTCTGTGAGAAATAGAAAATGGGCTAGATATTTAAAATGAATTAGCTATACTTCTATGCCGTGTGCCACGTCTTCCGGGTTTGGGATCAAAACCCGAAACCATAAGTCTGGGTACTATCTGTTCCCTTGACCTTATGGTCATGTTCTACTCTAGGAGTTCTTGTTACGTCTTATCAGTTTGATACCCCTCCAGGAACAGAAGGGACTTGTAATGACATTTTTCCTCTTCCAAAATTGTAATAAAACGACTCAAGTCAAGTCAACTTTATGGTTATTCACTGTTATGACAGGTAGAGACACTTGGATCAGGTCTTCACTTCTTTTGAGCCTGGAGGTTGTCACTTTTGCTAGCAACGTTTAAACAGTAGTTTATTGTACTAAAAAGTCTTAATATTTGGCAGCTCTACTGAACTTGACCTTTATACATGCTTTAGGTATCTGGGGACTCAGGCCATCAAAGCAAATAATCAAAATGACACAGGTCAGGCACATAAATGCCACATAAACTGGGCAAGACGATGATTCAGGGAACAAAGCTACTCTAGACTTCAAGAAGCTGTCACTGCCAAGGAGGGCTTGGCTGGTGACCTTCCTTTATACAATCCTTGCTCACATGAGCGAGCAGCAGTCTTTGATAAGGGTTATTATCATCATCATACCTTTACTGGTGCTATGTGGATGAGCCAGGTTTACTTTCCATGCCTTCCAGTTTCCTACCTCCAGGTCTATTACTACCACCAGTAACTCCAACCCACTTCCCACCATGAGAGAAGTTTCTTTCTACTCTTAGGCTAATAGTTGCTAGCCATATCTGAAGAGCTCTCACAAAACCTTGGTTCTTTTAGACTCTGGCCTTAAAGAATGTATCATACCACAGACCTTAATCTTGACTACGTAGGCTGGAGGAAAATGTCCTAGAATCCTCAGGAACTGTGCAATCAGGTATACCAACTTCTCATTAACTTTAAGTTCCTTGCCAGAGTCTCAGTGCTCACCTGCCGTGTCCAAGAGTACTGTGAAACAGCACCTGATATGCTAGTGGGGAGAAGGGGAAGTGGAGAAGCTCCAGGGTAGAAAGTGAGCCCACATGCCCCGAAACTTTGAACTTAAGACAGATGGCAGTAGGGTTTGGTTTAGAGTCAATATCTGTCTTGGCCCAAATTTCCTCCAGTTCTGAAAGAATCTGCCTCCTTTCCTTTGAAGAATTTAAGTTTGCATGAGTTTCTGTTTTGCCATTGTTCACGGCATGTCAAATATTTCACATGTGACAAAGTGAAGAAGATCCTCACCTGCCTAATACAAGGTGAACGTCTGGCTTTGACTAACTCATTTCAGCAGTTTAGGTGCATTCCTAGCATTCTACAAGGTAAAGTTAACCTCTAGTGGAAGGGATATGCAGCAAAAATGAAACTTTTCTCTCACCTTCCTGGATAATTGTCTCTCCTTCTGGTGTACCTTAGTGTTTTGAAATGTTACAAAAGGCATAATGCAAGTCATGGCACTATTCTGAGAAATCGTTTAATAAGTTAGTATTACTCATCCATTAATGATTAATGCTAGTGTTTGAAAACTCTTGTAAGCAAAGCTTTTCTAGGCTCTCAGACTTGTAACACATCAGATTCCATGTTCACTACATACTCGTCCTCTTTAAAGAGTCCAGGCAGGACAAGGCATTTGCAAGAACAACCCATAGGAGCCTGTGGAGTCTCACTTTCCCTTGAAACTAACACTTCTCATGCTGCTCACTTAGGAGTCCGCAGAACCATGTGACCAACCTAAACGTGATCACACCGCCAACCAATCGCAGAGGGCCGAAAGGCCAGTCCCAGTTCACACGCTCCGGACAGTGGCAACCAAAGGGCAGGGGCATTCGAGACATAAAACCCCAGGCATTGCCAGAGAGGCTCCTTGACCACATACTTTAAAGTTCTCTCTCACTTCAGGAGCACGTGACTGTAGGCAGGTAGAGCCCCCTAAGCCACCTGGCGACGGAAGCTAGGGATTCTGGAATCGGTATTTAAGGCCGGGGCGGCTTTCGGTCCCAATTCCCTGCAGCTGGCAAGCAAACCCGTTGGCGTTACATCTGAAGATCGCTTCTGGGACGCGCTAGGATTCTGACTGAGTCCTCTTAGAAGGGCTTCCTGTGGTTTGTCCCGGAAAGTTATGAAGTCCCAAGTGGGAGAGTGGCTGAAGACCAGGCAGGGGCCCCCAGGCGCCTGCGGCAGACTCTAGGGATCCGACAGTGGTCACTACCGCCCTTCCCAACAAGACAGGGCCACACACTCGCTCTCGCGCTGCTCCTTTGATCTATTGTTTAGAATGAAGGCTAATTACAGTCACTAGCCTAGGACTCAATACCTCTCGAGGAAACGTCACGGGGAAGGAGGATCAGTAAACTAACCTGATTAAGTCTTCCTTCCACTCCCCCTCCCCGTTCAGCTGCACGAGAGACCCGAGAGGTTTCCAAATGCAGCCCGAGGCGTGGAAAAGGGAGGGGAGAAGCACCCAGAGGAGAGTCCCGCGTAAAGCCCCGCTCCTCCCCTACCCCACACGCGGGAGAGGCTGCCCCGCGCCGGGGGAGTCGCAGTCTGGGTGCGCAGGCTGCGCACTGCCTGCAGCTCCGCGGAGCCTCCCGGCTGCCGCCCACCGAACGTGCGCCCGCTCACGGCCGCCGGAGGACTCCGAGCCCGGGCTGGCACCTGGCGCCCCGCGTCCTCGGAGGCGCACACCTTCGCCCACCGCCCGCCCTCACACTCCCCGAGGTCCGAGGGGCGCACCCCGGGCTGCCGCGCACGTCTCGGCCCTCTGCCTCCTTCCTAACACTCCGCCTGGCAGAAGAGGCAGAACCATTGTTCAATGCTCAGAAGCTCACATTCCTCAGCCCCTGTCAAGGGGGCGAGAAACGAGGTAAAGCAGCGGCTTTGGGGGCCGCGGTGTGAGGGATCGAAGAAGACTAGTTCGGGCGAAACGTCAAGACACCCCAAACCCCACTGTCCCCCAAGCCTGGCTCCCTTTGGCCGGGCGCTGACAGCTCAGAGGCGCCACCACGGTGGGGAGGGAAAGAAGAGGAGAGCCGAGAGGCGCCTCCTAGGAGGCGGGTGGGCAAACGGAGACCTGCGCCTTGGGGTCCCCGGGTGCCCCGGCGGGGTCCCGGCCGCTGGCGGAGGGGCGCGTCCTTACTCACCGGTTCCGGTGGCGCAGCTCTCCCGGGGCCCCCAGCACAGCGCGAGCAGCAGCCAGAGCGCCCAGCGCGCGGACGTGCCCATGGTGCCCGCCTGGATGGTGCCGCCGCCGCCGCCGCCGCCGCCGCCGCTCGCTCCGCACAACAAGTTACCAGCCCTTCCGAAAGGAGGAAGAAGGTGGGGGCGGGGAGGGGGAAGGGGGAGAAGGAGGGGGAAGGAGTTGGGGGGGAGGGAGCGAGGAAGAAGAGGGCACCCCCTCCCCTACAACTTGCACAATCTCCTCCCCGCCAGCCAACCCACCCACCCACCTCCCCGGGCTGCAGCAGCAGTGCAAGCCGAGCCTGCGGGCAGAAGATAATGCAGGCGCTGCAGAGGAGGGGAGGAGAGGGAAGGGAGAGGGGGTGGGGAGCCGAGAGCAGAGGAGAGGACAGAAGAGACAGGAGCCGGTAGCGGAGCACCCACACTGGCGGCGGCTGGAGCGCGGGGTGAGGAGCGGGGAGGGGGCAGGAGGGGGAGTGGTCAGCGGGCGGGCGGGCGGGCGCGCGGCGGCTTCAGCTCTCCTTTCCTTCGACGCCCTCCTCTTACACGCGCCGGGCAGCCGGGTGCCCGCGCCGGGAGTGTGCGAGTGTGAGCGTGCGTGCGTGAGTGGCCGTGGCCGTGGCCGCCGCCGCCGCCGCCGCCACCCGGTCTGCTCTAGGGGCCCGGCTTCTCCGCGCGTCCGCCTGGGGCGCACGGGGGCCCGGGGCGGCCGCTGGTTGGCTCGCGCACCGCCCTCGCCTCCAATCCCCGGTGCTTGTCCTAATTTCCTGATCCAGGGAACCTGCCGCCGCCGCAGCTGTGCGCTCCCTACAGTCATTACGGTGCCCTCCCGGCAGCCGCCAACTGAACACGCAGCGGCAGCAGTTAGCGCTGATGCAACTCTCGCTGCTACTGCCACCGCCTCCCTACTAACGGGGCGTGCAGCTGGGGGGTACTTGCAGTTTCCAGGGGCAACAAACATCTCTCTACCACCCTCTCCTGCGCCCCTGAGAGAGGCTGGTAGGTAGCATCTTCTTCGGGCCTCCTCTCCACTCAGAAAGTGATGAAGCGGAGCAGAGGGGCTTGAAACGTTTGGGCCGCTCAAATGTGGGGTTCGGGATGCCTGTGTCAGTAGCATGCTGAGATGCCATTTTGCTAAAAACTAAATGTGTCTTTAAGTGAGAGAGAGTGTGTGTTTGAAAGAGAGAGTGCGCGCCGTTGTGGCCGGTCCTTTGCAATAGAACAAGACTAAAATAACCCAGCCTGGGATGAGGAGAAGGGAAATTGCTAGCGCAGCTTTGCATTCGCTCATCAACGATTATAGTTAATTGCTAATTGCATAAAATGATAGTTTGAGGGCCTGTAATTAAAAGCTTAACCTTTTCTTGTTTGGAAGAGAGGGGCCCCATAGGTTTATTCTTCTTGATGTACTTTGTAACATTCAATTACAAGACTTAAGGAAAGAATAAAGGAAGCAAAAGCAAGACTCCTAGAAAGGATTTATTCTTCTTTTATGCCTGACAGTCCGTGAGCCTATAATTTGTTTTTTGTGTACTTCAGTATTCTTGCACGCTTAGCCCCGGTTGAGGTGCATTGTCTGCTGTGGTCTGTTAAGCATCTAACCAGAGTGGGAGGGCACATCGAGCGATTCCGCTTTCTTAAATAAAAGGTTTTTAGGTATTTTTTAAAAGTTGTTTTTAATCTTGTTTCAAACTTGGAAGATTTCAGTAATATCATATTCCGAGTCTATTCTGTTGATGATCTGAAGAGTAGGGGGCACTGCCTCCCTGTCTTCTCCTTGCCCTGCTTCTCCTAGGAATTTGTCAAGACTAGCAGTCAGGGGAGACATTTATTAGGAACTCTATATCCAGGAGACACACAGGAGAGGAAAATTCCGAGTCAGGATATGTTTCTATGGGACCAAAGAGACCAAAGATACCCAGATCATGACTGCTAAGCATGAAAGGGACTAATTCTAGGTATGGATGGGATCTTGCAGTATAGCTCATTTTGAATGCTATTTTGCCTACCCTGTGGTTACATAGTTGATACAAACTGCAGCAGCCATACAGCCTTCATGTGAAACAACTAAAATTTGTTTTTATGACATTTAGTAGTGAAGATGCATGTCAGTGTTATTCACCTAATGGGCATTGAGATGTAATGGGAAAACCTCAGTGCACGATGTCTTTCATATTCTCAGGGTTCTGATGGGGAGCTGTCACTTTACAGAAGAGGAAAGGAGTACAGGGGATGGGTAGAATCAATACCAAAAGGGGCAGCATTAATAAACAGTCATGTGACTTCTTTTTAATATTTTACTCAGAGAAATGTGAACACTACAAGCTAAACATTGATATGGTATAAGACTTATCTTTGAAAAACGTGTATTTTCTAATTTTCCAAGGGATATAAGTAAACTTTCGGTGAACTTAGCTGCAGCTCTATGTTCAATTTTGTGGCTTTTTTGCTGACTCAAAAGAAAGCATAACTTTTGGCTCCATCTCTGATTGACTGTGTAACTTGGGAAAAATCACTGTGCCTCTTTGTGCCTGCCTTCCGACCTGTAAACTGAAAACAAAACCGACCTACTTAATATCAAATTGCTCTGTGGCCTCAAGGACCAGCTCTCTGCAAGGTGTTTATTAGACGAAAAAGGTTGTATGGAGAAATGCATTTGATTATGATAGAAAGTAACTAATAACTAAAAAGATAAATTGAGGATAAGTGGAGAATGAAGTGGTTTAACTGAGCTAATTGATCATAAGTGGAGATTGAAGTGGTTGAACTAACTGGGTTCAGAGAAGTTGACACTGCCGGATTCCCGATGCCTTCAGGTAAATGCAAAGAGGATCCCATTCACTCCTACAACCACCACATTCATTTATTTGTTGAAGCAACACATATTGAGCATCCCTGACTAGCAGGCACTGTGCAAAGTAGTGAGCATATAGAAGTGCTTGTCTAGGAAGCCCAGTGTCTGGTAGAGGAGGCAGGCAAGTGGGCAGTTGTAGCACCCTATGTACAGCACCCTGATTAAGAGATGCTTAAAGTGCTATAACATCGCAAGGAAGAAGCAACTATTCTGGCTGCAGGATGAGGGTATCAGAAAAGGCTTGACAGAGCGTTTGAGCTTTTTTTAATATATATATCATTTTCACCCAGTAATCTGAGTTCTCCCTACTTCTGGACATATGGGAGGATTGAACATCCTGGCCCCCTTGGTTGGATGGGGTCGAAAGACTAACTTTGGCTAATTATTTGTGAGCCTACGTTATAGGGTGCCATGTCCAGACTGGAGCGTTTAATTGCTTATGTGAGACTCTCTTTTTGTCTGCATGGTGCCAGCAAATGTTTAAGAGGTGGCTGCCGCATTAGTCCAGGTCTCTGAGTGATTAGATTCATTTAGAACTACCTATGTGAGTAGTTCCTGCTGTCTGTGTGTCTTTTGCAATGGTTAGAGGTTAGCAGCTAGGACTCACGGGCCAAGTCTAGCCAGTCACCTGTTTTTGTGTGGCCTATGAGTAAGAATGATCTTTACATTTTAAAAGAGTTTTACAAAGAAGAGGAATAGTGTGCAACAGAGACTGTACCTTGCTCACAAAGCCTAAAATATTTACCACCTGGCCCTTTAGAAAAATTAAAAAAAAAATTTGCCCACCCCTAACATAGACCAGGTGAGAGAGTTGTAAATCGCTTTCATCTTCATCTACCGAGATTTTGTTACGTTGGCATAACCTGGTGATAGCCTGACTGATACATCAGGGGAAGAAGGAAGGAAAACCATGATGAGCAGGGGCCACAAAGGAGCAGCATGTATCCAAGGCAATGGAAGGAATTCAGTGTGGTTCAAGGGTGGGGTTCAGGTGGACTAACGATGTGAGGTAAGGTTGAAGAAGAAAAGCAAGGACTAGATTAGCTGGAGTCTAGAGTGTCATGCTAAGGCTTTGAATTTTATCCTATGAGCCATGATAAGGACTAGTGACAGATTTTGATCAGAGTCCCTGACAAGAAGTTTCTTTTACTCTGACAATGGTATGAAAAGCAACACGTTTAGGGTGTGGGATAGGGTCAGACTAGAGGAAGAAACATTAATTAGAGGCCCCAATAGTGAGGGAGTGCATTAAAGAAAGGAGAGGAGGCCGGGTGCAGTGGCTTACGCCTGTAATACCAACACTTTGAGAGGCTGAGGCAGGAAGATCACTTGAGCTCAGGAGTTCAAGACCAGCATGGGCAACATGGCAAACCCCACAAAAAATACAAAAAACTAGCTGGATGTGGTGGTGCACACCTGTAGTCTCAGCTACTGGGGGTGGAGGGGAGCCTGAGGCGGGAGGATTGCTCAGGCCCTGGAGGGTGAGGCAGCAGTGAGCTGTGATCATGCCATTGCACTGCTGCCTGGTTGACACAGGGAGACCCTGTCTCGAAAAAAATAAAAATAGAAAACAAAAGGAAGAAACTGTGGTTTGATTAGTCAGAAGCATTTGAGTAATTCCTCCATGAGATTTTTCACCTGGGTTTTTGGGCTTTATCTCTTTGAAGTATTTTCCAAACATGTATAATCCATGTGAATCACTGGCAATGTCTGTTAAACTACAGCTTCTCAGGCCCCTCCCTTGATGAGGGATTCAGCTGGTCTAGGGTAGAGCCCAGGAATCTGTATACTTAACCCTATTCCAGTTGATTCTTAGGATTAGTCATGATTAAGGAACTGTTTTAGAGAATGCCTTCTTCAATGTGGTTTTAATTGCTAAGTAGGTTTACTTCTGTCATATTTGTGTACATAAATTTGTCAAATTTCTCCTAAGGGAGTAGGTTAGGACCCATAGAAAATGCTAAGGTTGATGCTTGTCATTTTTCTTCAAGGTCCTTAGACTAATAATACTGGCATCAAAAATAATCTTCAAACCAATTTGCTAGTTTGTAGTACTCATCACTGTGATTTCTACCCCAGAGCCTCAGCATAGAAAGTAGGAAGTGAAATGAGCTATGCTCTTCTGGAGCCATCCCTTTCTGAAATGTTTCGATGGTAACTTCTCAGGCCTCCATTCCGTCACTTTCTAATTGTGTGCCAGCCCAGGGAAATGAGTGGGATTCACTCCTGCTAAGCTCCATGAATAGGACCTGATGGTCAAAATCAGTGGGTCACAAATTTTAGCTTCCATCAGAATCACTTGGAAGGCTTGTTATAACATAGATTGCTGGGCCCCACCTCCAGAGTTTCTGAATCAGTAGGCCCAAGAATTTGCATTTTCAGGAAGTTCCCAGAGTTAATGCCACTGGTCTGGGAGCGTACCCTGAGAACCACTGTTCTAAACGCATTGACATTACTCTCCCCCTCAGCCACTGTGATTGGTTTAAGGGCCTCAGCCAGTCGCCTGTGGCCTCCCTCTGTTTGCATTGATTGTATGCTTCAGCCCTAAGCACATTACAGAAGCTGACTCAGTTATGATGAAGCTCAGGGCTTTTGCTTGGTTAGAAAGGCACTACCTTCTAAGTAATGAGATGTGTGGACTCAAGGCCAGAACTGCTACTGGCATTTTGCCACCCTGAAGGAAGCTAGTTAAAAGACCAAACTGACTCATGGAGAAGAGGAAATTGAAATAAATGGCACTCAAATCTGTAAGCCTAGGCCCAGGTCAACTTGTTTCAAAAGCTGCCATTTTTTTCCTGAGCCAAAAAATTCCCTTTGTTGCTGAAGTCAGTTTAGATTGAGTTTTCCCTTAGTTGCTACCTAACTGACAGAGGTGTCCTCTTGAGGGATGGAATGCACTTACTGGAAAGCAGTAGGCAAAACTCTGCCTCCCAGTGGAAACTGCATGGCTAATCCCTACTGGAGAGCATTCAGAAAAGGAACACAGGTGGTAGTAGTAAGAACCGTTTTGAACAACTGCATTCTTGTGTAACCTGGCGAAATCAACTCCCCATTCCAAATCGGGGCTTAATGTGAACTTAGTATAAATGAATCTTGATTGAGGGTACAATCTAGTAAGAACAAGGTTTTGAAATTCCAAGGCTAAGGACAATTTTACAGAATGCTTTTTTTGTTTGTTTGATACGGAGTCTCACTCTGTCACCCAGGCTGGAGTAGAATGGCATGATCTCGGCTCACTGCAACCTCCACCTCCCCACTTCAAGCGATTCTTCTGCCTCAGCCTCTCAGGTAGCTGGGATTACAGATGCATGCCACCATGCCCGGCTAATTGTTTTGTATTTTTGTAGAGATGGGGTTTCGCTGTGCTGGCGGTGAACTCCTTAAACTCTTGACCTCATGATCCGCCCGCCTCGGCCTCCCAAAGTGCTGGGATTACAGGCGTGAGTCCTGGCACCTGGCCTAAAGACTGCTTCTAAACAATTTCAGAAAGTAAAAATGTGGCCAAATGTGGTAAAAATAGTTTCTGGTTGGAGTGAAACTCCAAATGGGTTGAATATGAGGCTAGACAAATGGTTATCAACTGGGAGCAATTTTAGCACCCAATAAATGTTTGTCAATGTCTTGAGACACTTCACTGTCCTGCCAGAGGGAGATGTACTATTGGCATTCTTGGGTAGAGGCCAGGGATGCTGCTGAACATCCCGCAGTCCACAGGACAGGGCCCCACAGTGAGTTATTCAGTCTAAAATGTCAGTGGTGCCACAGTTGAGACATTCTGAGCTAGGCTTAGGAGAAGTCAGATGGCTTTGTATATGCGCGGTTTTCGTCTGGGTTGTGTGGAAGGACATCACTTAGGACTTGGGTGGCCTAATAGAAAGATGTTCTGTTTCACGATGGAGCGAGGACAAACTGGGTTTTGTCCAGTCAATGATAGATGTGAATGCAGTGTCAGAGGAGGTAATGGGTAGATTTACAGACCTGGGAGATGTAAAGTAAATCACACATAGTTTACATTCTAAGTTGAAATTGGTAAATCTAGGACACGTTCTAGGCTGCGTTGTGGACTCACCAGCGTTCTTTGTTTTGTAGGGTTGAGTTTTGTTTCCTTTGGTTTTCAATGCAGGAATGAAATACTGGACCATTTATTTTTGAAAGCTCTGATAATTCCTATGACTTACCCAAAATTTGATTGTTCTCATTTGTCATAAATGTAATTTATAGAAGGTTTTGGAATATAGTGCATTTGAAATGCTCTTACAATGGGGGTTTCTGTGGAATTAGAGGCATTGTGGCCTCTACTGAACTAGATAACCATAGATTGCTTATTAGGACATAAGTATTTTAACCTGCAAGTTAGAGTAATGCAGCAAGTTCTTTAGGTATTACCATTTAACCGTGATATTTCGTTTTTGAACTTTTAAGAATTTTGTGGAAGTAGATAGTTTATTCATTTAATGTTTTCTTAGTTGGTTATGTAAAGAGGTTTTTAAATTAATATTATACTGCTGCTCACATTCCTGGCAGGGTTGAGTTTCTGAATAAATATGCTTCCTTCCAGCCTGGCTCTTTGGAAGGGTATGTCCTAGCATCTCTATATAGTTTTAAAAACACATTTATGGAGAGTTCTAATGTTGATAATTACCACATCTGGAGAGTGGAGGGGAGACCCAGTTTTTGAGCCTGGCTTTAGGGTTATATGGTAGATGTAAAAACTGCAGGTAACTCGGAATTCTTGGAGGATAGATCCAAGAGGAGATACTGGAGAGAGAGGCAAGAACAACAAAGGAAGGCGTTTGTATATTGTTTGTATTTTTATCCTCAAAGCATTTAGTAAGCCATGGAAAGTTTTTGATCAAGAGACTATTTGTTTGGATATGAGTATTTAAAAATATGACTATCCGAAAAGGTGATTGTGTCTGTATAGAATCTAGAGGGCACTCGTGGTACTGGAAAGCCTTTGTGTGTTGAATGAATGCAGAGAGGCAGTATTGGTTAATGGTTAATAGAGTGGGTGCTGGAGTGAGTCTTCCTCAGTTCAAAGCCTGGCTCTGACCCTCTGAAATCTTAAGCAAATTATTTAGCCTCTCTTTATGCCTCAAGTTTTTCACCTGAAAAATAGGGGTAGGAAGAGCACCCACTTCTTATGAGGGTTGGATGCCTTTATAATAAAGCATTTAGAACAGTGTCTGGCATATAATAAATCAGCAGCTTCAGTGTGCAGGAGAAGCAATTACAGGAATAGGCCCAGGATTTGAACAATGTAAGGCTGTGGTCCTTAACCCTGACTGTACATTAAAGTCTCCTGGAGAGCTTTTAAGAATATCAACATAGGAACAGCTCTTCTCTAGGCCAATTGAATAACATGTCTGGCAGTGGGGCCTGGGCATGAGCATTTTTATCTTTCTGGGTGAGTCTAATGTGCATTTCAATTGTAACTCACTCAGTGTCAAGCCTGAAGCTGTGGCCACTGGGGTTTGGAAGGAAAGCTGTGCTATAGGTTTTGAATGAGAATGCACCCTTAGAGAGGCAGGGATGTTGTTGTGTCTGTGGTGGGAGAAACAAATGCAAATTCTTGCTAGGGTTCCAGAACAGCCTCCAGTCCTCACTTTGTGCATCCTGCTCCTGGCCCAGCATCTCACATCCAGCTAGATTTGTCAGCTGTAAAGGAGCCAAGGATCATGGGAGGTCAGAAGCTGGCCACAGCTAGACTGTTTGGAACCCAGCTGACGTCTACCTATCAGGTGATGGATTACATATCACCGATCTCATGCCTTTACAAATCAATCTACCAACAAGGACTTGTCCAGCACCTTCTGTAGGACCCACAGTATGCCAGGTGACTGGAGGGTAGCAACCAGATAGCAATGTGGCTGCTCTGGGGGGTGAGTTGTTATTGTTTTGCTTGCTTTTTCTGCAGGAGCCAAACCTCAGGCTTGTTAAGTGGTAATTGACAGTCCTCTTTTCTAAGGAAGTTTTTCTTGGATTTGCTGCCAGTAGAAGAGTATTATCTCTTAGAGCACTATAGCATTCATTTATCGAGTGCACACTCAATTATGAAGCATGACAGAGTTTGCCATCTAAAAGAGGAAAGACCACTTAATGATTCCTAGAGTCAAAAGTCTGGAATAAATGGATAGACAGATCAAAGAGTTAAGGGGATTCTATGGTAATTGGAGAAGTGCTTTTAACAGGAGCTGGGTCTTCCACTGAGATCTTAAAGGAGCCCTTGAATGAGTTGTGTGAGAGAGAAAGTATGTTTTTGAACATAAAGAGTGATTTGGCTGGGCGAGGTGGCTCATGCCTGTAATCCCATCACTTTGGGAGGCCAAGATGAGTGGATCATCTGAGGTCAGGAGTTCGAGACCAGCCTGACCAACATGGCGAAACCCTGTCTCTATTAAAAATGCAAAAATTAGCCAGGTGTAGTAGTGGGCGTCTATAGTCCCAACTACTTGGGAGGCTGAAGAGGAGAATGGCTTAAACCCCGGAGGCAGAGGTTTCAGTGAGCCGAGATCACTCCATTGCACTCTAGCCTGGGAGAAAGAGTAAGACTCTGTCTCGAAAAAAAAAAAAAAAGATATAATGATTTTCAGCTATTCTTGTGATAGGATAACAGGAAGTAGGCTGTGGTTTTTTTTGCTAAACCACCATGGTGGGAACAGATTTAAGACCTGGTAGTAATTGGAATTCTATTTTTCTGTCTCCCGCCACCCCCCAGGAGACATTGAACTCTCTCAGAAGGCATGTTTATCACAGCAGTTTTCAGGGTCTCATTGTTTTTCTGAATGGACAATGTTTACATGTGAGGGAAATGAGAAGTTTCATCCTTTTGGAGACGTTTCCTTGTATAGATGAAGAACTGGTCATGGTTACTGACCAAATTGAAAGACAATTGATGGTTAATGACCCAAATCAGCCCTCCTTCCTAATTTGACTTGGATTTGCTTTGGGAAGAAGATAATGAAAGGTCATTTGGAAGCACCAGTTAGAGAGGTCTCATTGTAGATAGAGATGGAGAGGGGGAATGTTGGGATTGGGAGGGGAAACTTGGGGAATGAGACATACCTGAGACTGCCATTGACTCTAACATTTGCTTTTTGCTTTCTTAGCCATAATACCACGATTGTTACTGAGAACACCACAATATGAACAGTGTCCTTCTTTGCAATAAACACTTGATACTTTCCTGCTATGAGAAGTAAATATTGTAAAGGCAAAAATTATGGCTTAAATACTTGAAGGGCTTACTACATTTGTGGAAGTGAATTGGAATATGGGAAGATATCTTTTAATCAGCTTTCTCAGTGAACTCTAAGCACCTTTCAGGGAGTAAGTGACTACAAGAAGGATGGATCATTGTTTAGTTTTCTCTGTTTATATTTCTTGTTCCCTTCCTTCCTCTCATTTGCCAGGGACTGCAAGAAAGGACAAAGAAGAGATAGAGAGAGAGTTGGCTGGCATAAAGACTGCTCAAAACAAAATGACAGATGCTGGAAAGGATATGAAAAAAAGGAACTCTTATGGTGTTGGTGGGAATGTAAATTAGTACAGCCACTATGGAAAATAGTATGGAGTTTCCCAATAAACTAAAAACAGAACTAGCATACTATCCAGCAATTTCATTACTGGGTATTTATCTAAAAGAAACGAAGTCAGTATACGAAAGGGATACCTGCACTTGCATACTTACTGCAGCGCTATTCACATTAGCAAAGATATGCAATTGACCTAAGTGCCCATCAGCAGATGAATGGACAAAGAAAATGTGGTATAGCTACACAATGGAATCCTATGCAGCTATAAAAGAGAGTAAGTTTATGTCATTTGCAGCAACATGGATGGAACTGGAGGTCATTATCCTGAGTGAAATAAGCCAGGAACAGAAAGACAAATATCTCATGTTCTCACTCTCATGTGGGAGCTAAAAGAGTTGGTCTCATCGAGACAGAGAGTAGAATGACAAATAGCTGAGGGTAGGAAGGGTGTGGTGTGGCAAAGGGGGGACAATAAAGGGAGGCTAATGGATATAGATACACAGCTAGATACAAGGAATAAGCTCTAATGTTTGATAGTAAAGCGACCACAGTTAACAATAATGTATTATGTATTTCAAAATGGCTAAAAACAGGTAACTTGAAATGTTCCCAATGTGTAGTAATAATAAATATTTGAGGTGATAAATATCCCAAATACCCTGACTGAACCATTACATAGTCTATACACATAACAAAATATCACATGCACCCTATTAATGTGTCAAGTATTCGTTCAGTAAAAATATTTTTTAAAAAGACTCCTCAAAACAAGCAACAAAAGATACATGAAGGTCATGGGAGATCTTGTCTTTCCTTTGCTGTGATTTCATCACAGACCTTGCTTGGCTAGAGGGACAGTTTTCTAAATATGAAACAAAAAAGATCGCTATGTCTTACATAGTGTGAGAAGAATGTCTTGAGTTTGTGTGTTGCCTTTCTTCTGAGTAAGTTCAAAGTACTTTGCAAATATGACATCAGTATTCCCTGGGAGGAGGCTGCAGATGAATTCTGAGGAGAATAATCCCTTTTCAGCAGTTTGGAGGAGCTCAGGCACAGATCAACTTCCTCACTGAGTTTATGCAAAGTGTCCCCTGACTATTCTAAGCCTCACATACAGAAAGATGGCATTGATATTTAATGTGGCTAGATAAAGTCTAAGTGAGATCTCTTGATGAACTCCATGTCTTATACTTTAAACAGGCCTACTATAAATTTTTATAGTTCATTTTTCTTGTTGACAATGGCATTCTTAGGACTGGCCTTCATCTAACATCAGTTTGTGGAGCAAGGCAAAAATAAAATGAGAGCAAAATAAGAGATACCAAGTCGTATGTGTGTTAGCATGACTTAGCACCAAATTGGATCACCACAGGTAAAACTCGGAGTCTTAGAGGACCCCCTTAAGAGGGAAATGAAACATCCTTTTTCCCTCTGTTGTTTTGATTAGGATCTTGTAGCAAAGTATGGCAGTTAGAAATTCTGTTAGTAACTAGAAGGAAAAATAAAGCGATAGTTATAATTTGCATCAGTTATAACTTCTTTTTCTGTCTTTTAATTTTCCAAATAAATTTAAGTCACATCCACTAAAGCTGCATTTATTTTCTTTTTTTTAATTCTGGCCCCCCTCCCCTCATCTCCATCCTGTCTTCTGTTTGGCTGTCTTAAGAAATCTTGGGAGGTTCTGCCCGTGGAAGAAAATTTATAGAATATGAAGAGAAATGGAGCTGTGCCTTGTAGATCTAATATCATTTCCTCTAATCAAGTTCACTTCAGGAGACAATTCATTGGAGAAATTACCGGAAATATTGCAAGAAGGATTATTTGGAAATTGAAGGTGAAAACAGGAACTATTCATCAGGTCAAATTCTTTTCCCATTTCCTTTGTCTCTGATATGAACTGGCTTCAGTTTGTACTAAGAGGTCTAATATACTGTCAGATAGAATAGCTCTTCTATTAGAATCTTTTTTTCTTTTTTTGTATATTTTTAAAATGTATTATTAATATTTTAATTGACAAATAATTGACTATATGGAGTACAATGTGATGTTTTGATGTATTTATACAATGTGTGACATGATTAACTTAACCTAATTAACATATCTATCACCTCACTTACCTATTATGTTTTATGGTGAGACATTTGAAATTCACCCTCCCTAGTTATTTTGAAATATACAGTATGTGATTATTGACTGTAATCACTCTGTTATGCAATAGATCTCAGAATCTGTTCCTTCTGTTTGATACTTTCTTTCTTCCCTTTGATCAACAACTTTGATTCCCACCCTCGCCACCTCCCCCAGCCTCTGGTCATCATCAGAATCTTTATTTTCTTAATCATCAAAGTATCTCTGGTAGGAGATGTTACTGGCCATTTAAGTCTTGCTCAGTTATAGATACTTGTCCTGTATCCAGACTTGGCAGTGTACATATTTGGTTTTACAACCAAAGTAGCAAGTTGACTGTGCCTTTCATGTGGTTATCTGGATTTGGGGTATGGAGGATCTTTGTATTGTTCTCCCCAGATACTCACTGGTTAATTAAAAAATCTTCTTGGGAGTTTAGTGGGAGTTCTTGGTTTATATGGATTAAATAAGAGACTGTGATGTTTTGTGACATCTACTTATAATTTCACTCCCAAATTCATCTTCTCAGTTTTTTTTTTTGTTGTTGTTGTTATACACATTATCTTTGCTGATAAATTTTCAGTGTCTTTCCTTCCAGAGCCTAAATCAATCCCTTGGTGTTGGCACTTGGAAACTCCTGCCCCCAGAAAAACTCCCCTTTCTCCCCAAAAATGATGTTCTCTTTTCTCACCCAGAAATACCTGCTACAGTCCTGTGTTTCCTTTGGTCTTGATTTCTAGAATCATGTGGGAGTAGATCTGTGGAATTTTTGTCATTATATACATGTCGTCATGTTCAATAAGGTTGGAGATCACAGAAGCATTACTCTTTTTGCCATGTAATTTTGTCTTCCTTTGTTATTTTTAACCTTTTCTTCAAGTGCATTGACATTTGTAATGTTTGGGACCATAACCACGGAGCCCACAGTTGGAACCCCAGCATGCACACACTTAAAGCACCCCTTAAGTGACTAACGAGGGTAATCTGTATCCAGACTATACTTACCACGTTTCTGTAACCGCTGAAATTCTGCTGCAATCAGAGCTCAGACCGAAAATGTTTAAAGCCTTGATGAAGTTGTGTCCTTTGGAGTACATAGCATGAACCTCTCAGAGGCATGACACTTTATACTGTAATCCTCTTGTAACATGGCAGCACAGAGTCTTGGACCAGATACAAGAGACACTTATCTTGTACTAAAGTTGTTTCATGGAAAGCAGTTAACAGTAAGGGTCCACTGTGTGTAATTTTAACCACCAAATGTAAATCTATGGTATTTGTTCATCGACATAGACAATGTAGATCAAGCACCAGTCGTAACATATAACCTCTGAGGAGTAGGCCTTGCGGAGGCGGGGGTACCCATGTCTGTCCTATGTTCAGCCTGAAGATGCTCCCGTTGGTTGTAGTCAGCACCAGTTTTCCAGGTCCCAGAAGCCTGCAGGCACTCTCCTTTACAGAGCTGCATGTAGTTCTCGGGTCTGGGTGAGCTCTCAGAGGTGCTCAGGAGAGCACTGGCTTGCTCTCCAAAGTTCAGAGGTGCCAGAGAGGAGATTGGTGGATGCCCAGTTTTTGATAAGGGCAAGGAAGAGTGGCTCTTGTCAAAGCAACATGGGATTTCAGAGCATGAAGAGACCTTAGCTCCCTCATTATGATCAGGAAAACATACTAAAAAGTAGCACTCTTTAAACTTCTGGCTTCTCCTCAGGTTCTGTAGGAGCTTGAGTTCAGGAATGCAGGGGCTCATAAGCTGGATATGTTTGAGAATTTCAATATGAAGTCTGCAGGCCCCACATAAGATGTTAAGCTGTGTGAGCATGTCCCATTAATAAGCAGCAGAGCAAATAACAGCTGGACTTTGGGTATAAGTGTGCATGAGTTGTGTGTTAGAAGGGTTTTTGGCCCATATTCAGCATAAAGTGCCATCTAAATTGTAAGTAGTATTTTCTCTGCTTGTCTAGAGGATGACTCTAGTTACCTTGCCTAAGAAAGAAAGAAAAAACTTTCAAAGCAGTGTTGTAGAAGGAACTTGTTTGACTCTAAGATATGTTTGCAAAATTTTTCATCACCTTAATATGGTGTGACCCTGGCATTTGGATTCAAAAGCTAGGGTTTTTGTCCAGGCTCTGCTATTCATGAACTCTATGTCCTTGCCAAAGTCCCTTAACTCCTTCTGAGCCTTACTTTCTTCAGTTGAGGAAAGGAAATAATTCTTGCTCAGCCTCTGGCCTTTTATAGCATTTCATCTGGATTCAAAGAGAAAATGAATGTCTAAAGTGACTATCAGTAGTATTGGTGGAGTGTACAGTGAGGTTTTCACTGGGACAGTGTATAGATACGAAGAATTTGAAATTGTAGGAAAGAAAGCAGGATAGAGGTAAGTAAACTTGCATAAGGACTTAAATGGCCCTCCTGGGAGGGAAGGGAACAAAATCTTTAGACCTCCTCTCCTTGTAATTTCAGGTTACAGAAAACTTTGAATGGGCTGGGTGATCCAATACCATAGGACAATAAAAAGGTCCCTGTATTAAAGTGCCTATGGGGACACACAGAGTTGTGCTGGATGTTAGCAATGGCATTGGATCCTGCCTTGTTCCAAAAAATGAAGGATTCTGCTTTGAGCAAATGGCTTGGGCATGTGAATCTAAAAAGATGGCAGCTGGTAGCCCAAATCACTTTTGGCATAGAGCACCCTGAGCTGAGATAACACTGAGCAAAGAAGCTCCTTTTTTTTTAACCTGAAGATCCACATTACCTAGACAGGGGTTTGCGCTCTGTTAGGCAGGAGAGTAGAGTGATTCTCCATACTATCAGTTGCCGCTTCAGGTAAGAAATATCTTGAAATGCCCTTTCCCTGTCCTGAAATGAAAATCATAGATAAGATATATGTACATATTTAATCTACCAAAAATAAAATAATGTTCTTAGTATAATATAAAGGAGACATGAAAGAAAACAATTTATAAAAAAGCAACATGGCCAAACCACATCAGAGACAACATACAGTGGTCAGATATTGCACATGTAGGCTCTTTGTGAATGTGGCCACCCATAGGCCAGCATATCCGTATGATACTGGTATAGTAGAATAGAATGGACACTGTCATATCACAAGTGGTATGGCTGTTAGTGACATGGATTTTCTGAAATGGTGAGCCACAGTTGGTGATGTTCCAACTTAAATACATGACAACCTTCCCTTGTCTAGATATACTGGCTGCATTCCTGGAAAATTCAGTTATAGTAAAATTATAACAAAGTAATTTTTGCTTATATGTAAGACAAAATCAAAACTTTGCTCAGATAATTATAAATAAGGAGGAAACTCTTGACACCTGTTGGAACATCTCTGGATATGTAAGGCATATAGACCTTTTTTTTTTAGGGTCTTGCTATTTTTCTCAGGCTGGAGTGCAGTGGAATGATCATAATTTACTGAAGCCTTAACTTCTGAGCTCCCAGTCATCCTCCTTCCTCAGCCTCCTGAGTAACTGGGACTACAGGCATGCATCACTGTGCCTGGCTAAGGTTTTATTACTTATAGAGACAAAGTCTTGCTATGTTGCCTAGGGTGGTCTTGAACTTCTGACCTTAAGTGATTCTCCTGCCTCAGCCTCCTGTAGACCATTTTTCTTGATGTGTAGGATATGCCACTGCTCTGCAGGATGTCTAGAATCCTGGCCCTCTAAAAGCCAGCAATACAAAGCCTTCAGTCATGTGACAACTAAAATGTGCCCTCATATTTCCAAGACACCCACCGGGAATGCTAACATTGTCATAAGAGGCTCTGGGGTAGAGGCCCAGCCTCACTTAAACTGTTGTGGACATAGCTGGAGGTGACCCTGCATTTTAGTGATGTCAGGGTTAGCCAATGGAAGACCGTTTTAAACTTCATGGGACACCAGGTTTCTTGACTGATTTTGTTTTCTAAAGCAACTGTCTTCTGTTGCAGGCTATTATGGTCCTCTGGAGATCAAAGAAGCATGACTGAGTTCTGGCTCTAGGGGATAAATGGGAGAAAGCAGGACTGGCAGACCCTCTGCCCATGAGCAGGTACCTAGAACTTCTTATCTCTATTGGGGTGAGCAAGCCATGGAAAGAGGATTTAGACTTTCTGCTCTTCTGGACAAATGGAGTCCCAATGACGTCATGTTTAAGAGCATATATTTGAGAGTTGGACAGATCTGGGTTTGAATCCTGTTTCTGTCATCTCATAGCTGTTTGACCTTGGACAAGTTACTCAGTGGTCTGAGGCTAAATATTAAAATGGAGATAGACCTAGTATCTTAGTGCATTCCTGCTGCTCTAACAAAATGCCTTAAATGAGATAATCCATAAACAACAGAAATTTATTGCTGATAATTCTGGAGGCTGGGAAGTCCAAGATCAAAGGTGCCAGCAGATTTGGCGTCTGGCGTGGGCCTGTTCCTTGTAGCTGCCAACTTCTAGGCAACATCCTTATATGGTAGAAGGACAAAACCAGCTTCCTCAGACCTCTTACAAGGGCTCTAATCCCTCATGATCTTATCACCTCCCAGATGCCGCATCTTCTAATACCATCATGTTGGTAATTACGATTCAGCTTAGGAATTTGTAAGGGACACAAACACTCAGACCACAGCACCTTCTTAGAAGGCTGGTGGTGAAGTACAATGAGAGCTTCATAAAGAGCTTTGCATTGTTCCAGGCACATAGTAAGACCTTAGTTAACTCCAGCATCTTAACTGTTGTTGCTTACAGTCATACAGTCATCTTTTGAGGGCTTTTTTAAACTTTTAAGTTCAGGGATACATGTACAGTCTTGTTGCATATGTAAACTTATGTCACGGGAATTTGTTGTACAGATTATTCATCATCCAGGCATTAAGCCTAGTACCCATTAGTTATTTTTCCTGATCCTCTTCCTCCTCCCAGCTTCTACCATCTGATCAGCTCCATTGTCTGTTGTTTCCGTGTGTCCATGTGTTCTCATCATTTAGCTCGCACTTACTCATGACAGCATGCAGTATTTGGTTTTCTGTTCCTGCCTTAGTTTGCTGAAGATGATGGCCTCCAGCTCCGCAAAGGACATGATCTCCTTCTTTTTCACGGCTGCATAGTATTCTGTAGTGTATATGTAACACATTTTCTTTATCCAGTCTATCATTGTTACACATTTAGGTTGATTCCATATCTTTGCTATTGTGAATAGTGTTGCAGTGAAGATACACATGCATGTGTCTTTATAATATAATTATTTATATGCCTTTAGGTATATACCCAGTAATGGGATGGCTGGGATGAATGGTATTTCTGTCTTTATTTCTTTGAGGACTCATGATGCTGTCTTCCACAATGGTTGAACTAATTTACACTCCCACAAACAGTATATAAGACTTCCTTTTTCTCCATAATCTTGCCAGCATCTGTTACTTTTTGACTTTTTAATAACAGGGGGCTTATGTTTGTGGGGAAGGGCATTAGTGACAACTGAGGCTCTACAGAACAGTCCTGAGACAAGGTACAGCTCCATTTCAGTAAAGAAGGATGAGAGTTTTTCTAGAAAGTTATTGAGGAAGGAAAAACAAGCCAGATCTGGATTATATTGAAGGGAATGTCTTAAACATGACAGCAAACATCTTTTCTCTAACCCCTAATATTTAAAATTATGTGCTTTTAATACTTCCTACTGAGTTCCAAAGAGGCAATATGATGATCACACAATAACTTTTACACAACAGGAGGTATACAAAAGCTCTGCCATGAAATTCCAGGTTTTCTGTCTCATGTGACTTATCTCCAGCTAAGCAGAGCTAGACCCTATTACTGCTCTGGAGGGCCCTGGAACAGAAATTCATGGGATTGTTCCTTATATACCTGCTTTTCCTAAAAAGTGAATATTAAGGTGTCCTTTTGCTGATGCAAAACAAGCAACCAGTTACACTCATGCAAACACATTTTCCCAGGGCAAACCACGGAGAAAAACTGAATAGATTTAATGAAAACATTTTTCGAGCTCAGAATTTCTTAAAGAGATCCAGCTTTCTTGTGGAAAACAGCCCAGGATTCATAGAGAAAATGTTGAACTCTTCTTCTTTTTGTTGATCAGTGTTGTTTTGCCAAAGAAGATGCTGGCTGTCTTGTGTACTGAAGAGTGGAAGAACGTTCTAATCATATCTCTGTCATTCCATGAGCAGTTGTTCAAATTTGTTTTCCTTTGTGAGAGTAGGGCAAGTGCTTTTCTTATAACTGTCTTGGTTCATAAAAACTTTAAGACAATAAAAAGATAAATATATAAAATAAATGAGGACTAAGGGGAAGGATAAATATGGCAAAGGTAAGTATGGAAAATGTATGCCTGTATAATAAAAATTTGACTCTAGGCTTCCCAGTGACTAAGGCAAAGAGGAAAATCCCATTTGGTTATGTGATTTTTAAAAAATGAAGTTTTTTAGGAAGAGCTTAGTTGTCCCTAGTATTAAGAACAGAAGTCAGTTTTCTCAGTTTCTCATAAAAAGTATTTTGAGTTATTGATGACCAAGTTCCTCAAATGCCCTGCAGTGACTGTGACTGAATTGCATTGGACCTCTTTGTATAAAGTCCCTCATTCTTGGCATTTTGCCAAAGCATAATTCTATAAAGGGAAAGAAATAACCTCCAGGCAATCTTCCATTTATATTGTTTATTTTCAACTGAAGTTTTGCAAAATATTAAGCAGCACAGAGTTAGAGGTCATCTCTGATAAGTACCTGGAACGCAACTCTTCTCAGCAGGTGGGAAAGCCCAAAGCCACAGGCTTACAACAGTTCACTAAGCTGGGCAGAGATGACATTCTCTTATAAATATGAAAAGGAAGCCCAAAGGCATGGGGGCTAGAAGAGGTCACCCACCTTGACATGGAGAGAGCCAAGTGCATCAAGGAAGATGTAGGAAGAAAAAAATGAACAATAATTTAATTAACTTAACCACTGTTCACACTTATGTATATTTCCTTCTTTTTTCCTCCTAGTAGGTAATGTTAACACAATCAAATATGCACACGGGCTGGGTGCAGTGGCTCATGCCTGTAATCTCAGCACTTTGGGAGGCTGGGGTGGGAGGCCTAGTGAGCCCAGGAATTCAAGGCTGTGGTGAGCTGTGATAGCACCACTGCACTCCGGCCTGGGTGACAGAGCAAGACCCTTCCTTTCCACCCCCAAAAAGACTAGGCATACAATTTTATATCATTTCTCACTCATTTAAGCAGCATAAAACTAGTTATTTTGTTTAATTGGGATCTCTGTAATATAATCCCCATTATGGCTTCAGACCTTCTATAAAATGTATCGTATACCCCCTGCCATGAGTAAGTGATGCTTTAGGAAAATTAGGAAAAGAGGCTTTTTTAATAGATTAGGACTCCGTAAAGAGACCAGAGGAGGATGTAGGAAGTGAGAGCTGAGTGTGGAGGGGAGTTAAGCAGAAACAGAGAATCAGAAGGGGGAATGACTGGGAGAACATAAGCCCCTAGATAATTTACTAACCACTTGGGACTCCCCATGAATGTGGGATTAGGAGTTCAGTTTTATCTCAAGATGGAAAAAGTGCACCTTCTGTAATGTTTTTTTAAAATATAAACGTGTAAGTTCTGTCCTTTTATAAAAAGAGGTAGCAATAGAACAGTGGTGTGTTATGATAATAGGGTAGTACAATTTGGCAAGATTTTTGTCTTTTAAAAGCAGCTTTCCAGAAATCACATTTCTCCATGGTCAAGAATTTCTCCTTTTTGGGGGGTGTGGTGGGTAACAAAAGTAATGTTTTATTTATTTATTTATGAGACGGAGTCTCACTCTGTCACCCAGGCTGGAGTGCAGTGACGTGATCTTGGCTCGCTGCAACCTCTGCCTCCCAGGTTCAAGCGATTTTTCTGCCTCAGCCTCCTGAGTAGCTGGGATTACAGCATGAGCCACCACACCCAGGTAATTTTTTGTATTTTTACTGGAGATGGGGTTTCACCATGTTGGCCAAGTTGGTCTTTAACTCCAGACCTCAGGTGATTTGCCTGCCTTTGCCTCCCAAAGTGCTAGGATTACAGGCATGAGCCACCATGCCCGGCCAGTAATCTGTTACTCATAGAGGGAGGCTGATGTTTACACTCAAACCAGCCCCATATACAGACACTTCTTAATTATCTACTGCTTACTTTGTTAAATTTCATGTCTCTCCTTCCCAAAATTAAAAACATTTCTGATGCTTAAATACAACCACAAACTCATTGAAGGCATATCTTGAATGACCATTAGGTTCTGATATTCCTTCTTTGAACTTGAACAGATTTTTTTGTCCCCTTATTGTTTTGAAATGTGTCATTTTTTTCTTTGCTACTTTGAATTACCTTCTCTTCCAGGAAGGGATGGGTAAATACATTTTCTTCAATCGTGGTAGTTTTCTGTTGGCCAGATGTTGTGGTAAAATTCCACCTTCTCCAGGGACTAAAGTGTGCCTATCTGATGAGGAGGCTAATCTTTGTCTCTTTTTATCATATGTGGCTTATAGGAATCAGCCCCACTGTCTATGATTGCTTTGTCCTCTGACAGCCTTCAGAAGTACTGGGAGGGAGTCTGTCAGTCGATTGTTTCAGACAATCCCTTTCTGCACTAAGAGATTATGTCTTCTAAAGAAATTCAACCAAATGTGACTTTAACCATCTAAAGTCTTCTTCTCCCAATAAGTGGATTTCAGTATCTGAAAAGACACAATGAAATTAGACTCCCAATTGATTTAATTAAGCAGCTGGGATGAATGAGAGGATGTATTCTTCCTGCAGTTATAAAGCCTTCTCCATTCCCTAGTATTCAGTTAATGAAAGGAAATATATATTTTGATTTTTTCTTCTCTCCAACACTGCAAGTTTATAAGCTGGTAGTTTTACTACTGGATATTGAAGTCTTATGAGGAAAAGACTCATTCCGTTTTTTATATGAAAGGGAATGGATTTTGTGTTTCTACCGTAACAGGTAGCCTGCTACTAGGCAGTATGTTTGCCTATTGCCTATCCTTAGGTTTCAGAGATGTAAATGGAGTGTAGGTACTCCATCATACAAAAGGTCGATTTTCTGACAAATTCGGGATTTAACTGTAAGGAGAATTCTCTTTCTACATTGGCTCCTATTTTAAAGCCGGAATAACATTTCCTTACTGAACTATGTAACTGCTTTGAGAGTGTCTGATAGGGGGTTCTGGTGGTGACCAGGTTCCTGGAATTCTGGGAACATCAGTGGAATTTACCCATCGACTATAATTCTCTTCTTCCTTTGGAGCCTCTGGTAGTACTTCCTAGAAGGACTTCTCTGCATCCTTCCCTGTATCCAAAGAATTTCTGTCTCTATATTTGTGGCTTCTAGAACTTTATCTTTGTTCATCCCTTAGTTTGGGTACTTAAAACCTCTGACAGAGCTGGGTTCCATATCATTTCACAGTGGGGTTTACTAAGTGCCTCACAGAGCCTTTCAAATGGAAGTTTTCTCTCCTTCTTCATCAGTCTCCCTCTCTCTCATTTCCCCCTCTAGTCCTACCCCCTCTCTCCCCCACTTCTTTGCCCTCAGTCTCATCATCCTTTTTTTTATTTTGACATATTTTTTAGAAATAGCAATGCCATGTAAAAGTTTTAATTAACAGTTTATACCCCCAATTTTATTTTTTTAATGAAAGGAAACATAACAAATCCAATTAAAGTCCTTTTTTGATGCTCAGGCCCCATTCTCTTCCTCTGGCCCTATTAGATATCTCATGAATCCAAAAGATTCATCTGCTGGCTCTTTGCACAGCTCTGTCACCGAGAGCCTCATAGGAGGCTGTCTTCTTGCTTTCGGTAATAATTTGCTGGATGGTGATGGGGGCGCTGTGCTAAATGGGAGCAGTGGATAGTCCACAAGCAAATTTAATGAATATCTACTCTTACCCAGATTGTATGGAAAAATAAGTAGATTTGATGTGCCATGGATAAACTTGTGAGGAAGAATCAAGTGCAGGAGACTTTAGCAGAATTAATGACTGCTCCTAAATCCCATTTCCTTTCCAGGAAACCTGACTTGGGTCTTCAGCATTCCTGATCTCATTCTTTATGGTTCTCTCTCTCTCTCTTTTTTTTTTTTAAGATGGGTTTTAATGTCTACATATCTAACCCTGGCCTCCTGGCTGTTTTTTTGATTTTCTAGCTATGTGATGGTTTGATTTTGATGTTCTTCAATCTACACCATCTCCAAGCTCTGCTTAATTTTGTTGAAGACACAATAAATGGGCTGGGACACAGTCTCCTCATCCTAACCCATCAGGGCAAGCTTGGAGGTAGATGGAGGCTGGCTATCTAACTGACTTAAAAGGTGACTGTGTCCCTAGATCTGCACAGCTTTGTCTCATTATTGTCAGTTTTCTGCTCCCTAAGGGCAAGTGGGGACCCAAGAAGCAAGGCACCAAAACTTAGCAGTGCCAGGGAACCTAGAGCCTGAGGTGTCAACATCAACTTGTTGCCTGCCAAGACAGATCTTAGTGGGAGGCATGTTGAAATTGGCCAGAGTTCCAAGGTTCTCTTCTAGGTCCTCTCTTTATGTTGAGTCTGGGACCTGAAGCCACTGTTATCCTTGATAGTGACACAGATAATGAGATTGATGATGCTGGGCTAGTGCTGGAGGTATGTGGGGACCCTCTGGCCGTGGCTAGACTGGGTCCACCACCTTCATTATATGTGCAGTGATGAATTTAGACGCTTTTTATGAGCTTCTTGTTGTTTAGCTGCTGCTGCTTTTTTTTCTTTTCCTTGAGACAAGGTCTCACTGTCACCCAGGCTGGAGGCAGTAGCACTAACATGACTCACTGCAGCCTTTACCTCCTGGGCTCAGGCAGTCTTCTGGCTTCAGTCCCCCAAGTAGCTGGGACTACAGGTGTGCACCAACATTCCTGCTTAATTGTAGAAACAGGGTTTCGCCTCATTGCCTAGGCTGGCCTCGAATTCCTGGGCTTAAGCAATCCGCCCGCTTTGACCTCCCAAACAGTTGGGATTACAGGTGTGAACCATGATGCCTGGCTAGTTTTGCTTCTTTTAACCATTCTCACTTCAGCTTCTTTCCATTAATTTTTTCCTTCTCTCTTTGCCTTGACTTGAGTATCTGCTTGGCGTTCTCTCCTGTGCTGTATCTGGTTAACTTGTCCTCTCAGCTGTGAATTGTAGTAATACATAGAAGGGGAAATGAAAAATATTGATCAGCCTTGTATAAAGCCTGCCAAAATTTTCATCATCCCTTCTCACTTTGACCAAATACCAAGGAAATAATATGATGGGTAATAGACTCCCAGAAGCTTCTGAGATTCAAGACTTATGTTGTGTAGATAGTACTTGCTGTGGGGAAAAGACTTGATTTAGTCTGTGAAAAATATATAACTAAAGAACAATCTTGTCTTTGTTTTTACATATTTCCATTTTTGGCTTTCTTTGGTCTTATTACTCCCTAGCGATTAGACTTGTGATAAGTGAGGAAGAGTAATTGGTCTACTTTCTCTCTATGCTCTTAAGCCATCTCTATTCAAGATTAAGTTATAGTTTGAGGACATTTACTTGCCCACTTTGCATGCTTTTTAAGGAAAATAAACATAGAACATCAAACAAGGCTGAGCAAGATAGCTCACGCCTGTAATCTCAGCACTTTGGGAGGCCAAGGAGGGTGGATCACGAGGTCAGGAGATCGAGACCATCCTAGCCAACACAGTGAAACCCCGTCTCTACTAAAAATACAAAAAGTTAGCCAGGCATGGTGGCACGTGCCTGTAATCCCAGCTACTCAGGAGGCTGAGGTAGGAGAATCGCTTGAAGCTGGGAGGCAGAGGTTGCAGTGAGCCGAGATCGTTCCAACGCACTTCAGCCTGGGCAACAAGAGTGAAACTCCATCTCAAAAAAAAAAATATATCAAACAAAGTGAGAAAGAAATGAAAACTTTCCTCATCCTACTAGAAGTTAAAAGATCCTCAAAGTTCACTTTTCCAGCCAGACTGCTCTGTAAGTGCCTCTTCCTGGCAGCAGCAAGAATATTGAGTCAAATGTCACTGGAGCATCTGTCTGGATTCTAATGCTAGCTCCAGCATTATCAGCTGGGGGACATGTCATCCCTTAAAAACCTCCTTTTCCTCATGTTTAAAACGGGAGTTGATGAAACAAACTGTCTTAAGTTGTTATGCTGTTAGTTATAATAGCAAAGAGGTTGGCGTAGAATTAGCACTCAGGTGTGGCTGCCTCACAATCACTGTTCCCCTGCCTCCTCTCTTTCTGCCCCTCCTCTCCCTCCTCCCACAGTGGCTTACAACACAGCCCTGTCATGGGGCTGCCTGTCTGCCATCTTGGTCCCACCCATTCCTCCTATTTCATCCAGGACAGAACTGTCCACCTTTCTGAGGTGGTTTTTGCATCTCAGAATTGATGATGATGCTGATAATATACCCACGTTCATTTAAAGTTGTAACACAGTGCTTGAAGCATAGTAAATGTTCAATAGTTATTTGTTATTATAGCATGATTATTAATATTTTCTCCATGATCAAGGTCTTAAATCCCTGCTGAATTTCTAGGGTCTGGCAGAGTTGAGATGGGGGTAAGGGTAAACTATAAACTATAAAGTTTAGATGAACAGTCAGCAGCTTTTCTGAAATGACAGTACTGTCTTGATTTGTTCTTTTAAATTCACGTGAGGTCTCAAGTCATCTCTAGGTCCCTTTCATTGTAGCATAGTCCCCATATCTCCCTATTGTCCTGGGATGATGACAGTGAGATGGAGCTGCCTTAGGCCCCTTCACAGAAGCTGATGATCCTGCAAGGCCCCAGGCAAGTTCTTTTTTTCTGGACTTCTCCACTTCCCCCTCTCCTCTTGCTCCACAATGTGAATAGACTCTAGGACCATCACCGCTTGGGGTGTTGCCAGCCAGCCCCTTTGCTGTTTTAGAGTTAGTGGGAATTAGCCAGACAGTTGTTTGAAAGCAAAAACAAGATCTCAGGATTGGTGCTGGGGAAAAGCCAGCTTGTAGAGCAGGTGAGAAGTGCCCAGAGACAAATTGCCTGTTGTGTAGGTTGTACTGAGCTCATTTACATGTTGCTCCTTTGCTAGGCCTCCCTAGAATACAATCTATAGCCCATTATCTTTGCCCTTAACAAATGTAGACTCTCTAATCATACCAGCTTTTAGTTTGGCTGTTTCCATGCACTAATTAGGCTGACCTTAATCCCTATAAGCTGTAATATTCCTCTGTGTGTCCCATGGTAACTACCCACCCCTTCCCTTTAGCATATTCAAGCCTCATGACTTGAATAGTAGAAGTTCAAGTCTAGCTCCCCCAAATCATCGAGCTAAAGCCCCTTTTCTACTCATGACTGACAAGTTAATAGCAAGAGGTTCTCATTCTACAGAGGTAGTAGTGTGGTCAGGTTCTTTTCCTAAATTCACAGGGCATGAAAGTGGAGGCTTTTCTCTTCCATCTTTTTCTGTAACATGGTGACTCAAACTGGACTCTTGTCCATACCCAGCAGCGTCTGTGTATATTTTCTGAAATGCTTTAAATTAAAGGGTTATACAAGTCATTACCCCAAGTCATCAAAACAGCAATTAACTCAGTAATCATGACATGAAGCCAGCTGTCTCCTTTGGGAATGTAAAATTGAAAACCAGTGCTACAGTGTGCTTGGCTCAGCCATGAACTCCCGTGAAGCACAACTAAATATTGCAAATGTAAATATTGTAAATATTTACATTTAAAGAGGCAATGTACTAGATTGCCTCTTGGGGGAAGATAATTTGAACAAAGGGAAACAAATAGGAGAGTAAAAAGAGAAAGTATCCATGTCTAGGAGAATATCTTTACAAATAAATATCTACAATTTTGTTGTTTATTATATGACAGATTATTTATTATATTTAGCAAATTGAGAAACAGTGCTGGTTAAATTTCCCCTAGGAGAGTAACATCTTTGGCAACAATAGTATAGAAAATCGGGCTAATTTTGTTATGCATTCTGACTATATACATCATACTCATTTTAGAATTACATTTTGAGATTAGGTTATATTTTATATAAAATAAAAGAGCTCATTGCATAAAGAAGCTGTGGAAACTTAAAAAATATTTTGAGAACTTCTTCCCCAACTATTGACCTCATCATTTAACAATGAAAACCTCCATTTTTCTTCAAGCTACAAGTTCCTATACTCAGATCATGACAGCAATCAGATTAGGGTTTTCTAAACAAATGAGGATCCACAAAAGCTACAACCAAAGGCTCTGGAAAGAGATGTTTGCTTTTCTGATTATAAAATTAACATGTGCATATAGATTATTTGAAAAATACATAAAGTATAAAAATAAACATTACCAATGTAATCCCACCATGAGACTACTGTTAATACTTTGCTGCTACTACCTTAATGTTCTTACTTTGCTTTTTTGTATGCATTTTTTCATATGATTTGAATTATACCATAATATATACACTCATATTCTACTTTTATTTAAACGTCATTAGTGGTTCCTCATTTTTGAATTTTTTCTTTGAAAATATTTAAAGCAAATGTGCTAGACTATTTAATTATACTCTTATTGAATGTTTTTACTAATAACATGTTACAGCGAATGTTTTAGTATATTAATCTTTGATTCTTTGCTTGTTGTTTTAGGATATATTCTTAGAAAGAAAGTCAATTGCTTGGGCATATGAGGTATTGCCAAATTACATTTTAGACAGATGATACTAATTTTTACTCAGTGTTTATGTGTGCTCCAACCTCACTGCATCTTCAGTGCTGTTGAGTATTATTTTCTTCATCCATTGGTTCTCTGGCTTCACTTTGGAATCCATACAGGGGCAACAAACAAATAGATACGTCTATGCCTGGGCTCTACCCCAGACCAATTTAATTAAAATTTTGGGCAGTGGGATTGCCAATGCATCTGTAATTTTAAAAGCTCCTAGTGACTCTAGTTGATAGAAGGAGTTCAGAACCATTTTGCTAACTGGGTAAATGAAAAGTATTCTTCTTCAACATGCTTTGGTATCGGGGTACTTAGAATTTAAGTAGTATATGTTTTGTCTCATTAGCTTGAAAAACATTCTGTGAAATTATAGTCCTGGCAAAAAGACTTTGCCTCAATTGAATTTTCATATACATGGAAAAAATAAGGCCAAATAGCATGCCCTACCCTCCTATAGCCTTACCGTATTGTCAATTAGTTCTTAGAAAAGCTTTGCAGAGCCTTTTCTACTTTTTTATATTTCGTCTTTAAGTTTTATATTTGAAGTTCTTTAAGAAGTAGTAAATGCCAGTTGTCTTTCTCATCACTATTCAATTGATTATGAAATATTTCATTTATTTAGGCATTTTCAATACTAGGACATGCATTGTCAAATGCAAGAGTTCCTTCTGTGTCTTAGTGTGACATTATTTACCCATATCTTATTGTTTGGTAGATTAAAATACCAAGGAAGACTATAATTACCTGTGACTTTGGCCTGCCAGTTTTGATGAAGGTTCAGTGAAGCTCCAGACATGATCTGAGTCCTGCTTTTGATTGAGTTGGTCTAGGGAAGGCTTTTTCACTCATCCTGCTAATATATGCTGATGTGTACCGTTCTGTTCTTTCTTGAAATGATTTTCCTATGTGTGTGAAATAAGCGAAGAGAATGTTTCCTTCTCTCCTCTAGTGATCTTACTTTAAAATCTGATGCCAGATATTTACTATGTGATCTTCCTAAAGCCTCTTATCTCCTCACTTCTATCGTGCCTCCAGCCCTACCTCTTACTCTTCCCCAAGATGGAGAACTCCCTTGTGCGCCTGTCCAAATAGTCACTTCCCCATACTGTCTTGCAGCCAAAGAGTGGTGATATAAAATTCTGTTCAATTATATGTAAACTGAATTCTACTGAGAGTTTTGGGGAAGAGGCTCATTTTCTGAATAAAGGCATAGTGATACTGGAACCCACTTTCCTAACTTCTAGCCTTGAATTCACATGTGATGCCTGGACTTTGTTGGTCATTTTGCAACCATAGGGTAATAGAGCTGACAGAAAGATCAAGAGAATGGTGGAGATTCAGTCTCTACCATCTTTGACCTGCTGAACCAACCCTAACCATTGCCCACCTGCAGCTTTCTTGCATCAGGAAAATACACCCTTGTTAAGTCAGTTTTAGATGGCTTTTTTGTTACTTTCAGCTGAAAGCATTTCTGGTTCACCCAGAAATGGTGAATAAATATTCACTAAATATTCGTCAATATCACATTTAGCTATTGATTATAGCTTGCCATGTTTTATATATTCCACGTAAGAATGGAATTAAAAGGCCACGGTTGTTCCTAAATGAGATGAGGCCAAGCTACTTTATCTTCCTTTTATTATCTTCACCTTTGTGGCAATGCTCAGTCTTGGGCAAAGAACCAGGAAAAATGATTACTTCTCAGTGTTGTCTGTTCCTGATTATGTTTCTGCCTGATATATTTGGGATGTGCATCCTCTTCAGTCTCAGGTTGAAATGTGACCTGCAATGTTGGAGGTGGGCCTGGGAGATGTTTGTTCTGAGTCCTGCTTTTGATTGAAGCAAGGGGTGGTGGGAGGTGTTTGGGTCATGGAGGTGGATCCCTCCTGAATGGCTTGATCACTCCTTATGGTAGTGAGTGAGTTCTTGCTCTGGTAGTTTGTGCAAGAGCTGGTTGTTTAAAAGAGTCTGCCAACCCCCTCTCTAATCTCTCTTGCTTTCTGTCTTGCCATGTGATACAGCAGCTTCCTCTTCACCGTCCACCATGATTGCAAGCTCCCTGAGGTCCTCACCAGAAGCAGATGCCAGCAGCACACTTCCTATACAGCCTGCAGAACTGTAAGCTAGAATAAACCTCTTTTCTTTACAAATTATCCAGTCTCAGGTGTTCCTTTATAGCAATGAAAATGGACTAACAAAGAAAATTGGTGCTAATGAGTGGGTTGTTGCTATAAAGATACCCAAAAATGTGGAAGCAGTTTTGGAATTGGGTGATGGGCCAAGGTTGGAAGAGTTTGGAGGGCTCAGATGAAGACAGAAATCTGAGGGAAAGTTTGAAACTTCTTAGACACTGGTTAAATGGTTGTGACAAAAATTCTGACATAAATATGAACAGTGAAGGCTGGGCTAATGAGGCCTTGAATGGAAACATGGAGCTAAGTGGGAACTGAAGCATAGATGACCTATGTTATGCCCTACCAAAGAGCATGGCTGCATTGTGTCCATAACCTAGAGTTTGTGGAAGCTTGAGCTTAAGAGTCATGACCCAGGATATCTGGTTGAATACATTTCTTAGCAGCAAAGCATTCAAGAAGTAGTAGGGCTGTTTCTAATAGCCTATGATAAGATATGGGAGTAAAGGAATAACTTAAAGTGAGAACTTATATTTAAAAGGGAAGCAGAGCATAAAAGATTGGAAAATTTGCAGCCTCGTCATGTGATAGAGAAGGAAAGAGCATTTTCAGGCAAGGTACACAAGCAGGCTATGATGCAATCACTTGCTAGAGACGTTAGCATGACTCAGTGGGAGCCAAGTGCTAATATTTATGACAGTGAGAAAAAGGCCTTGAAGGCATTTCAGAGATGTGATTGGCCCCATCACAGGCCCAGGGGCCTAAGAGGAAAGAATGGTTTCAGGGACCAGGTTCTGGGTCCTGCTGCTCTGGTCATCCTTGGGATTCTGTTCCCTGCATCCAGAGTACTGTTCCAGCCATGGCTCAAAGGATTCCAGGTACAGCTGGGGATACCACTCCTGAGAGCACAAACTAAGTGTTGGCAACTTCCACATGATGTTAAGTCTGCAGGCACACAAAATGCAAACATGAAAGAGGCTTGGCAGATTCACCCTAGATTTTGGATGTATCAGAAAGTCTGGGTGCCTAGGCAGAAGCCTGCTCCAGGGGTGGAACCCTGCAAAAGGCCGCTACTGGGGTAGTGCCAAGAGGAAAGGTGGGGTTGGAGCCCTCACACAGAGTCCCCACCAGGGTATTGCCTAGCAGAGCTGTGAGAACAGGGCTGTCACTCTCCAGACACCAGAATGGTAGAGCCACTGGCAGTTTGCACCATCAGCATGAAAAGGCTGCAGGTGCCAGATTTCAACCTGTAAGAGCAGCCACAGAGGCAGAGCTGCCCAAGGCCTTGGGAGCCCACCTGTTGCCCTAATGTGTCCTGCATGAAGGACATGGAGTCAAAGCAGATTATGTTGGAGCTTTAAGATTTAATGAATACCCTGCTGGGTTTCAGAATTGCATGGGGTTTGTCGTCCCTTTCTTTTTGGCTGATGTTTTCCTTTGGAATGGGAACGTCTACCCAATGCCTGTACCACCATTGTGTTTTGGGAGTAAATAACTTGTTTTGATTTTATAGGCTCATTGGTCTTAAGTCTCAGGTGAGACTTTGGATTTTGAGGTAATGCTGGAATGAATTAAGACTTTGGGGGAGTATTGGGAAGGGATGATTGAATTTTGCAATGTGAGAAGAACCTGAGATTTGGAGGGCCAGGGGCAGAATGATACAGTTTGAATGTATGTCCCCTCCACATCTCCTGTTGAAATGTGACCTCCAATGTTGGAGGCAGGCCTGATGGGAGGTGTTTCAGTCATGGGGACAGATTCCTTGTGAATGGCTTGGTGCCATTCCCACAGCAATGAATGAGTTCTTGCTCTAGTGGTTCAAGCAAAATGTAGTTGTTTAAAAGAGCCTGGCACCTGCCCCTGCCTTATTTCCTCTCTCAAGGTATGATATGCTGCCTCCCTCTTTGCCTTCCTCCATGGTTGTAGTTAGCTCCCTGAGGCTCACACCAGAAGCAGATACCAGCACCACATTTCCTGTACATCCCACATAACAGTTAGCTAAAATAAACCTCTTTTCCTTATAAATTACCCAGTTTCTGGTATTCCTCTATAGCAATAAAAACTAACACACTGCCTTATTTCAGTAAGTCACCTTGCTTCAGCCTAAAGCTATGTGGGCTGAATTCAAGTAGGAACAAGTGGTGGAGAGTGATTGTCTCTAACAACTTCTACAAACTTTCAGCCTTGAGTCGTGGCCCACAAACATACAGAAGTATAGGTATTTATTTCCTAATTACCATTGCTTCTTGTGAATATCTCTCCTCTAAGTCCTGGTATGGTGAGAAGGCTGATGTCTAAGGCAGGATCTTGGTACGTCTTGCCATCTAACTATCATTATACTACTCTGATTTTGACACAACAATGATTGCCACAGTTTTGGTAATGAACGTAATTTGAGGTTACATATATTTATTCTGTGTTGGCAACTCTTATGCCAGTGCCTTAATTGGTTTTGTTGGAATGAGGTCAAAGCCTTGGGCATATAAAGCAATTAATACCTTTTGGCATTTTGCATTAATCACTGGAGCTTCATCAATTTTTGATCAACTCTGTTATGTACATATTTACTGAACACAAGTTGTTATGATTTATGTGCTTTCAACTGAGGGATAGCCAAGAAAATGCAAATTGCTTGAAGTTAAAGAGAAATCTATCAAATCTTCAGTCATTGCTGCAATAGCTAAGTGTTGAACCAAGTTGGAAAATAAAGCCAAATTTAACTTCTTACCTCTGTATAATAATCACAAGCTTTACCTAGTCCAAATTTTTAGGTGAGAGATTTTCAGATGGCTTTTGCATTGTTTTTTGGCTGTGCACTATTTGTTTCTCTTAAGACATGTAGGAATACACAGAACTGGGCAGCATTTTGCCACCACATAATCCTTAATCATCTTAAATATGTGAAAGTAAAAGGCAAAAATATATAATTACAATTCTGGGCTTGAACTAAAATACTGAAAGAAAGACTTGGTTTATTTGTGACCAAGAATCAAAATTTCATCTTCTTTTTCAGATGTAACATGTAGTGGACCATGAAAAAAGTTATGAAAAAGAGCTTTCTTTGAAGCCTAACTCATATTACTTGCTTACTAGTGCACACTCTTTACATAACTTTGTCATCATGATTCTAGCTCCACCTGATTTGAACAGAAACTGATGATGGGTAGAAGGGAGCCTTGTAGAATGTTATTTCCTACCAGAGTATCCAAAAAAAGGTCGTAAAGGAAAACCCAAGTAGATCCTTTGCAGATTGACACTTTTTAAAAAATTCTTATTTCTATGTTTCTGTAAGTTATTGGGGGTACAGGTGGTATTTGGTTACATGAGTAAGATTTTTAGTGGTAATTTGTGAGGTTTTGGTTCACCCATCACCCAAGCAGTATACACGGCACCATATTTGTAGTCTTTTATCCCTCGCCTCTCTCCCACTCTTCTCTGACAAGTTTGCAAAGTCCACTGTATCATTCTTATACCTTTATATCCTCATAGCTTAGCCTCCACATATCAGTGAGAACATTCAATGTTTGGTTTTCTGTTCCTGAGTTACTTCACTTAGAATAATAGTCTCCAGTCTCATCCAGGTCACTGCAAATGTTTTTAATCCATTTCTTTTTATGGCTGCATAGTATTTCATTATATATATAAAGTTTCTTTATCCTTTTGTTGATTGATGGACATTTGGGTTGGTTCCAGGATTTTGCAATTGTGAATTGTGCTGCTGTAAACATGTGTGTGCAAGTATCTTTTTCGAGTCATGTCTTCTTTTCCTCTGGGTAGATACCCAGTAGTGGGATTGCTGGATCAAATGGTAGTTCTACTTTTAGTTCTTTAAGGAATCTCCACACTGTTTTCCATAGTGGCTATACTAGTTTACCTTCCCACCAGCGGTGTAGAAGTGTTTCCTGATCACTGCATCCACACCAACATCTACTCTTTTTTTATTTTTTTGATTATGGCCATTCTTGCAGTAATAAGGTCATATCATATTGTGGTTTTGATTTGCATTTCCCTGATCATTAGTTATGTTAAGCATTTTTTTCATACGTTTGTTGGCCATTTGTATATCTTCTTTTGAGAATTGTCTACTCATGTCTTCAGGCCACTTTTTGATGGGATTGTTTGTTTGTTTGTTTGTTTTTGCTGATTTCTTTGAGTTTGTTATAGATATTTGATATTAGTCTTTGAAGATTTTCTCCCACTCTGTGGGTTGTCTGTTTACTCTGCTGACTGTTCCTTTTGCCATGCAAAGACTCTTCAGTTTAATTAGGTCCCAGCTATTTATCTTTGTTTTTATTGCATTTGCTTTTGGGTTCTTGGTCATGCAATCCTTGCCTAAGCCAATGTCTAGAAGAGTTTTTCCAATGTTATCATCTAGAGTTTTTATAGTTTCAGGTCTTAAGTTTAAGTCCTTAATCCATCTTGAGTTGATTTTTGTATAAGGTGAGAAATGAAGATCTAGTTTCATTCTCCTACATGTGGCTAGCCAATTATTCCAGCACCATTTGTTGAAAAGGCTGTCCTTTCCCCAGTTTTTGTTTTTGTTTACTTTGTTGAAGATCAGTTGGCTATAAGTATTTGGATTTATTTCTGGGTTCTCTATTCTGTTCCATTG
The DNA here is from genome assembly GCF_030222135.1 of Aotus nancymaae. Taxonomy (NCBI): domain Eukaryota; kingdom Metazoa; phylum Chordata; class Mammalia; order Primates; family Aotidae; genus Aotus; species Aotus nancymaae. The sequence goes on from NW_026988455.1 coordinate 14,140,607, forward strand.
GTTTATGTGTCTATTTTTATACCATTACCACACTGTTTTGGTGACTATCACCTTATAGTATAGTTTGAAATCAGGTAGCATGATGCTTCCAGATTTGTTCTTTTCATTTAGTCTTGCTTTGGCTATGTGGGCTCAGTTTTGGTTCCTTATGAATTTTAGAATTGTGTTTTCTAACTTTGTGAAGAATGATGTTGGTATTTTGATGGGGATTGTGTTTTTGGTAGTATGGTCCTTTTCATAATGTTGATTGTACCCATCCATGAGCATGGGATGTGTTTCCATTTGTTTGTGTAATCTATGATTTCCTTCAGCAGTGTTTTGTAGTTTTCCTTGTAGAGGTCTTTTGACTCCTTTGTTAGGTATATTCCTAAGTTTTGTAGGTTTTGTTTTGTGGTTTTTTTTTTTTTGCAGCTATTGCAAAAGGTGGTGAGTTCTTGATTTGATTCTCCACTTGGTCACTGTTGGTATATAGAAGAGTTACTGATTTAGGTACACTAATCTTGTATCTGGAAACTTTGCTGAATTCTTTTATCAGTACTAGGAGCTATCTGGAGGAGTCCTAAGGGTTTTCAAGGTAAAGGATCATATTGTTAGCAAACAGCAACAGTTTGACTTCCTTTTTACCAGTTTGGATGCCCTTTACTTCTTTCTCTTGTCTGATTGCTCTGGCTAGTACTTCCAGTACTATGTTGAAGAGGAGTGGTGAGAATGGGCATCCTTGTCTTGTTCTCATTCTCAGTGGGAATGCTTTCAACTTTTCCCCATTCAGTATTATATTGGCTGTGGGTCTGTCATAGATGACTTCTATTACATTAAGGTATGTCCCTTGTATGCTGATTTTGCTGAAGGTTTTAAACATAAATTTTGGATTTTGTCAAATGCTTTTTCTGCATATATTGAGATGGTCATGTGAATTTTGTTTTTAATTCTGTTTATGTGGTATATCACATTTATTGACTTGCATATATTAAACCATCCCTGCATCCCTGGTATGAAACCCACTTTATCATGGTGGATTATCTTTTTGATATGTTGTTGGATTTGGTTAGCTAATATTTTGTTAAGGGTTTTAGCATCTATGTTCATCAAGGGTATCAGTCTGTAGTTTTCCTTTTTGGTTGTATCCTTTCCTGTTGGAATTAGGGTGATGCTGACTCCATAGAATGAATTAGGGAGGGTTCCTTCTTTCTCTATCTTGTGGAATAGTGTCAAAAGGATTGGTACCAATTTTTCGAACATCTGGTAGAATTCTGCTGTGAATCTGTCTAGTCCTGGATCTTTTTTTGCTGGTAATTTTTAAATTACCATTTCAGTCTCACTACTAGTTATTGATCTGTTCAGGGTGTCTATTTCTTCCTGATTTAAACTAGGAGGGTTGTATTTTTCTAGGAATTTATCCATCTCTTCTAGGTTTTCTAATTTATGTGTGTAAAGGTATTCATAGTAGCTTTGAATAATCTTTTGTATTTCAGTGGTGTCAGTTGTAATATTTCCTGTTTCATTTCTTAGTGAGGTTATTTGGATTTTCTCTCTTCTTTTTTTGGTTAATCTTGCTAATGGCATATCAATTTTATTTCTCTTTTCAGAGAGCCAGCTTTGTGTTTCATTTATTTTTTGTATTTTGTTTGTTTGTTTCTATTTTATTTAGTTCTTCTCTGATCTTGGTTATTTCTTTTTTTCTGCTGGGTTTGCTTTTGGTTTGTTCTTGTCTGTCTAGTTTCTTGAGATGTGACTTAGATTGTCTGTGCTCTTTCAGACTTTCTGATGTAGGCGTTTAGGGCCATGAACTTTTCTCTTAGCACTTCATTATCTATATTCCAGAGGTTTTGATATGTTGTGTCATTATTGTCATTCAGTTTAAAGAATTTTTTAAATTTCCATCTTAATTTTGCTTTTGACCCAGTGTTTATTCAGGAGGAGATTATTTAATTTCCATGTATTGATGTGATTTTTAAGGTTACTTTTGGAGTTGACTTCCAGTTTTATTCCACTGTGGTCAGAGATAGTGCTTGATATGATTTCAATTTTTTCCAATCTATTGAGGCTCGTTTTATGACCTATGATGTGGCCTATCTTGGAGAAAGTTTCATGGGCTGTTGAATAGAATGTGTATTCTGCAGTTGTTGGATAAAACATTCTGTGTGTGTGTATATATATATATATATATATATATATACACATACATACACACATCTGTTAAGTCCATTTGTTCCAGGGTATAGTTTAAGTCCATTGTTTCTTTGTTGCCTTTGGTCTTCATGACCTGTCTAGTGCTGTCAGTGGAGTACTGAAGACCCCCACTATTATTGTGTTGCTATCTATCTAATTTCTTAGGTCTATTGGTAATTGTTTTATAAATTTGGGACCTCCAATGTTAGATGCATATGTGTTTAGGATTGTGATATTTTCCTGTTGGACAAGGCCTTTTACCTCTATATAACGTCGCTCTTTGTCTCTTTTAACCACCGTTGCTTTAAAATTTGTTTTATCTGATACAAGAATAGCTACTCCTGCTTGATTTTGGTGTCCATTTGCATGAAATGCCTTTTTGCACCCCCTTCCTTTAAGTTTATGTGAGTCTTTATGTGTTAGGTGAGTTTCTTAAAGGCAGAAGATAGTTGGTTGGTGAGTTCTTATCCATTCTGCGGTTCTGCATCTTTTAACCGGAGCATGTAGGTCACTTGCATTCAATGGTAGCGTTGAAATGTGAGGAACCATTGCATTAATCATGCTCTTTGTTGTCTGTGTACTTTGTTTTTGTTTTGTTTTTTGTTTTTGTTTTTTAACTTGTGTTTTTGTTTTATAGGTTCTGTGTGATTTGTGCTTTAAAGAGGTTCTGTTCTGAAGTGTTTCCAGGATTTAGAGCTCCTTTTAGCAGTTCTTATAGTTGTGGCTTGGTAATGGTGAATTCTCTCAACATTTGTTTGCTTGAAAATGACTGCATCTTTCCTTCATATATGATGCTTAGTTTCACTGGATACAAAATTCTTGGCTGATAATTGTTTTGTTTGAGGAGGCTGAAGATAAGGCCCCAATCTCTTCTAGTTTATAGGGTTTCTGCTGAGAAATCTGATGTTAATCTGATAGGTTTTCTTTTGTAGGTTACTTAGTGGTTTTATCTCACAGCTCTTAAGGTTCTTTCCTTCACCTTAACTTTGGATAACCTGATAACACTGTGCCTAGGCACATTGAGTCTTTTTGCCATGAATTTTCCAGGTGTCCTTTGTACTTCTTGTATTTGGATATCTAAGTCTCTAGGAAGACTGGGGAAGATTTCCTCAATTATTCCCTCAAATATGTTTTCCAAGCTTTTAGAATTGTCTTTTTTCTCAGGAACACCGATTATTCTTCGGTTTGGTCATTTAACATAATCCCAGACTTCTTGGAGGCTTTGTTCATATTTTCTTATCCTTTTTTTTTTTTTTTGTCTTTGTTGGACTGGGTTAATTAAAAGACCTTGTCTTTGAGCTCTGAATTTCTTTCCCTTAACTGTTCTATTCTTTTGTGAGATTTTCCAGAGAATTTCGCATTTCTAAAAGCATGTCCAAAGTTCCCTGAATTTTTTATTGTTTTTTCTTTAAGCTATCTATTTTGTTGAATATTTCTCCCTTCACTTCTTGTATCATTTTTTGGATTTCCTTGCATTGGGCTTTGCCTTTCTCTGGTCCCTCCCTGTTTAGCTTAATAACTAACCTCCTGAATTCTTTTTCAAATAAATCAGGGATTTCTTCTTGGTTTGGATCCATGGCTGCTGAACTAGTGTGATTTTGGGGGGTTGTTGATGAGCCTTGTTTGATTCGTACTACCAAAGTTGGTTTTCTGGTTCCTTCTTATTTGGGTAGGCTCTGTCAGAGCGAAGTTCTAGGGCTGAAGGCTGTTGTTCAGATTTTTTTGTCCCACAGGGTGTTCCCTTAATGTACTTCTCTCCTCCTTTTCCTGTGGATGTGGCTTCCTCTGCAGTGATTGTTGTCTCTTTTCTGGGTCTAGCCACCCAGTGAGTCTACCTGGCTCTGAGTTGGTACTGGGTGTTGTCTCCAAAGAGCCCTGTGATGTGAACCATCTATGGGTCTCTCACCCATGGATACCAGCGCCTGTTCCAGTGGCAGTGGTGGTGGTTGCAATGAACTCCACTGAGTGTCCTTAGCTTTGGTGGTTTAATGCTCTATTTTTGTGCTGGTTGGCCTCCTGCCAGGAGGTGGTGCTTCCCAGGAAGCATCAGCTGTAGTGGTATGGAGAGGGACTGTGGTGGGCGGGGCCCTAGAACTCCCAAGATTATATGCCCTTTGTCTTCCAGTACCAGAGTGGGTAGGTAAAGACTGTCAGGTGGGGGTGGGGCTAGGTGTGTCTGAGCTCAGACTCTCCTTGGGCAGGTCTTGCTGCTGCTGTGGGGGGTAGGGGTGAGATTCCCAGGTCACTGGAGTTGTGTACCTAGGAGAATTATGGCTGCCTCTGCTGAGTCATGCAGTTTGTCAGGGAAGTAGGGGAAAGCTGGCAATCACAGGCCTCACACAGCTCCTATGCAAACCAAAGGGCCAGTCTCACTCCCACCGTGCCCTCCACAAAAGCCCTATGTCTGTTTCCAAGTGGAAGGAAAGACAGGCTTGAAAACTTGCCCAAGACTTTCTGCTTCCAAGAATATTTTGGGGTCTCCTGGGTCCTGTGGGAGCAGTCTGCTTCCTTCAGAGGGTCTGTGGGTCTCTCAGAATTGCTGCTTTGTTCTTGCAGTCGATCTGGAATTTTATCTGTACAATTTATTCATTAAAAATATGAGTATTGCTAGAGACTAAATGTTTATTTTTCCAAACATGTTGACTACTAAGCCCAGTGTGTGGTGTTAGGTGTGAAGCTTTGGAAGGTGAAACAGATTGACACATTAAATCAAGTTGTGACCTTTTTGAGGAGGGCTTTTGCTAATAAGGACTTTTACTTTCAATTCACTCGTGTACTTTCAGTTTCCTTTGTGGCCAGGTAACTGGGTGCAGGCTTCAGCCTGACACCTTGATTTTAAATATATCAGAGATTTTTGTGATTTGTCCTGTGCCTCAGGCTTATTGGCCTGTTCTAGGCACGTTTTCAAGTGAAAACTGGGTAGGTCTCTGTGAGACTGGGATGTGAATGAAAAAGAATATGTCCCTTTCTTGACTCTTCATGTCTTTTTAGAGGTGTTTTGATTCCTTCATATCACTCAGAAGTGCAGCCAAATAAATAAATCAAAAGAGGAAAATCAAACTTGATTCTAGAAGCCAGCTGCCAAATCTTGAAATAGCCCAACCTTAGACTGTGCTGCAGCAATGTTACGCTGCAAAGGGACAGCGTTCTTTTCTGCCAACACCATAATCATTGAAGAGTCTTCATATTATTGGGAAATAAGTAATCTATCTCTTACTTTTTTACAGATGGCAGATCTGGCAAGAGCATCAAAATTCTCAGTTTCAGAAGCTCTTATTTAGACCCCCGTCCTGTATTCCCATTCAGGCTTCAGGTCTTTGCTCCGTTCTTGGCTTGCCACAGAGAAAAGTGGCCAAGCCTTCTCACCTGGTTTGACTGCAAGCGCAGTCCCTCTTTTTCCAGTCTTTCCTTGTTAATTATCAGCACAGACAACCCCCAATGTGGTAGAACTCAATAAAACCCTCACAGGCCTCAAGCAATGAGGAAAAGAAATTTTAAAAAAATGTCTGCCATGGAAACTAATTGTGTGCTTTTAATTAATTGCTCCAATTAGTCTCACTTTTTTCAGTTCTGCTACTCTATAACAATGTCAGCTGGGATACTTCTGGAAGTGGAAATTGCTGTAATTGTCAGGTACTTGTCAATTAAAACTCTTACTATGTGCAATTAACTCCTCTTCATGTTTTCATGGCAACCCTGGAGAGTGTAACAGGCAGCATGCATACAGCCTTACCACAACGGTAATGAATGGTGTCAATCCATTTCTACTCCTGTAATTTTGAGAGCATGCAAATTTATTATACAGAAAAGCAAAGTATCTAAGACAGTACAATCAATGATGCTTTACTCTACGTTTGTGATAATGTTAAAAGACCTAGTCTTTCCCCTTCGTTATTACATTTTGACAAACAATACAAAGAGCATAGCTGGTGGATAGTTAAGGGTTTAGAAAAAAGTGTCTTTCAAACATCTCAACTGCCCACTTTAGAAGCATCTTTAACACATTGTTGATGTGAATATCTGTGATTAGCAGATTTATTCGGTCATTACAGCCAGGCTGGCTGGCTGGCTGGCTTTCTTTCTTTTTCTTTCTTTTTTGTCACAAATAAGAAAAATGAGGTTAGGCTAGCTTTAATTATAAATCTGGGACCCATAAAACTTTTTTCCCCCCAAATATTCACCCTTTTCCTTCTGTAGCCTAAAATTTTACAATGCAATATAATATGCTTTCAAATAGAGATAGAGCAGCATGAGAGTTATTGTATGATTGCTGAATAATTAGAATTCTCTCTACCACGATCTATTTCTTAAAGTTATTGTGAATTATTAAAAACATACAGAAAAGTACACAAAACATTTAAATATCTAGCTCAGTGGGTTATCACAGTCAATCCCAGATCAAGAAGTAAAACACTGACAGAGGCCCAGGAGTCCTCCTCATAGGTTCTCCCAATCACTCCTTCCTGCCCCAAAAAGCCTACTGCTTTGAAGAAATTTTTCCAGTGACATTCAACTTTGATTTTTATGATTTGAGAAGATGCCTGTTGTTCTCATTGCTTTTTTGAAAGTATCTTAGTCAGGGTTCTCTTAGAAGGACAGAACTAATAGGACTAATGAGAGAGAGAGAGAGAAGTGTATTAAGTATTAACTTACATGATCACACCGTTCCACAATAGGCTGTCTGTGAGCTGAGGAGCAAGGAGAGCCATTCCAAGTCCCAAAACTGAAGAACCTGGAGTCTGATGTTTGAGGGTAGAAAGCATCCAGCACGGGAGAAAGATGTAGGCTGGGAGGCTAGGCCTGTCTCATCATTTCATGTTTTTCTGCACACTTTATATTCGCTGGTGGCTGATTCAATGGTGCCCACCAAATTAAGGGTGAGTCTGTCCTCCCCAGCCCACTAACTCAAATGTTAATCTCCTTTGACAACACCCTCACAGACACCACAGACACTCCCAGGATCGATATTGCATCCTTCAATCCAATCAAGTCGACACTCAGTATCAGCCATCACAGAAAGCAATTTTCTTTTTACTCTGGCTTTATTTAAATTTTCTCTCTTTATATCTGATGTTCCATAGTTTTACCATGATAGGCCTAAAACTTTTCTTCAAAATTTTTCCTTTAAACTTATTCTTTAACTTGCTTGGAGTTAATAAAACTTCTTGAACCCACGCTTTGTTGTTTTTCATCATTTTGGAAAATTCTCAGCTACTGTTTCGTCAACTGTTGCTTTGGTGTCGTTCTTTCTCTCCTTTCCCTTCAGTATTTCAGATGTGTCTTAGAGATTTTCACTATTTTCACTACCCACTTACTTTCTTTTAAAAACATTTTCCAACTTTTTGTCTCTTTATGCTTCAATCTGTTTTTTTTTTTTTTTTTTCTGGTCTTGTCCACTAGTTCTGGTTCATTAAATCTTTCTTGAGCTGTATATAAACTGCTCTAAACTGATACACTGACATTTTTTTTTTTTTTTTTTTTTTTTTGAGACAGAGTCTCACTCTGTTACCAGGTGCCAGGCTGGAGTGCAGTGGTGTGACCTCGGCTTGCTGCAACCTCTGCCTCCCGGGTTCAAGCAATTCTTCTGCCTCAGCCTCCCAAGTAGCTGGGACTACAGGCGTGTGCCACCACGCCCGGCTAATTTTTTGTATTTTTAGTAGGGACGGCGTTTCACCATGTTGGCCAGGATGGTCTCGACCTCTTGACCTCGTGGTCCACCCTCAGCCTCCCAAAGCTGACATCTTAATTTGCAGAATTTTTACTTATTTTCCAATCCGATAAGTCCTTTAAGTAATAATTTATATTCTGAACTGAATTCTTTTTATTTTTTGAAAGTATATTAGTCATATATACTTGAAAGAGTACACATAGTTCTGTTTTTATGTAGTCTGCGTTTCATTGCTGTTCATGCCATCCCAATGCATGTCAGAGAAATGATACGTACGGTGTTTCCCCAGGCAGTGGTATTCACTGTGTGCTTGATGAAGCAGCAGCAAAAGTGGCAACTAAAATTCTCTTTGGATTGGTTCATAGACTTTTTTTCTTTTCATTTTCCATATAAAAATCATATACTGAAGTAGAGAGAAAAGTATATGAACCTGCAATACCTCATCACCCACTTCTAGCAATTTTCAATGTCTGGTCACTGTAGTTATTTTAAAATTCATGCATGAGAGTCTAATATCTGGATCCACTGTGGGTCTGTTTCCATTATCTGTTGGTTCTACTGTGTCTTGTTCTTGGCTTCTTGCTTTCATTTTGTTTCAGAAATTGTACTGAAAAATCATTTGCTTAAATAATTTGATGCCTATGATGATTTTTTTCTCCAGGGAAGGTTTAGGTTTTCTTCTAAGTGCATGGTGGTTCTTGCATTTAGAATCATCATAATCCAGTTGCAGGGATAAAGATGATTTAAAGCTGAACTAAAGTTACTGGAAGAGCCAGTCTACTTCTGGATCAACACTGTCAGGGTGATCCAGGCTCTGTTACCGAGCCCAAGAATCCAACATTTGTGATTTTATCCCCATGAGACTGCCAGAAGTGCTACCTCCCCGTTTGGCTGTCACTTCCTGAATTGGTAAATGCCCCAGAGGAAAAACCCAAACATTGTGTCAGCTCTCTAATGCTGACAAGTAGAATATGTATACGTGTATGAATGTGTATATCTTAGTTATCCTCAGCAGGAGAATTAGTCCGAATCTCCTGGTCTACCATTACCAGAAGCAAAGCCTGTTCTATACATTCTTTAAACAGTCTATCATCCTGCAGTTTTTCATACTAATCATTTTTACAGGGAAAATTGAACTGTAATATACAATGATTGCATCTGGATTTATTTATATCGGTATCTTTCAGTGAGAATTTATTGATAACCATTCTGTAAATTGCTTGTTTATGCTCAGATCTAGTCCTTGCTCCTTTTCTTCTCTGATGTGTATCATAGGTAGAATCTCCCTCACCCTTTGGTTTCCAAGGACATGTGACCAAAAGGAGGCACTGATAGGAAGTTGGAGGGCGAGAGCAGGGAAGAGAAGTCAAGGTATTCTCACTTCTATTTTTGTTTTCTGTGGTGTCTCTGACAGTAGCTCTGACTCCTTCATGGTTCCAGCTCTTACTGGAAGGCTCTGCTACCTGGATTATGCTAATCGCATTCCTTCCATTACCTCCCCCACCTCTAAGGATGGGGCTGTCTTGTGGGTTGCCGTATTACATTTGGCTTCTCAAATCTTCTAACACTGTGTAATCAGTTCCCTTTCTGTTCCCACTATTTTAACGATTTAGTGTGGTTACTTTATCCATCTGTGGGGTTTTACTATAGTATGAAGTCTACGATACATAGTCCTTATCCTTCATACCTTGACAAGGAATAAAAGACATATCTGTGTGAAGAAATTACAGATGATCACATGTTAAGTGTCAAACTTAATGATTTAAATGAGGCGGTTAATACAACTCGATAAAAGAAGAAACCCCTGAAATTCTCATGACCTTTTGGTGGAGGTGAGACAAACTGGCTATAGAGGATGTGTGGTAGAATAGAACGTAGAATACAAAATACTCCAGGTGGAAGATAGGATCAAAGAGTTGAAATAAGACTTTTCTGGAAAATAAAATCTTGGTTCAACATCATCATGTAAAAGTAGCCTTTGAAATTATTTTCAATGCTGCACACTACTGGCATAGAGGAGGAACTTGGTGATTCTTGTGCATGCTTTGGAAAGTTTTAAAACTGTAAAAAAAAACCTATCAAAACCATTTGATATGGTGGCATTTTCAATCTCACTGAATACATTTGGTCTTACTGGTCCATAAGCTTGAGCATCACTAGAAATTACTGTCATTCATTGCAAATAAGCTCTGTCTTTCAGGGGCTGCCCACAGACAACCGATTGAGAGTTGTGCAATGAATGACAGAAAGCTTGTAAACAGATACATGTTTTTCTAGTGACAAGAGTGCATGATGGGGTGTATAATGAGATGTTCTTTCTAAGCCAGGATGGCATGATACATTTGGGTAGAGTTAGGTATCTGAACTAAGTTAGGAATGGAAGGTTTAGTATGAAACCAATTATCTGGATGTTGACTGTTACTCAGAAGCTAATATTTATTGTGCTACCAGCCTGTGCTCAAGCCCAGGGCTGTAGGATCAATATGCCTCTTTATTTGGTGTGTATTTTCTGCAAACAGTCATTGGAAAGAGCATTGAATTTGGAGGCAGGTATGAGTTAGAGACCTCTCTTTGATCCCTTTTTAAGCTGTTTGATCTTGGGCAAAGAACTCAGCTTCTTGAGTTTTGCCTTCCTCATCTGTGAATTGGAAGAAGGCATTCTCTCTTAGGAGGCTATAGTAACAGTTTAGGTGAGAGTGTTTAGTAAACTATCTCACAAATTTAGCTATTTCTTACACAAACATTTGTTAGCTGCCCTACTGTCTCTAAGCTGTTATGCTTGGCCAGATTGTAAAATTTGCTGGAGAGAGAGATAGAGTAGATACCTAACTGCACTACCTAGAAACCTGTGCTTATGGGATAGACAAGGGAGAGTCAAATCATTTTCATCCTGGCTTTTAAAATTTTTCAATGGCCACTCCCAAAGTTCTGGCACCTGGCCCGTAGAATAATTGTATTCATTATATACATTACCCACATGACACACTTGGCTGTGCTCCGAAGGTGGAAGTTGAAATCAGTAAATGGTCTCTTTATTTGCTTTATAACTAAGCTCCATTTCCTTTCCTCTCTTATGTCCGGGAACCCTTAATAATATATGCATAGCATAAAATATACATGAAATAACAAGTCAGTACTCACAAAGTACTTTTTTTTTTCTCCTCAGAGCCTTATTAGCAATTGGCAATCTTAAAATTTTACCTCCTAAGCAGGGTCCTCATCAGATATTCCTTGACCCCATTCCGTTAAGTGTTCTAGCCACTCATTGTTAAGCCATCTGCTAAAATCTTAGAAAGACAATTCAGCCTTTCCCCCCTCCCACCCCCTACCCCTACAGGCTTCTAGCTTCTCCTACCTAGAGCAAATGTTAAAACTGGTCAGAAGTCACATTATTTACTCTGAGAATAATAGTCTTTTGCAGTTTATGCATATCTTGTCACCCAACCACAGTAATTATAGGTTTGATGTGAACTGCATACTAATTACTTTTATTATTCCAAAAGTTTCATTAGCAACACAATCCTCCCTTGCTCCCAAATACTCTCACACTCCAAGGAAGGGCTAGCATCTAAAAATATCATTTTAACTATATCCTTGATGAGAAAATAAATGCTAGCTTATGCATTTTCTGTTTGCTTCACCTGCCCCCATCTTTCAACCATTCACACCAAAAATGTTAAAATTCAGAATATAATCATGATTTCTCAAAGGGAACTCTTTTCTCTTTGTATTTGATGGGGCTTCGGGATCTTCTCCTAACTCGGATGTGAGGAACAATTGAAGGCTTTTCCCTTTTTCTTTAAATTAAAAACAAAAAACAGAAATCATGGTCTGCATTGTTAACTTTGCCAAATGGTTTTTAGTTTTTAGCAGCCTAGAAAACAAATGTAAATACTGAACTTCCAAATGCCAGAATTTAACTTGAATTTTGAAAATAGATAACGAAGACACCTAAACAGTCAAAATAGATGAAACAGCACCCATGGAGCATATTCAAATGTTTGTTTTAAGCAAAATTTAATTAAGCAGTTCATGGGAGATTAGTAGCAGTGAATCAGAAATGGAAATGCAGTCACCCTATGTCTAGTCAGGTCAGGCTGCCATAACAAAATACTGCAGACCAGGTGGCTTAAACAACAGAATTTTTTTTCTTATAGTTCTAGAGGTTAGGAGTCCAAGATCAAGGTGCTAGTCAGTTCAGGTTTATGGTGAGGGCTCTCTTCCTGTCTTGCTGATGGCCCCCTTCTTGCATGCCTTTGCTGGGTATGTGCACATGGAAAGAGAATAAGAGTGAGCTCTTGCATGTCTTTTCTTGTAAGGGCACTACACCAGCAGAGAGGCCCCACTCTCATGACCTCATTGATCCCTAATTACCTCCCCAAAGCCTCACCTTCAAATACATCGCATTGGGTTAGGGATTTGACATACGAATTTGGGGGAGATACAGTTCAGCCCATAGCACCCTGCAAAGTCAGACATACCAATAGCAATTAAAAGAAAGTTGTTGCTTGCCAGGGAAGGACCAAAGAAAAACCATTATAATTTTTTTTTAAGTTCTGTTTTTTTGTTTCTTAAAGACAGGATCTTTCTCCGTCACCTAGACTGGAAGGCAGAGGTGTGATCATAGTTCACCATAGCCTTGAACTCTTGGACTTAAGTAATCGCTGATCCCCTTCCCCCAACCCCTCCCACCGCCCCTGCCCCCGCCGGCTTCCCAAAGTATTGAGATTACACTCCTGAGCCACTGTGCCCAGCTATTTTTAAGAGTGGCCATTAGTGTAGGGACATATCCCTCCACAGAAGTCAGTGCTTCCTGTGAGCATCATAATGACTAATGTTCACAGCTGTGATTCTGAGTCTCTAGGAACTATCTTCAGTGTCCTTTGTTTAAGAGGGCAAGGAAGAGTGTAATCTATTTTAGAATTATTTTTGCCAGTGTACCTAAAGTATTGGTATGTCTGCAGGTTGTCATCAATCATTTGAAATATCCATTTATGTGAAATGGTTTGTTTTCTAAAACCTGATAAATCTCATGCATTCACAAACAATTAATAAGTATTTTCCAGGGTCAGTCAGTCGGAACAATTTTTTTCTACTGAATTATGTAAGAGATAACAAAATTTAATGTTGGTATTTCAGTCATTGGAAACAAGCCACTAGGTTCTTCACTACCTAGCACCAGGGTTGAAAATAATGATTATCCAAACATATCTATATATGACAAGTCTTATTGTCCTTTAATTTAGAGGTGATGATATAGATCAGGCTTCAATAAAAGGAAGAACCTGTGTTTGACCACAGTTCTTTTTTTTTTTTTTTAAGATGGAGTTTCACCATCATGGCCAGGCTGGTCTTGAACTCCTGACCTCACCACAGTTCTTTCACTTGGGCCAAGGAACAATGATTCCTTGATTTGCTGACTTCTCTCCTGTTACTAGCCATTTGCTGGACTCCTGTGATAGCAACAGCCAGATTTCCCTTCCTACTGCCTGCCATGCTTGCCAAGCAATCGGCATCCATCTCCATAATAAGGCTTGTCTTGCCAAAGGTCTAGGATACTAGAAATCAATTAGCTGTAATTTCCTATATCAATCCCTACCCTAAAGGTGGCCCTGCCAATGGAACCATAATAAATGAAATCACTTGGCAAATGCTTCCATCCTCCAGATGGTATTTGGAAAGGCACAGTCAGCTTCTGCCTCTATAATTTTCTTTTTATATATATTTCCATGTCTGGGACACCCTCACTTGGCTGACACATGCCTTCTTTAGCTATATTAAAACATTTGAGGTCTCATCTTATTGGCAGAGGTATTGGGCTGTCCATTCAAGCAATTCTCCGACCTCAGCCTCCCAAATACCTGGGATTACAGGCACGCGCCACCACATTCAACTAATGTTTGTGTTTTTTTTTTTTTAGTAGAGATAGGGTTTCACCATGTTGGCCAGGCTGGTCTCTAACTCCTGACCTCAAGTGATCCACCCACCTCAGCCTCCTGAAGTGCTGGGATTACAGGCTTGAGCTGCCATGTCTGGCCAGTTCAGGTTTTTTCATTTTACATTTTCTTCTGAATGAACAAATAAAAAACTTGCTGACTAGTCACTGTGTGGTAGTAGTTATTATTTAGTTTCACACTCTCCTTCCAGATAGACAACCATGTCTTAACAGAAACTAGAGTGTATGTAGTCTGGGTCCAGAGACAGAAGATAGGAGGTTAACCAGATCAGAATCATTCATTCAAGGATCAGAGTTAAATAACCAGCCACAGGTCACATATAGAATGTTAGACATTCAATTTTCAAGATTTTCAGCAACAGTCTCATTAATGGATTGCTGGCCCATTACAGGAATACTTTGAAGTATTAAACAAGAAAGGTGCTGAAGATTAACCAAGTTCCCACACTTGCCTCTTAGTGCTGTCTCTTTGTCCAGGGCAAAGCCGAGGTCAGATGCAAGGCTGACCCTGACAGGTATGTGACTCTTGAATATACTCTCTTAGCAACAGGGAGTTAAGGGAGCTCCTTAAGTGATAGTGCATGTTTCCGTGAACTTCATCTCTGAATGGACAATGCTATCTCACAGATTGATCTATTAGGGTTTTGTTTGTGTAGATAATACTCTGCGGACTTCTATCTTTTGTTTTAACTTAAATGGCTGCAAACAAGTCTGTTAAAACACCAGGAAATAAGTAATTATATATAAATGTGTTTTAAAAAGTTAAGGCTACAGTGGGCCAACATAAGTCAGCATATGTTAACTTTGCTTAGGGGGCAAATGTGATTTTGGAACATAAAACTAGGAACCCAGCATGAGGTTTGTTTTCCTGCATACATAATTTTACCTATATATTTTTAGAACAACCATTCCATGCCAGGTAATATAGTACATGCTCACAGTATACAGATATAAGACCCAGCCTGTTCTCAAGGAGCTCAGGACATAACAACTTCTCTGTGGGCCACTTCTAGACTCTTGTGTTTCTGTTTCTTTCAGCTTACAAGAATTCTAAAAGAGTGATATGGTTGGATCTTTATTCCTGCCCAGATCTCATGTTGAATTGTAATCCCCAGTGCTGGAGGTGGGGCCTGGTGGGAGGGGTTTGGATCATGGGGTGAATCCCTCATGGCCTGGTGCCATCTTCGTGACAGTGAATTCTGGCAAGATCTGATGCTTTGAAAGTGTGTGGCAGCTCCCACCTCCACTCTCTCTCGCTCCTGCTCCTGCCAGGTTATGTGCCTATGCACCCTTTACCTCGTGCCATGATTGGAAGCTTCCTGAGGTCTCTCCAGAAGCAGATGCTACTATACTTCCTGTACAGCCTGCAGAGCCATAAGCCAGTTAAATCTCTTTTTAAATAAATTGCCCAGTCTCAGGTATTTCTTTATAGCAATGCAAGAACAGCTAAACGCAAAGAGGAATTAAAAATTTGAGATACTTGAAAAAGAAATCAATTAATTAAAGTTAGTTTATTAATTACAGGAAAGATACAGAGATTGTATCCTATAGTTTTTCTTCCTTCACAGTTAAAGAAGGGTTCTAAGTATGCATTCAGAGAAAAGATACTAAGGTAGAATGGATATAAAGACATTCCCTTTCTGACCTTAAAGCAGTGAAAAGATGTACATATCTATCTATTACATGTATCTTATATACATGTGTATGTGTGTTTGTGACCCTCCGAAGTGTGTATGTCAAATTCTTAAGCCCTAGTACTTCAGAATGTGACTAAATTTGGAGACAGATCTTTAAAGAGGTAATGAAATAAAATGGGATAATTAGAGTGGGGCCTAATCCAATGTGGTTGGTGTCCTTCTAAGAAGATGAGACGGATGCAGACAGTTACAGAAGGAAAATCGTGTGAGGATACAAAGAGAAGATGGCTATCCACAAGTAAAAGACAGCGGCCTCAGAAGAAACCAGCCCTGCCAACACCTTGATCTCAGACTTCTAGCCACCAGGACTATGAGAAAATTAATTTCTATTGTTTAAGCCACCCAGTGTATGATACTTGGTTTTGGCAGCCTAGCAAACAAGAACAAACACAGTACTCAATTATAAAGACTAAAATCTAAAGATTTTAAGAACTTGGAAACTGCACACATATATCAGGGCTAGTTTAGGACGAAATATTCTCAGGTATTGGATCATGCTGGGCTTGTGAAGCTCAATGACGGGATGAAAAACAATCCTGGCTGAATAGCCCCGTGGATGTGAAGGGCTCTATGTCCTTAGTAGCTCATTCACTCAGTGAATAGTTTTTAAGCTCCTGCTATGTACTGGGTATTGAACTAGGCAAGGAAAAACAAGAATTTGTCCTCAAGGCACTAGCTACAGATGGCTGCCGCTACAGTGTGAGAGGTCTTCCGAGTAACATGAACAGAGTGCCAGCTGAGCAAGGGGATTGTTCTAGATCTGTATTCCCACTGTCACTGGGCTACCTTTGGTATTTTTTGTTTGTTTCTTTCTCTTAAAGTCTTCTTTTTTCATTATTGACCTTCTCTAGTTTTCTCTCTTTTTCTTTTTCTTTTTTTTGAGACAGAGTCTCGCTCTGTCACCCAGGCTGGAGTGCAGTGGTGCAATCTCGGCTCACTGCAACCTCCACCTTCTGGGTTCAAGCAGTTATCCTGCCTCAGCCTCCCGAGTAGCTGAGATTACAGGCATGCACCACCATGCTCAGCTAATTTTTTGTATTTTTAGTAGAGATGGGATTTCACCAGACATCATGATCCACCCACCTCAGCCTCCCAAAGTGCTGGGATTACAGGAGTGAGCCACCACATCTGGCCTTCTCTTTTTCTAAGTGGCTAAATACTGGTTATCAACATGGATTTGTAGTAGTTCGGTTAGGCTCCTAGGAAGTCATTGAGAGAACATGTTGCAGTGAATCAGACTGTGTCAACTCTGACCTGGAGTGTTATCGTCTGTCTGACTCAATTCCAGAAAAGAGAACCTCCTCCTGTGACCTCTTCCCCTGTATTTCAGGCCATAAATAGGTGCTGGGGCCCTGCCAAGTTGGGTCACTCTGGTTCATGAGGGATTGTCAGTTTTTTACAGACATTATACAGCTGCAAAATTACTATGCCACCCAAGGTGACTCATAAAATCTGCCCCTCTCAAAAAGGAAATGTGAGAAATGTCACCTCCTAGCTACCACAATAATACAATTAGGAGTTTTGGTTTTCTGCTGACTATGCACAAGAGTCTTTAGAGGAACCACACAGGAAATCTGGGAAACGTAACACTGTGATTTACCCAAGGCAAGTATTAGGAAGCAGAGTAGAACTTCTGGGTTTTTAAGTCTAGGATTGTGATGAAATATAAATGATATTTGATATTTACTTGTATTAGTCAGGGTTCTCCAGAGAAACAGAACCAATAGGAGATAAATATATCTACATACAGGGGGTGGGGCAGAGAGAGGGAAAAAGAGAGAGAATTATTCTAGTTATTTTAAGGAATTTACCCACATAGTTATGGGGTCCATCATGGACCAAAATCTGCAGGGCAGGCCTGGAGCCTAGGAACTCTAACAGGATTTCTGTGTTGCAGTCTTGAAGCAGAATTCTTTCCCCTGTGGGAAGCCTCAGTTGTTTATCTTAAGGCCCTCAACTGATTGGGTAAGAACCACCCACATTTTGGGGGCATAAGCTGCTTTACTTATCTACTGATTACAAATGTTAGTCACATCTACAAAATACCTTCAGACCATCTAGACTAGTGTTTAACCAAACAAGGGGGCACCATAGCCTAGCTGAGCTGACACATAAAATGAATTGTCATACCACTTAGAACTGAAAGGAGGAATCAGAATCCTTTGTCATGTTATTGGGGAATAAGGATTTCAAGGAAGTTAACTTGTCATAACCCAAATCCTCTACATTTCAGATTTCTCTCTCTTTGAATGCCTTCAGTCTTGGGGTTTGGAGTCACTGTTTCACAAGGCCAGCAAGTTCATCTTTGGATAACTCTCATAGTTGACAAGTCCTTGCTTGAATATGTTTAATCCTGATTCTTCTCCCTATAACTATAATGCCTTAAATGCAGTTCTACCCCTGGAACAACATTGAAGCAAGATGAAGACCAATTTTATTTTAAATAATGTCCCAATGTACATTTTATGGAATATCATTTTGTATGATTCTTAGCTTAGGAGTGGGGGATAAAGAAGGTTCTGTGGTCAGGCCAGGTGCAGTGGCTCACGCCTATAATCCCACCACTTTGGGAGGCTGAGGTGGGCTGATCACAAGGTCAAGAGATCGAGACCATCTTGGCCAACATGGTGAAACCCTGTCTCTACTAAAAATATGAAAATTAGCTGGGCATGGTGACGTGTGCCTGTAGGCCCAGCTACTTGGGAGGCTGAGGCAGGAGAATCGCTTGAACCCTGGAGGCAGAGGTTCCAGTGAGCCGAGATGCTGCCACTGCACTCCAGCCTAATGCCAGAGTGGGACTCCGTCTCAAAAAAAAAAAGAGAAGAATGTTCTGTGGTCAAATAAATTTGGGAAACATTGCTTACATTCTGTTTCTTTGGAAGACACCAAGAAACCAACTAAACTGAACTGGAACCTGGCCTTGGAAAATCCTATTTCTTCTTGTTAATGTCACCCTGTGCAATAGACATTGAAAATGTCTACATATCTCTCTGACACCAGCCTTTAGTTTAGATGCTCCATCCCTCCAGTTGGGCTGCATCATGGTTGTTGTGTCAGTTAGCAAATCACCCCAATCCTTAGTAGTTTAAAATAATAGCCATTTATTATTTCTCCAAGTCTACAGTTCACTGGGTAATATTGCTCTCTGAAATGGTCTTGGCTGATCTCAAATGAGTTTACTTCTTGTGTCTTCAGCCTGCTGGTGTGTAGGCTGGGGTTGGCTGGTCTAGTGTGGCCTTAGCTGAGATGACTCAGCCCTGTTTTATGTGCCTCTCACACCCTTTTGGCAGGCTGGCCTTGGATAGTCTCATTGCAGCGACAGGGGTTGAAGAGAGAAAATGGAAACATGCAGACAAGCACTTTTCCAAGTCTCTGGTTGCATCAAATTTGCTGAAATTCTCTTGGCCAAAGCAGGTCACTTGGGGCAAGCTCAGAATTACAGTGGTATGGCACTACAAAGTTACAGGGCAAAGGGAGAGGATATGGGGTGACCATTCACTGAGGCCATTGGCCGTATTCATCTAAAGCGATTGTCAAATGCAAATCTGAGAAATGGTGCTGAAATGGCTACATCAGAATTAACAGAGGAAGCGTAGTAAAAATGCAGGTCCTCCAAGCACTACCCTTCAGAGATACACTTTAAAATAGTAAGCTTATTATAGATTTTACATTCTAGAATGCTGCAACATAAATTTAAGTAACCAAATAATTTGCAGCTAAAAATAGGCAAGCAAAATTTCTTCATATCAGCAATGAGCATACTGCTATACAGGCATATATTTTATATCTTCCTTACCAGTAAAGGCACAGTTGATTAATATTTGAATTACAATGCCTTTGTGTCTCAGTATTAGCTCTTGGAGCATTTTAGTTTCCTAGTCTGTTTATGTGTTTCACTGAAACCAAGAGGGCAAATGTTATTAGCATAGTGGGTAAGAGCAAGAGGTCTAGAGCAAGAGTAGCAAACTATGGCCCACAGACCAAATCCTGCCTACTGTCTGTTTTTGTAAATAAAGTTTTATTGGAACATAGCCATACCAATTTGTTTATGTAATGTCTAAGGCTGCTTTGGGGCTACAACAACATAGTTCAGTAGGGACCCTATAGTCTACAAAGCCCTAAATATTTAGTATTTGGCCCTTTACTGGAACACTTTGCTGACCTCTGACCTACAGTGAAGATCCCTGAGTTTGAGCCCTGGTTCCACAGTGTCTAGCTGTTTGATCATAGGCGAGTTGTCTAGTTTCTCTGTGCCTTAGTTTCCTCATCTGTAAAATGAGGATGTTATCATTATCTGTCTCAAAAGGATGTTAAGAGCAACAAATGAGCATGTAAAGATCTCGGTCTAGGACCTGGACTAAACACTCAAATAGTAGTTGTTATTAACCTAGCAACCCCACACAAACTAAATCCGTAATGAAGATGCTAAGCTAAGAGGTATTTATAGTTAAAAAGGAAAATTAACAGTGACTAAAAACCTGACCAACTCAAATCAACAGTGGTGAGGCTCCTCCCTAAGTACCCTTTCTAAAAATTTTCAGGAATTCTATTTATATGTGGGGCATGCCCAGTGGGAGCTTTTGAACATTGGCAAGCATTGCTCATCACTAAGCCATTTCAGGAACATATAGAGTAAATCCTTGGTAAATTCAGGCAGTATACTACGTTTAGTTTATTTAGTAACTCTTAATAATTTGCCAAGGTTGTACCAGTAAATAATCTCTATTCCCAAAAACAGAACTCAGTGGAATTAAATTGTATTTTTAGTTCTGTTCATAGCCTACCAGATCATATTTTGCAACTGTTTAACTATTTTCTGACTAGATGGTGAGCAGTTTATTGTCTAAGGCCAGGTGTGGAGGCTCATGCCTGTAATCCCAGCACTTTGGGAGGCCAAAGTGGGAGGATTGCTTGAGACCAGGAATTTGAGACCATCCTGAGCAACATAGCAAGACCTCATCTCTACAAAAAAGCTAGAAAGTAGATGGGTGTGATGGCATGAGCCTGTAGTCATAGCTCCTTCAGAAACTGAAGTAGAAGATCACTTGAGCCCAGCAGTGCAAGATTGCAGTGAGCTATGGTAGCCACTGTACTTCAGCCTGGTGTCAGAGTGAGACTCTGTCTCTAAACAATAAGAAAAAAAAAAGTATCTTGTCTAATCTGTTGATTATTTGAATCCTTATCACTGAAGTCTCTACAAATTTTTTAAATGAAACACAAATAAGTCATTAACCTGTGAGCATGACTACAGAAGAGTCCTCAAGAATGGTTATTCAGCAGCATGGCAACACCCATTCACCACAGTTGTGATGGGTAATACTGAGTGCCAACCTGATTGGATTGAAGGGTGCAAAGTATAGATCATGGGTGTGTCTGTGAGGGTGTTGCCAAAGAAAAGTAACATGTGAGTCAGTGGGCTGGGAAAGGCAGACCCACCCTTAATTTGGATGGGCACCATCTAATCAGCTGCCAGCACAGCCAGAATAAAAAGCAGGCAGAAGAACAGGAAAAGACTAGACTGGCTTAGCCTTCCAGCCTACATCTTCCTCCTGTGCTGAATGCTTCCTGCCCTCAAACTTCAGACTCCAAGTTCTTTAGCTTTGGGACTCAGACTGGATTCCTTTCTCCTTAGCTTGCAGATGGCCTATTGTGGGACCTTGTAATCATGTGAGTTAATACTCCTTAATAAACTCATATATATGTATATGTATATGTATGTGTATGTGTGTGTGTCTGTACATAGTTCTGTCCCTCTGGTGAACCCTAATACAACAGTTAATGCTAATTGTATTTTCTTTTTCAGGCATTTAATAGATTTTTAACAGACTTCTTTTGAGAAGTTTTATGTTCACGACAAAATCAATTAGATGTTATAGAGATTTCTGATATGCCCCTATTCCAACACATGAATAGCCTCACCCATTATCAACATCCCTCACTAAAGTAGCACATTTGTTACAATGGATGAACCTACATCATTATCACCAAGAGTCCATAGTTTACCTTTGGGTTAACTCTTGGTGTTGTACATTCTATGGGTTTGGACAAATGTATAACATATATCCATCATTACAATATCATATAGAACAGTTTCACTGCCCTAAAAATCTTCTGTGCTCCACCTATTTATCTCCACTAACCTTTAGAAACCACTGATGTTTTTACTGCCTCCATAGTTTCACATTTTCCAGAATATAATATAGTTGAAATCATACAGTATATAATCTATTCAGATTGGCTTCTTTCACTTATTAATATTCGTTTAAGTTTCTTCCATGTCATTTCATAGTTTGCTAACTCATTTCTTTTTAGTGCTGAATAATATTCCATTGTCTGATTTAGGACAGTTTGTCCATCCACTCACTGAAGGATATCTTGGTAGCTTCCAAGTTTTGCAAATTGTATATTAAGCTGCTGTCAATATCAATGTGCATGTTTTTATGTTGACATAAGTGTTCACTTCCTTTGGGTAAATATCATGGAGCATGATTGCTGGATCACATGATTATATGTTTAGTTTTTAAAGAAACGTCAAAATTGTATTTCCAAGGGGAGGTATTTTGCATTCCCACCAGCAGTAAATGAGAGCTTCTGTTGCTCTATGTCTTTGCCAGCATTTGATGTTGTCGGTATTCTGAATTTTGGCCATTCTAATAGGTGTGTAGTGGTATCTCATTTTAGTTTTCACTTCATTGATGGCACAGGATGTAGAGCTTCTTTTCCTATGTGTATTTGCCATCTGTATATCTTCTTTGGTGAGGTGTTTTTTAAAGTGTTTAAACCTTTTTAATTTTTGTGGGCATATAGTAGGTGTATATAATTATAGGGTACATGAAATATTTTGATATAGGTATACAATGCATAATCACATCATGATAAACAAGATATCCATCACCACAAGCATTTATCCTTTCAGTTACAAACAATCCAATTATACTTTTAGTTATTTTAAAATGTACAATTAAATTATTATTGACTATAGTCCCCCTGTTGTGCTTTCTAATATTAGATCTTATTCATCCTGTTTTTTTTAAACCCATTAACCATCCCCAGTCTCCCACTTCACTACCCTTCCCAGCCTCTGGTAACCATTATTCTATTCCGTATCTCCATGAGTTCAATTGTTTTAATTTTAAGCTCCCACAAAGAAGTGGGGACAAGCACAGTTTGTCTTTCTGTGCCTACCTTATTTCGCTTAACATAATGACCTCCAGTTCCATCTATGTTGTTGCTAATGACAGGATCTCTTGCTTTTTTATGTCTGAATAGCACTCCATTGTGTATACATACCACATTTTTTAAATCTGCTCATCTGTTGATGGACACTTAGCTGGCTTCCAAATCTTGGCTATTGTGCAAGGAGTGCAAATAGCTCTTTGATATGCTGATTTCCTTTCTTCTGAGTATATACATAGCAGTGGGATTGCTGGATCATATGCTATCTCTATTTTAGTTTAATTTAATTTAATTTTAGTTTTAGTGTTAGGGGTACATATGTAAGTTGGTTCTATGGATAAATTGCATGTCATAGGGGTTTGGTATACTATTATGTTGTCACCAAGGTAATAAGCATAGTACCTGATAGGCAGTTTTTCTATCCTCAGTTTCCTCCCACCCTCGACCCTCAAGTAGGTCCTAGTGACTGTTTCCATAAACAAACAAACAAGCAAAAAGACAACAAATTTAAAATTCTGTATTTGAACTTTGTCCCTCTGCTTTTTAACTTTTTGTTGTTTCAATTTATATTTTATTGTATTGCGTATGTCTGGAAAAGCTGTAGTTATTATATTTTATCAGTTCATTTTTTAGTATTGTTTACTTAAGATATGAGTAGTTTATACACCACAGTTACAGTGCTAGAATATTCTGTGTTTTATTCTGCTCTTACTAAGACCAGTGAGTTTTGTACCTTCACATGATTTCTTGTTGCTTATTAACATCCTTTGCTTTCTGACTGAAGAACTTCCCTTAGCATTTCTTGTAGGACAGATCTGCTGTTGATGAAATCCCTCAGGTTTTGTTTGTCTGGGAAAGTCTTTATTTCCTCTCCATGTTGGAAAGATATTTTTGCTAGATAAACTATTCTATTCTAAAATGAATTTTTTTCTTTCAGCACTTTAAATATGTCATGCTACTCTCCCCTGGCCTGTAAGGTTTCCACTGAAAAGTCTGCTGTCAGACATATTGAAGGTCCATTGTATGTTATTTGTTTCTCTTCTCTTACTTCTTTTAGGATCTTTCTTTGTCCTTGATCTTTGGGAGTTTGATTATTAAATGACTCAAGGTAGTCTTTTTTTAGGTTAAATCTGCTTAGTGTTATAGATATGACCTTCTTGTACTTGAATATTGATACCTTTCTCTAGTTTGGGGAAGTTTTTTGTTTCTATTGCTGAATAAACTTTTTACCCATATCTCACTCTCTACCTCCTTTTTAAGGTCAGTAACTCTTAGATTTTCCCTTTTGATGCTACTTTCTAGATCTTGTAGGCCTGCTTCATTGTTTTTTATTATTTTTTCTTTTGTCTCCTCTGACTGTATTTTTAAATAGTCTGTCTTCAAGCCCACTAATTATTTCTTCTGCTTGATCAATTCTGCTATCAAGAGACTCTCATGCATTCTTTAGTATATCAACTGCATTTTTCAGCTCCAGAATGTCTGCTTGATTCTTTTTAATTATTTCAATCTCTGTTAACTGTATCTGATAGGTTCTGAAATCCTTCTCTGTGCTCCTCAACACAGCTATTTTGAATTATCTGTCTGAAAGATCACAGATTTGTCTCTCCAGGATTTGTCCCTGGTGTCTTATTTAGTTCATTTAGTGAGATCATGTTATCCTGGATGGTCTTGATGTTTGCGGTTGGTTGTTGGTGTCTGGGCATTGAAGAGTTAGGTATTTATTGTAGTTTTTGCAGTCTTGGCTTGTTTATACCCATCCTTCTGGAGAAGGCTTTTTAGATATTCGAAGGGACTTGGGTACTGTGATCTATGTTTTTTGTCACTGCAGCTGTGTCACAAGTCCAGTAACACTGTGGCTCTTGCAGACTTGTAGAAATACTGCTATGGTGGTCTTGGATAAGATCCAGAAGAATTCTCTGGATTTCCAGGAATAGACTCTTGTTCTCTTCTCTTACTTTCTCCCAGAGTCTTTCTCTCTTTCTGTGCTGAGCTGCCTGGATCTTGGGGAGGGGTGACACAAGCATCCTTGTGACCACCACCACCGAGATTGTGCTGAGGCAGACCTGAAGCCGCCATAGCACTGGTCTCACTGAAGGCTCACTATAGCCACTACATGGCTATTGCCTCTGTTCACTCAGACCTTAGGGCTCTATGATCAGCAGGTGGCAAAGCCAGCCAGGCTTCTATTCTTCCCTTCAGGGTGATGAGTTCCCCTCGGCCCTGGGTAGGTCCAGAGATGCCGTCTGGGAGTAGGGCCTATAGTCAAAAACCTTAGGAATCTACCTGGTACTTTGTTCTACTGCAGCTGAGCTGGCACCCAAGCAACAAGAAAATAGCCTTCCCACTTTTACCTCCCATTTCCATAAGCAGAGGATTCTCTTCCCATGGCCACCCCTGCACCAAGCACATGGCAAGCACTGCCTGGCTACTGCCAATGTTTACTCAGGGCTCAAGAGCTCTTCAATCAGTGTGTGGTGAATGCTCCCAGGCCTGGACTCTTCCTTCAGGGAAGCAGGCTCCCCTTTGGTCCAGGGCAGGTCAGAAATTCTGTCCAAGAGCCAAGGCCAAGGCTGTCGCTTAGCCTCAGGGACCCTAAGAGCCTGCTTGGTGCTCTACCCTTCTGTGGCCAAGCTGTACCTAGGCTGCAAGACAAAGTCCCCTTTACTCTTTCTTCTGCTTTTCTCAAGCAGAAGGAGGCTCTCCTTGTAGCCACCACAACTGGTGTGTATGAGAATTATACACAAGGCTCATAGCAGGTACTGTCTGGCTACTGCTGCTGATTATTCAGGGCCCATGGGCTCAGTAGTCATCAGGTGATGAATCCCTTCAAGGCAGCAGATTCCCTTCTGGATTGGGTATGTCTAGAAATGTCTTAGAGCTAGGGCTTGGAATGGGTGCCTCAGGACTCTGCCCAGTGCCGTATTCTACTGTGGCTGAGCTTGTATCTAAGCCATAAGTCAAAGTCCTCTTTATTCTTCCTCTCCTCTCCACAAGCAGAAGGAAAGAGCCTCTTTCAGAGCCTGCAGGCTGCACTGCCTGGGGTTCGAGGAGAGATAGCAAAACACTTTCTTGGCTGCCCCAGATGGTATTGCACTTAGTCACATGCTTCCCAAGTCCACTGGCTCTGAGCCCAGCACAGCATTAGGATTTGCCTAAGAGTTGCGGTTCTTGTGGCGTAGACTGCCTTTCAGCTTTATTTAGGACCCCAGAACACTTTAGCCTGTGGTGGAGAGGCTTGCTGGAACTTGAATTTTTACCATTGAGATGGATAATTTTTTTGCTAGTCTAAATGTTCCCTCTGTGGGCATCAGCTGAGTTCTTCCCAGTATTGCTTTCCACTGTAACAGGGCAGCACTGAATTCCAATGTAAATTCCCTAAATTACTGCACTCTCCCTCCCCCAACACACATATTACCTTCTTGTGCTACACGGCTGCTTCCAGGGGGCAGGGGAGGGGTGACATTGGCAGTTCAAGATTGTCTATCTTATCCTCTTTAGTGCCTCTTTCAGTGATATAAAGTTAAAGCCAGGTACTATGATTGCTCACCTGATTTGTCCTTATGAAGGTGCTTTTTTCTGGAGATTGTTGTTAAATATTGTATTCCTTTGAAGGCCAGTTGGTAGAGGCTTCTATCTGGACATCTTGCTCCACCTCTCTAGACTATTTTTTAGTCAGGTTGTTCATTTTCTTATTGTTGAGTTTTAAGAGTTCTTTGTCCATTTCCATTAATAGTTCTTTATCACATATGTCTTTTGTAAATATTTTCTCCCAGTCTGTGTCTTGCCATTTCATTTTCTTGACAATGTCCTTCATAGAGCAGGACTTTATAGTTTCAATGAAATCTAGCTTATTAATTATTTCTTTCATAGTTCACACCTTTGGCATTTATCTAAAAACTCATCTCAAAAACTAATGTTATCTAGATTTTCTCCTATGTTATCTTCTAAAGATTTTATAGTTTTGTGTTTTACATTTAAGTTTGTAATCTGTTCAAGTTAATTTTTCTGATGGGAGTAAGCTCTGTTTCTAGCTTTGTTTTGTATTGTTTTGTTTTGCATGTGGCTGTCCAGTTGTTATAGCACAAATTGTTGAAAAGACTATATTTACTCCCTTGTATTAGCCTTTCCACCTTTGTCAAAAATCAGTTATCTTATGTGTGGGTCTACTTCTGGGGTCTCTATTGTATTGTATTAGACTATTTCTTTGTTCTTTCACCACACTGTCTTGATTATAATATTTTATATATATTTTAGAATATTTTTTAATACAAAATAATTTGCTGGGATTTTAATTGAGATTGTTTTGAATGTATAGATCAATTTGAGAAGAACTGACTTCTTAACAATATTGAGTCTTATGTCCATGTATATGGACTGTATTACCATTAATTTAGTTCTTCCTTTATTTCTTTTATCAAGGTTTTGCAGTTTTCCTCATATAGATTTTGTACATATTTTCGTTAAATTTATGGCTAAGTATTTCATATTTTTGCATGCTAATATAAATGGTATTATGTTTTTAATTTCAAATTTCACTTGCTCATTTCTGGTATGTAGGAAAACAATTGGCTTTTATATATTAAACTTGTATCCTGCAACCTTACTACAATAACTTTTTAGTTCCAGGAGAATTTTGATGGTTTTTTTGGATTTTATACACAGATTATCATGTCATCTGTGAATAAAGAGAGTTGTATTTCTTCCTTCTTAATCTATATATAGTTTTTTCCTTTACTTGTCTTATTGCATTGGCAATAATTAAGGACTTCCAGTATGATATGAAAAGCAGTGGTTAAAGAAGATAGCTTTTCTTGTTCCTAATCTTAGTGGGAAAACTTCTAGTTTATCACCACTAAGTATGATGTTAGTTGTAGGTTTTTGTAGATAATCTTTTTCAAGTTGGGGAAATTCTTCTCTATTGTCAGTTTATTGAGAGTTTTTGTCTCAAATGGGTGTTGGAGTTGGTTAAATGCTTTTTCTGTATCTATTAATATAATCGTGGTTTATTTTCTTTAGCCTCTTGATATAATGGATTATACCAATTGGTTATTGAATGTTTAACCAGACTTGCTGACATGCACAGGTTCGATTTTCATTTCAAAAAGAATAAAAAGAAAAAGGAAAAAACAACAAGACTTGCATAACATCAATCCCACTTGGTCATGGCATATAATTCTTTTTCTATCTTGTTGGATTTGACTTTCTAGTGTATTATTATTATTTTTTTGCATCTAGTTCATGAGAGATGTTGGTCTATAGTTTTTTTATAATGTTTTTATCTAATATTAAGGTAATGCTGGTGTCATAGAATGAGTTTGGAAGTTATTAATCTGCTTCTATTTTTTAAAAGAGATTGTAGAGGATCTTTCATAAATGTTTGGTAGAGTTCATCTGTGAATCCAACTGGGCCTGGGCTTGCTTTTTTGAAGGTTATTAATTATTAATTCAATTTTCTTAATAGATGTAGGCCTATTCATATTGTCTATTTCTTCTTGTGTGAATTTTTACAAATTTTGTCTTGCAAGAAATTGGTCCATTTCATCTCAAATTTGTGACCATATAGTTGTTTATAGTAGTCTTTTATGATCCTTTTAATGTCCATGGTTTTTGTAGTGATGTTCCCTGTTTATTTGTAACTTTTGTTTCCTCTTTATTTTTTTCTTAGCTTGTCTAGAGACATACCAATTTTATTTATTTTTTCAAAGAACCAGCTTTTGGTTTAGTTGATTTTGTCTATTGACTTTCTGTTTTTAATTTTATGGACTTAAGCTCTAATTTTCATTATTTCTTTTTTTTTCTGTTTACTTTAGATTTAATTTTGTCTCTTTTTCTAGTTTTCTAAGGTGGAAATTAGATGACTGATTTTAGATCCATTTTATTTTCTAATATGCGCACAATGCTACAAATGTCTTTATAAATGCTATTTTCACTATATCTCACAAATTTTGATAAATTGTGTTTTCATTTTTATTTAGTTCAAAATATTTTAAAATTTGTCTTGTGATTACTTCCTTAATCCTAGTGCATTTAGACATATGTTGTTTAATCTCCAAAATTTTGGGGATTTTCTAGCTATCTTCCTGTTATTGATTTCAGTTTACATTTATTGAGGTCTGAAAGGAGACATTGTATCACTTCTTTTCAATTTGTTAAGCTGACTTAGAATGTGATCTTGGTGAATTTTCCATGTGAGATTGACAGGAGTGTACATTCTGCTGTATTGGATAAAGTATTCCATAGATGCCCATTATTTCTATTAAATTGATGGTATTTTTTAGTTCAGCTATGCCATTACTGATTTTCTGTCTGCTAGATCTGTTCATTCCTGATACAATAGTGTTGAAGTCTTTAACTACAATAGTGGATTAATCTATTTCTTTTTACGGTTCTATCAGTTTTTGCCTCACATGTTTTGACACCCTGTTGTTAGGTGCATGCATATAAGGATTTTTTTTTTTTTTTTTTTTTTTTTTGGAGAATTTACTCCTTCATCACTATATAATACCTTTTTTATCCCTAATAACTTTCTTTGCTCTAAAGTCAGCACTGTCAGAAATTGATACAGTGAATCTTACTTTTTGATTAGTGTTAGCATGCTATATCCTTCTTCACCCATTTACTCTGCATCTTTATGTTTAAACTGGTTTTCCAGGATGTAATGTTTGAAATGTCAGATAAAGAAATCAAAAGGTTGATTATTAAGTTGCTCAGGGAAATACAAGAGAAAGGTAAAAAACAACATAAAGAAATTTAAAAAACAACTCGGGATATGAATGAAAAAATTTTCTAAAGTGATATAGATTCAATGCTATCCCCATCAAGCTACCAATTACTTTCTTCACAGAATTGGAAAAAACCACCTTAAACTTCATATGGAACCAAAAAAAAGAGCCTGCATAGCCATAACAATTCTGAACAAAAAAAAAAAAGAAAAAGAAAAAGAAAGCTGGAGGCATCATGCTATCTGACTTCAAGCTATATTAATTACATGGCTGCTATAATCAAAACAGCATGGTGCTGGTACCAAAACACAGATATAGACCAATGGAACAGAACAGAGGCTTCAGAAAGAACACCACACAACTATAACCATCTGATCTTTGGCAAACCTGACAAAAACAAGAGATAGACATTTTAAAGAAAAGCCAATCAAAACTACTGGAAATGAAAGACATCTTTAGAGAATTACAAAATACAATGGAAAGTTTTAACCACAAACTAAACTAAGTAGAAGAAAGAATTTCAGAGCTCAAAGCTTTTGAATTAAACCAATTAGACAAAAATAAACAAAAAAAAATAAACAAAAAAAATTAAAAGAAATGAACAAAGTTTCCAAGAAATATTGAATTATGTGAAATGGCCAAACCTATGAAAAATTAGTGTTCACGAAGGAAAAGAAAAAGCAAAAATTTGGAAAACTTATCTGAAGGAATAATTGAAAACTTTCCTTGCTCTGTTAGAGATTTAGACATTCAAATGCAAGACACTCAAAGAACTTCTGGGAGATTCATTGCAAAAAGGACATTGCCAAGGTGTATAGTCAGCAGGCTATCTAAAATCAACACAAAGGAAAGAATTCTTTTTTAAAATTTTTATTTTAAGTTTGGGGTATGTGTGCAGGAAGTGCAGGTTTGTTACATAGGTAACCATGTGTTGGTTGTTGTACAGATTATTTCATCACCCAGGTATTAAACCTAGTATCCATTAGTTATTTCACCTGATCCCTTCTCTTCTCCCACTGCTACCTCTGGTGGACCCCAGTGTGTGTTGTTTCCCTCTATATGTTTGTGTGTTCTCATTGTACAGCTTCCACTTATAAGTGAGAACATGCAGTATTTGGTTTTCTGTTCCTGTATTAGTTTGCCAAGGAATAATGGCCTGTAGCTCCATCTATGTCCCCTACAAAGGACATGATCTCATTCTTTTTTATGGCTACACAGTATTCCATGGTATATATGTACCACATTTTCTTTATTTAGTCTATCATTGATGGGCATTTTGGTTGATTCCATTTCTTTACTATTGTGAATCGTTGTGCAATGAGCATACATATACATGTGTCTTTATAATAGAATGATTTACATTCCTTTAGGTATGTACCCAGTAATGGGACTGCTGGGTCAAATGATATTTCTGACTTTAGGTCTCTGAGGAATCACTACAGTGTCTTTCACAATGGTTGAACTAATTTACATCACCACCAACAGTGTAAAAGTATTCTATTTCTCCACAACCTCACCAGCATCTCTTATTTTTGGACTTTTTAATAATAGCCATTCTGATTTGTGTGAGATGGTATCTCATTGTGGTTTTGATTTGCATTTCTCTAATGATCAGTGATGCTGAGCTTCTTTTTATATACTTGCTGCTGTATGCATATCTTCTTTTTGACAAGTGTCTGTTTATGTTCTTTACTTTTTAATGGGGTTATTTTTTCTTGCACATTTGTTTAAGTTCCTTATAGATGCTGGATATTAGACCTTTGTCAGATGCATAGTTTGCAAAAATTTTTCCCATTCTTTAGGTTGTCTGTTTACTCAACTGAGAATTTCATTTGCTGTGCAGAAGCTCTTTAGTTAAATTAGATTCCATTTGTCAATTTTTGTTTTTGTTGCAATTACTTTTGGTGTTGTGATGAACTCTTTGCTTGTGCCCTTGTCGTTTTCCAGGGTTTTAATAATTTTCAGTTTTACATTTAAGTCTTTAATCCACCTTGAGTTAATTTTTGTATATGGTATGAGAAAAGGGTCCAGTTTCCATTTTCTGCATATAGCTAACCAGTTCTTCCAGCACCATTTACTGAATAGGGAATTCTTTTCCCAATGCTTATTGTTGACATGTTTGTCAAAGATCAGATAGTTGTGGGTATGCAGTCTTATTTCTGGGTTCCCTATTCTGTTTCATTGGTCTCTGTGTTTGTTCTTGTACAGGATTATGCTGTTTTGGTTATTGTCACCCATAGTAGTTTGAAGGTGAGCAGTGTGATGCCTCCAGCTTTGTTCTTTTTACTTAGGATTGTGTTGGCTATTTGGGCTCCTTTTTGGTTCCATATGAATTTTAAAACAGTTTTGGGCCAGGCACGGTGGCTCACACCTGTAATTCCAGCACTTTGGGAGGCCAAGGCGGGCAGATCACTTGAAACCAGGAGTTTGAGACCAGCTTGGTCAACACGGTGAAAACCTCGTCTCTACTAAAAATACAAAAGTTAGCTGGGCATGGTGGTACACACCTGTAATCCCAGCTACTTGGGAAGCTGAGGCACAAGAATCACTTGAATCCAGAAGGTGGAGGTTGCAGTGAGCTAAGATTGTTCCACTGCACTCTAGCCTGGGTGACAGAGTGAGACTCTGTCTCAAAAATAGAAACAAAAACAAAAACACA
This sequence comes from Aotus nancymaae, assembly GCF_030222135.1. NCBI lineage: Eukaryota > Metazoa > Chordata > Mammalia > Primates > Aotidae > Aotus > Aotus nancymaae. The sequence goes on from NW_026988455.1 coordinate 14,172,654, forward strand.
GTTTTTCTAGTTATCTGAAGAATGTCCATGGTAGTTTAATGGGAATAGCACTGAATCTATAAATTGCTTTGGGCAGTATGGCCATTTTAACAATATTGATTCTTCCTATCCATGAGCATGAAATGTTTTTTCATTTGTTTGTGTCATCTCTGATTTTTTTGAGCAATGGTTTATAGTTCTCCTTGTAGAGATCTTTCACTTGTTAGCTATATTCCTAGGTATTTGATTTTTTTGTGGCAATTGTGAATGGGAGTTCATTCATGATGTGACTCTTAGTTTGACTGTTGTTGGTATATAGGAATGCTAATAATTTTTGTACATTAATTTTGTATCTTGAGACTTTGCTGAAGTTGTTTATCAGCTTAAGAAACTTTTGGGCTGAGACAAGGGGGTTTTCTAGATATAAAATCATGTCATCTGCAAACAGGGATAGTTTGACTTTCTTCCTATTTGAATGCCCTTTATTTCTTTCTGTTGTGTATATACACCCTGAAATACCATTCGACCATAAAAGAGAATAAAATAATGTCTTTTGCAGCAATTTAATTGGAGCTGAAGGCCATTATTCTAAGTGAAATAACTCCAGGAATGGAAAACCAAATACCATGTGTTCTCACTGATAAGTAGGAGCTAAGCTATGGGTACACAAAGGCATAGAGTCGTATAATGGACGTTGGAGACTCAGAAGTGGGGAGGGTAGGAGATACGAAAAATCGTAACTTGGGTACCATGTATACTACTCTGGTGAGGAATGCACTAAAATCTCAGACTTTATACCACATAATTCATCCACATAACCAAAAACCATTTGTACATCCAAAGCTATTGAAATTTTAAAAGTATAGAAAATTTTAAAAATTTTTAAAAATTAAAGTGGGTTTTTTTGCAGACAACATATAGTTGGGCCTAGTCTTTCAATCTGCTTTGACAATCTGTCTTTTAATTGGTGGATTTAGACCATTGACATTCAAAGTGATTATTAATATAGTGAGATTAATATCTATTATTTGTTACTATTGTCTGTTTTTTTCTTTATTACCTGTTCCTATTTTGTCTTCCACTCATTTCTGCCTTTTGTGGTTTTAACTGAGCAATTTTAAATGATTGAATTTTCTCTCCTTTCTTAGCATATCAGTTACACTTTGGTTTGTTTAGTTTTTCTAATGGTTGCTCTAGAGTTTGTAATATACATTTACAGTTAGCCCAGATCTACTTTCAAACAACACTATACTGCTTCATGGGTAGTCTCAGTACCTTACAATAACACAATAATCCAATTCTTTCCTCCAATCTGTTGTATCACTGCTTTCAGTCACTTCATGTATACATAAGCGGATATAAATATGCATCTGTTTGTGTGTGTATACACATATAAGCATGCATAATCTGATACATTGTTGCTATTATTATTGTGAACAAACTGTTATCTGTTAGATCAATTAAAGATAGGGAAAATAAGTTTTTATTTTGCCTTCACTTACTCTTTATCTGATGTTCTTCCTTTTTTCTTTTCTAACATATATCTGTTTCTAGACTATGCCAATTTCCTTCTACCTAAGGAACTTAGTTAATATTTTTGAGGAATCTCCATACTATTTTCCAAAATGGTTATACTAATTTACATTTCACCATTGGTGTACAAGGATTCCCTTAAAAATAGAATTCCTATATGATCTAGTAATTTCACTTCTGGGTTTACATATGAAGGAATTAAGATAGGTCTCTCAAAGAGATATCTGCACTCCCATGTTCATTTCAGCATGATTCACAATAGCCAAGACAAGGAACCAACCTAGGTTTCCATCAACAGATGAATGGATTTTTAAAAATGTGGTATATGTGCACAATAAGCTATTATACAGTATTTTTTAAAAAGGGATATTCTGTCATTTGCAACAACATAATGGAACTGGAGGACATTATGATAAGTGAAATAAGCCAGGCATAGAAAGACAAATGCTGTATGATTTCACTTACGTGTAGAATCTAAAAAGGAAACAGAATGGAAAAGTGGTTTCCAGAGTCTGAGGGGAAGTGGAAGGATGAAGAAGGAGAAGATGTTGATCAAAAGATACAAATTCTCAGACTGAAGGAATAAGTTTTGGTGATCTGTTGCACTGTATGTTGACCACAGTTAGTAATAATATATTATGTATTTTCAAAGTTGCTAAAATAATAGATTTTTAAACATTTTTGCCAAAAAATTGGTATTTGTAAAGTGATGGGTACATTCATTAGCCTCACCGAATCATTCTACAATGTATACATAGGTCAAGACAGCATATTTTACCTCATAAATATATATGATTATTATTTGTCAATTAAAAATAAATGTTTAAAAATATTTAAAATATTTATTTAAAAAGAACTTCTTTGAATATTTCTTGCAAGGTTGATCTACTGGCAACAGATTCCTTCAATTTTTATTTGTTTGAGAAAGTCTTTATACCTCCTTCACTTTTGAAGGATAATTTTCCAGAGTACAGAGTTCTAGATTGGTGAGTTTTTAAATTTCAACACCTAAAATATTTTACTGTACTTTCTTCTTGCTTGCAAGGTTTATGAAGAGAGGTCAGATGTCATTCTTATCTTTGCTCTCTTTTTTAGGGGAAGTGCTTTTCTCTTCTCTGGCTTCTTTCAAAAAAATTTTAAAACCTTTGGTTTTCTATAGTTTGAAAGTGATATGCCTACCTGAAGTTTTGTTTTTATTTAATGTTTAGTCTACTTGGTGTTCTCTGAGCTTCCCAGATTTGTGGTTTGGTTTCTGACATTAATTTTGGGGAAATTCTCAGTCATCATTGTTTCGACTATTTCTTATTGCCTTTCTTCTCCATCTGTTTTTTTTTTTTTTTTTTTTTTTTTTAATATATGTATGTCCCACCTTTTTTAATTGTCCTGCATTTTATGGATATTCTGTTTTGATATTTTTCAGGCTAATTTCTCTTTGCTTTTCAATATTGGAAGTTACTGTTGAGACATCCTTAAGCTCAGATTCTTTTCTCAGCTGTGTTGTCTACTAATGAGACCATCAAAGATATTCTTCATTTCTGTTACGGTGTTCTTGATCTTTGGCATCTTTTTGGTTCTTTTTTTTTTAAGAATTTGCATCTCTCTGACTATATTGGTCGTCTGTTCTTGCATACAGTCTACTTTGCCCATTAGCATTTTAATCATAGTTGTTTTAAATGCCCAGTCATAATTTCAACATTTCTGCCATATCTCAGTCTGATTCTAATATTTGCTCTGTCTTCATCCTATATTTTTTGACTTTTACTATGCCTTGTATTTCTTTTTCTGATAGCTGGACATGGTGTACTAGAGAAAATGAACTGATACTACAGGCCTTTAGTAATGTGGTAGGGAAGCATTGGGAAATAGCGTTGTAGAGTCCTATGATTAGTTATCAGCCTTTTAATGAGCCTGTGCCTATGGATGGTGAACTTCACAAGTGCTTCTCAGTTTTTCCCTGTGTCCTTAGGTGAGACAAGACAGCTGAAGGGGGCTGGAGTTGGGTATTAATTTTCCTCAAGTCAGTTAGACTCTGATAAAACCCCAGCTGGATGATTTATAATTCTTGGGTATATATACAGTAATGGGATTGCTGGGTCAAATAGTATTTCTAGTTCTAGATCCCTGAGGAATCACCGCACTGTCTTGCACAATGGTTGAACTAATTTACACTCCCAACAGTGTAAAATCATTCTTATTTCTCCATATAAAGACACATGCACACATATGTCTATTGCAGCACTATTCACAATAGCAGACTTAGAACCAACCCAAATGCCCATCAATTTTAGACTGGATAAAGAAAATGTGGCACATAGACACCATGGAATACTATGCAGTCATAAAAAAGAATGAGTTCATGTCCTTTGCAGGGACATGGATGAAGCTGGAAAGCATCATTCTCAGCAAGCTAACACAGGAACAGAAAACCAAACATTCATGTTCTCAATCATAAGTGGGAGTTGAACAATGATAACATATGGGCACAGGGAGGGGAACATCACACACTGGGGCCTGTTGGTGGGGTAGGGGGCAAGGGAGAGATAGCATTAGGAGAAATACCTAATGTAGATGATAGCCTGATGGGTGCAGCAAACCACCATGGCACATGTATAGCAAACCTGCACGTTCTGCACATGTATCCCAGAACTTAAAGTATATTTTTTAAATAACTTAAAAAAAAAAAAAAAAAACCCAGCAGGTTTGTCCTGATGACAGTACTTGTTAAAACAGAGCAAAATGCTTTGGTGTATTTCAAGATGGTTCCTCTTCCTTTCCTCCACTGGAAGTGTGATTGGATTTTGCTCCGATATCCTCTGTGAGAACCTCGTATAGCTCCAGGAGGTAAAACTCACAAAAGTATGAGGCACCCCTCCATCACTGTGTCCCCTGGAGTTTTAAACTCAGAGTTATCCAAACTGAGCCTCTAGCAATTCATTACAGGTTAGGTTTCCTACCTGGCATCGGTTCCTGTGGTTTCTGCTCCTAAGTTTCTACTCTAGTAATTTGCAATCCTTGTATTCACCCATCTGTCTCTCCAATTTTGGGGGCAGCAGTTTGCTCTGTGATCTCACTTTTTTTTACAAACTTAAAGAGAATTATTGATGTTTTAGTTTGTTCAACTTAATATTTGTTAAGGTGGAGTAGCAATGTCCAAGCTTAATTCATTTGAGGCTGGAGTACAGAAGTTTCTAATACATTTTTAAAAACTCCTATGAGTGGTTTGCACAAAATACTCCACGGTAAAATCTGGTCTTTTCTTTCTTCTGATGCTCTGTTGGCAACCTGTTTTTGGTTTGTGAGAATTTTGGCAATGCCCCCTTCCTTAGTTCTTTTCCTGGCTCTTTATTTTTTTCTAGTTCTGCCTCTTCCTGGATATCTTCTTCCTTTTCTCTTCACCCTTGCCCAATTAATTTTTTATTATTCTGCATTTCTGTTTGTGAAGATGCCTGGTAAACCCACCCAACTTCTATCAAGATAAAGTGAAAATGAACTGCTAATATCTTTTTCTCTGGGTCAAAAATGATTAGATAATGTATCATTGAGAATAATAAAAAAGATATAAATAAAAGTATTTGTGGGTTTACCATTCTTGTTTACTTTGCTAGTTTGTAAAACAATGTATTTTTTCATTTTACAGGAAGTGTCTGTCTATTGTAGGAAGTTTGGCAAAATAAAGAAATCTAATAAATAAAAAAGTAAGTACCATAACCCTACTGCCCATAAGTAACTACTGTTAATACTTTGCTATATTTCTTTCCCATCTTCTTCATATATTTATTAAGTACATGTACACACACATCATTTATATGTTTAAAAGTTACTTTATACTAATAGTTTATACATATAGAGCATTTATTAGATACTGTGTCAAGCATTTTATGTACATTATTTTATTTAATCTTCACTATAATCTAATTTCCCATGCTAGAGACACTGAAATAAGGCCCAGAAATGAAATTATTTGACCAAGTTAATTAAGGATGACAAGAGTCTGTGGTATTGATCCTGTGCTAATTTGGTTACCATCTTTGTTTATTAATAATAGATTTTAATATTTAAATTGAATTTATTAGTGATTACAGGATTGTTTTAAACCTAATGAGTTATTACTTTTTAAATAAGTAAGTTAATATGTATTAATTGTAGCTCAAAATATTTAAATTTATAATTCTTAACAGAGTACCTTTCTTGCCTCTAGTAAATGGGGCAGAGAATTACCCATGCAAAACGCCACAAACTGAACTCCATTCTTGTCTTTAACCTTGTTTCTCATTCCTTCTTTACTGTTCAACTAAACTGATGGATTTTTCATGTGAAAAAAGAAGGAAGAGAAATTGTCTCATGAACCCACAAATGATTCCCATTTAGTCTCCCCATCCCCTGCCTTCCTCTGAAACCCTGGTAAAGTGATCACACACTGAGGGATATTAAATCCATTGATTTATTTCTCATCCTACCCTCCTAGTATTTCCCCAATGGTATCACTCATGAAATAGGCAGAAGTTAAAGTTCTCAGCTGTTTAGCAATGTCTGACAAAATTGTGATTTCCTTTATGATATGAGGAGGATTAACGTATATAGACATTTTATTGTTTATTCTGAATGCTACATTTTATCAGTATATAATGTTTATTTTTCTTATATCAGTGACTTATGTCTCATAAAATCGCAGTCAACAAGACTGTTATCAGAAATTCTACCATACCTCCATTTAAAAATATTTGTGTGAGAAAATGTTTATCTGGGATCATTATATATGTGTACTTTTATAACCTACTTTTCCATGTAATGTTTTGGCAACTTATACATTTTAAAGAGCTGCATAACTCTTGATCTCTTAGGTATGTTTATATTGTTTATGAGCATGTAATTTGTATCTATCTTGTAGATGAGCTTCAGGGAGCGCTGCCACAGAATTTCCTCAAACTATGATGATTTGTTTCCTAGATTTTCTGTAATATGTCAATACCGCTGCTTTTTACTAAGAAAGCAGAATAAATAACCATCCAAAAGAGTATTCTTGCAGAGCCTGATTTCAAATGCTGAATAACAAGTTTAATTTAGAGTCATAAGAATTTATGCTCTAAAGGATATAAGATCTAAGATAAGATTATTCATTTCAGTCCCTTCATTTTATGGATGTGGAAACTGAAATGATGACTTGCCTAAGGTCACCAGCTAGAAGTGAAGTATCCTGCCTAGGAATAACTAAGTCTTCTCTAATATCTTAAAATAGAAGGCATTTAAATACTATTCCTCATAATTTTTGGATTTAGGGAAACCCTCTGGAAGATGGAACACCTCCCTAAATTAATGGTCTCCAAAATTGAATTTCTCACCCACCTCCACAAATTCTGCAACCAGGGGTATGCAAGATGACCCAACGGTTAAATTTCTGAACTACCTTTAGACTTTCAAAAAAATTGCAGAAGTAGTACAGAGAGTTTCTGTATGTCCTTGTGCCACTCCATCGTTACCATCTTACATACCATGGTATAATTATCACAACAAGGAAATTAACATTAGTACAGAATCATCAACTAAAGCTTTCATTTGAACTTCACTTCGAAGGTTTCCGTTCATGTCTCTTTGTTGTTGTTGTTGTTGTTTCCAACAGTCCACTCAGGATTCCACGTTGCATTTCGTTGTTGTTTCTCTCTGGTCTCCTGTCATCTGCAGCAGCTCCTCCATCTTTCCTTGCCTTTCATGATTCTGACACCTGGAGCAGTATTGATCTGTTTTTTTGCTCGACATCCCTCAGTTCAGGCCATTTGGAATCTTCTCATGATTGAACTTAGATCATGCATCCCTGTCAAGAGTACCACAGAAATGGTGCCTCATCCTTCTAGGTGCAGCAAATCATGGCCTTCATGTTGCCAGCATGTATTGGTATTGGTGATATTGGTGTTGATTACCTGTGGAAATGGTCACCACTAGACTTTTCACTATAAAGTTGCTATCCAAATGGCCAAAGATGAAACAATTTAAGCCACAAAATACATAATGATAGTACTGGAGTGGAGCCCATAAAATAATATAAATATGAACCATGAGTTCTTAGTGACATAAATAAATAATTGGTTTAATAGATACAGTCAATTCTCATTATTCACAGTAATTATGTTTTATAAAGTCACTATGAACACTGAATTAGCAAATACTGACCCATTGCTCTTAAGGGAGATATAGGTTTAGGTTTTTGTGAGCCATCGTCAACTAATCAATGCATAATCTTGCTTCATGTGTGTTTCTGTTTAAAAATACCTTATTTAATATATTTTGTTGATTCCTTAACATTTAACTCTCCACCAACAGCGCCATAACTCATGCCTGAATAAAGGTTCTCTAGTGCATGTTATTTTGCTCGGCAGGCCTGTCATAGCCTTCTTGCACTTAGGAACAGTAGATAGCACATCACACTATGCTTGAGGGCATTTTAAACAGCAAAATGACTGACAAAAGGCACAAAAATATGAAAACTATGGTGCTAAATAGACTGCAAAAAGGGCACTTGTTTACAGGATGAGAGCTGAAACAAGAAGGGCAGAAGATCATCTTCTTTGGCTTCAGCTGGGAACATACACATGCCATGAGTATTGATTTTCAGGTTACTAATAAATTTTAGCAAGCAGGTGAATTCTCAAGTATGTAATTCATGAGAATAAAGATTGATTGCATATGGAGAAGTGGCAGCTCTATTTTTTTTTTTTTGCATGAAATTCCAATTAATAAATGTGGAAAGAATGAGAGAAAACTGCCACTAGGCAACCTCCACAGTGGTAATTGTTGAGGATGGATCTACTGATGAATGCTAGACACATGGGCAAAGGTTTGAGGAACAAACAGATTTGCATAGTCTCAAAGTGTCTCTCTTGAGATATTTGTTGACTACAGGGAGAAATACAGTAAATTTGTATTTATTGTAAATTGAATATGGCATAAGTTATTAATTTTTTCTAGTATTATATAGCATTAACAAATGTTGACTAGAAAATACAGATAAATAGGTAGCTTGTAATCAAATTCTTGATAATAAGGGAGTCTCCATTTTTTAATTGCACCTTCTTAGGATAACCAGCTAGTGTTCACTCAAAGCTGTTAATTTACGTACAATGGGAGAAAAGGCAAAGACGTTGCTATTTTATCAAGGGTAGACTTGGGATGCTTAAGAACCACTGCCTCTGTGAAATCATCCCAGGTAGAGGTAAGCACTTGTTCTTCAGTGTTCCGCTATGCCTATTTCAATAGCTTAGACAGATTTTCACACTGTAGAGTTGGTTGTGTACATGCTCGTCTCCTGCACATGGTGTTTCCTGAGTGCGGGAGCTGCCTCTTTCATCTTTATATCTCCAATAACAAACACATTGACTCACATGGGGGTACTCAGTAAATGTTAATTAGAAATGAGGTGGCATAGATGTGACAGGATGATACCCTGGATCTTTGGGCAACCCCTCTTCATATTTTTTCACAGATGCATTTTTGTTCTTGCTGTATTTCTGGCAATGTTTCTCACTAATGCTTGTCTTCTGCCAATGATGAAAACAAGCAAACCCTTTGTAGTATTTAAAGATATGTGAAAATGAAGACGGGCTTCTTTAAGTACATTTGGTTCAAGGGAATTTTCTTATTCCATATGTCCTAGTTCAGCTGTGACATTAATTGCTTTATTCACATACCTGACTCTATCCTAATAACAGTGGTACTGTTGTCTCTGGAGGCAAAACAGATTAATGGCAGAATTACTTAGAGATTTTGTGAATCCACTTAATGGAAAAAGCTTCCAGTTCCAGGTTTGGTTCTAAGCATTTGTGGTTTCAGGTTGAACCAAATGTATTAGTCAGGGTAACCAACTGATGTAACAAAGAGTTCCCAAATTCCAGAGGTGTAACATATCTATTTTCTTGCATCTAAACAGTCCAGTATAGGTGTTCCAAATCTGGCAGTTTTTATCCTGGTGGCTTTTCAGGGACTCAGGCTTCTTCTATTCCATGGCTCTACCTTCTACCAGGTACTCATGGTCCTCTTTCTTCAGCTGGTAGGCTTTATGGGCTAGGTCGAGAAGTGGTTTCCTGCCTTCTGCCCACATTTCTGTGGATGTAAACGGATCACATTTCTACACCTAAATGCAAGGCATGCTGGGAACATTGTCTAACTGCATTTCCAGGCAAGAAAGGAGACATTGTTTGTAAACAACTAGCCAGTCTCTGTCCCCACAACTCAAACTGGCATCTCTCCTCTGAGAATGTATTGACATTTTTAATATCTAATAAATATTCATCTATTAGATATGTTTTTAAGAGAATTTAATTTTAAGCATAATGAGTAAATGAATAAATAGATTAAAAAGCAACACCTACCAGAAATTGACATTTGCATGTAAAATGGGATAACAGAGGAGAAATAATGTAGAATCGAGGAGAATAGCTGAGGACGTTTTAGTTCTGAAATCAATAGTGTAGCATGGCAGTTCATTGCTCAGACCTGAGTTTAAGTTCAAAGTCAACATATAATCATAATAATGATGCAGATAATTTTATATAAAGGAAAATAGTTATATTTTAGTCAATAGTTCAAGCACTTCTTTGTGACGTAAATGCAATACAAGTACCCATATTCCAGCTTTGCTACTTACTAACTGCAATGCTTATGACCTAGGTTTTCTTACTTATAAATGGGCATGACACTAGTATCTGCCCCACAGGGTTGTTGGGAAGATTATTGAGCCAATTCATATAAAATGCCTGGTATATAGCAAATGCTAAGTAACTTCTTGGTATTATGAAGTGCATATGAATTTAAAAACAGTAATCTTTCCTTTAAGTAGGCTGTAAATCAGTGGTTCTGAATCAGTAGTGATTTCTTCCACCCCACTGCCTGGGGAACATTTGGCAATGTGAGGAGACATTTTTGGTTGTCCCATCTGTTGGTGTTGGCAAGTTCCTACCAGCATCTACTGGTAGAGGCTAGGGATTCTGCTAAACATCCTATAGTGCACAGGACGCACCCTCTCAACAGAGATTTATCTTGCCTGAGATAGCAGTACTTCTGAGGTTGAGAATCCGACTTTAAAGAAATGTGTATTTTATGCTATCATGGATGGAGGGGGATTTTCCATCAAAGTCATACAAGTAGGACGTTACCTTTCTGGTAATCAATCTACATGTGTGGAAAAGATGTTAGTAGTAACCAATTCACCTCGGTGTTTGTAGAGATCAAATGAAAGATTGCATTTAACTTTTGTAAATTGATATACTATGTTAAGTATAGGTTAGAGCTAAATCTGTTTTCTTAACTTTTTCTATTTCTTTTTATTATTGCCCCACTAAGGAGACCTTTTAGACTAAAAAAATTGCCTCCTCTTCCCATGGAATTTTATACAACAGGTCTGCTATATATCTGTTTATGCGGTTGGATAGGGTTAAGGATTGGAGGATTACAAACCATTGTGATATTTAAGATATTTTGCCCCCTAAGAACTAGTTTTCATCCCTATGGGGGAAATATTCTAAGAAAAGAGGAGTGAATTCTAAAAGTGTTTTTTTAAGAATGATGCTTAAATTATTATTCAATTAAAATTGGCTTAATATCTCTTGTTCTGTACTTTGGGATCATATTGAGAGATCAGTGGAAAACTGAAAAATAATACTATTGATTTAAAATGTTATAGGCATTTAAAATGAACGTCAATGCACATAGAAATGAATAGAGATTTAGTGAGAACTGAAAATGCAGAAATAAAATCTGGTGAGGCCAAAAATAAGAGAAATTGAAAAGGAGATGAAAGCTTTCTAGAGAAGTAGCTAATCTGAATGTAAGCTTATCATAAAAGGAAACGAAGAGCTTGAGAGGATAAAAGATGGAAGAGAAATTGTGAGGGATAAGGAGGCTGAAGGAAAGAATATGAACTTTTCTTTTTTGTAGGGCAAAGGTACTAATATTAACTATGTAGCTTTTTTTCTGCTTTGTTTGAAAGGGAAAGATTAAACACAACTAAATCTGCAAAGTGACAGGCATGTCACGCACTGGGGAAAATTGGAAACGTACAGCCTGCAGGTTAACTACCTGGTGATCAAGCCACAAGTCTGGAAGGGATCTTTCTATTGCCTGGCCTGTTTGTATCTATTTCCTTTGTTCTTCACTCATCCCTCCCCCTCACTTATAAATCCTCAGTCAAGGCTCCTGTATGAATTTCCAGCCTCATTTCTCACCACATCATCTTCACACTCTACTCTTGTCAGCTTAGCCGCCCAAACTTCCAGCAGTTCTTGTGCTTCCCACTTTTTTACTTTTGCTTATTATTGATACTTGCTTTGGACTGCTTTCTCAGGACTTTGTGGGCTACTTTTATGCTCTGTATTCCTTTTCGTTCCCTCTTCCCCGCACTGGCAATGAGGCGGTAAGAACGAGCCTTGCTTTACAGGTGTCACAGTCAGTGCTGCATGTTACATTCCTTGAAAGTAGAATTTTTTCACTTGTTTTTATATTCACAAGTCTAGCCTGGCCCTGGAGCACAGTTGGTGCTTAATGCATGTTCATTGAAGCAAAGGAGCTATTGTTTCCCTCCTTCTCCAAGTGGGGTGTCTGCCAAGTTTATAACAATTCTCCCTTCTCTGAAAGCTCAGAATTGGTGTTGGCTAGTTCTTCCTTGAACTCATGTATCCACTCACCCCCAGACAAAGTTAAATGATGAGGGTTGAACACCTGACCCATAGCCAGGCTAAATTTCCATTCTTGAGACATAGGAACTACTAGTCAGTCCTCGTGGCTAAACCCAGAGCATATAAACACAGGAGCTATTACGGAGCCATCTTGTGGATTAAAGTGGAGAAAGCCAGCTTTCTAAGATGAGACTGAAGTCACTATACAGAGAAGAGCAGATAATATGGAGAGAGAATCTGAGGGATTCCATCCTCCTAAGTTTTGCTTGCATTTCTGCATTTGATTGCATGAGACACTCTCATATTCTTATAATAAATTCTCTTTAGTGTCAAAGTTGGTTCAAGTTGGTTTCAATGATTTGTAACAAAAAATCTTTTACCACTATATCACACTTTCAGATTTCCCATTTCAATGAAAGAAATTATACTAGATAGAAATAATATATATGGGGGGAAGATCAAGCTTACTTGAAAATTATAAACAGAAATCAACTGGGAATCTTATTTGGGGAAATTGGTGGACTAATGCTGAGGTACTCTCTGTATTGTTAGGTTTGAAGCCTTAGGGAATATTTCCTTCAAGATGAAGTAGGAGCATGAAGAAAAAAAAACAATTCATGCTTAAAACTCATAGACAACAGCCAATGACAGAGCTAAGGACCAAATAGTTAAACTAGGATCCATCAGAAACCTAAGCATCATTTGGCCATGCTTCCTGAGCTTCAGCCCTCTTATCCCACCCACCACCAGATCCTGCGAGTTTCCCCATCTACCATTATCGTGAGTCTGTCTCCATCCACTTTAGTCTAAGTGGCCCTTATTTGTCATGACACCTCCAGCAATGGCCTTCCAGATGTAGATGACTGGCAGCTATTCTTGCCACCCAGTGGTTCTCCACACTGTGACTACAGAGTGATCTAAAATTCCTTACTGATCCTGTCAAAAGTTGTTCAGGTAATTTTAGCGACTTCCTTCCATCTTCCTCACAAAGCCCCATAAAGTAGAGCCTTTGCAGCTTCATCATGTACCCTACTCCTCTGCTTGTATATGTTCCTGACATCAGCTTTCTTTTTTCTTTTTAGACAGGGTCTCTCTGTTGCCCACGTGTGATCATAGCTCACTGCAGCCTCAGCTTGCCAGAATCAAGCAATTTTCTCACTTTAGCTTCTTGAGTAGCTGGGACCACAGGCGTGTGCCACCATGCTTGGCTAATTTTTTTTTGGTAGAGATAGAATCTCACTATGTTGCCAAGGCTAGTCTTGAACTCTTGGGCTCAAGCAGTCTGCCCACTTTGGCCTCCCAAAGTGCTGGGATTATGTGCATAAGCCACCGCACCCAGCCAACGTCAACTCCTCAGGCCCTTGCCTTGCCAAGCTGTCTTTGCTATGGGACTTTTGCACATGTTCTTCCTCCTGGAACATTCTTTTCTGCCACCTTTACTCAGCTTTCTTTGGCCACTCTGACTAGACTGATTATTATTCCTAGTATAGCACTGTGTACCCATCCTTTTTGCCATTTGTTATTGTAGCAGTTTTATTCCCATCTCCCTCAGTATTTGGTTGTCTGTCTACTATACTAGACTGTAAGCTGCACAAGGGCAGGAGCTCTCTGCTTTAGCCTATTGTTTAAGTCACAGCACCTAACAGAATGCATAGCAGGGGATCATCAAATATTTGTTGAATAAATAAATATACAGAAAGGTAAAAAGTATGAAAAGCAAGCAAATAGACAAGGAGGAGGCTTCAACTTAAATAATTCAGTTGGTTCTAACTCACAGTTTTTCTTAGGTGCTAGGCTTGTCATCAACAATCCTATTAATAATGCTAAAATTCCTTTAATCAATAGTGGTATAAGGTTATCAATAAATAAAATATAATTAGTGTTAGTAGTACTTCTAGGTCATCCATAAAGGCCTGTTGAATGGATGATGTCCCCAAAAGAGTAGTTTTAAGCCCAAAAATTTACTAAGCCCCTGTGCCCTTTGAGAAGAACTTGGAGGGTATGAAGGGAATGAGAATTCCAATTACTAGCAATTCCCAGAGCTCCATGGATGAAAGATGCCATCAAGGCATGTTCTGAGGTCTGCAATTCTTGTAGTGAATGTGTGATGGGCCAGAGTGATGCAAATGGAGGAGAGCCCAGGTACCATTCAAAGGAAGAAGTTGCTCATGAGCCCTGTGATGTGGCTGGTGAGGATAGGTCCCTTTTCATTTTCTTCTATATATATCCCTTTGAAAGTATGTGCACTTAAGTAGAAAATACTGCCCAAAGTAATTTATAGATTCAATTCTATTCCCATTAAACTACCACTGACATTCTTCACAGAATTAGAAAAAATTATTTTAAAATTTATACGGGACCAAAAAAGAGCCTGTATAGCCAAGACAATTTTAAGCAAAAAGAACAAAGCTGGCATCACACTACCCAACTTGAAACTACACTACAGGCTACAATAACCAAAACAGCATGGTACTGGTACAAAAACAGACACATACACCAGTGGAAAAGGATAGAGATCTCAGAAGTAAGACCCCACATCTACAACCATCTGATCTTTCACAAACCTGACAAAAACAAGCAATGGGGAAAGGATTCCTTATTTAACAGACGGTGCTGGGAAAACTGGCTAGCCACATGCAGAAAATTGAAACTGGACCCCTTCCTTACACCTTATAGAAAAACTAATTCAAGGTAGATTAAAGACTTAAATGTAAAACTCAAAACTATAAAAATCCTAGAAGAAAATCAAGGCAATACCATTCGGGACATAGGCACTGGCAAAGATTTTATGACAAAAACGCTGAAAGCAATTGCACCAAAAGCAAAAATTTGACAAATGGGATCTAATTAAACTAAAGAGCTTCTGCACAGGTAAAGAAACTGTCATTGGAGTGAACAGACCTCCTACAGCATGGGAGAAATTTTTTGCAATCTACCCATCTGACAAAGGTCTAATATCCAGAGTCAACAAGAAACTTAAACAAATTTATAAGAAAGAAACAACCCCATTAAAAAGTGGGCAAAGGACATGAACAGACACTTCTTAAAATAAGATATTTATGCAACCAACAAATATGAAAAAACTCAACAACACTGATCATTAGAGAAATGCAAATCAAAACCACAATGAGATACCATCTCACACCAGTCAGAATGGTGATTATTAAAAGTCAAGAAACAACAGATGCTGGTGAGGTTGCAAAGAAATAGAAATGCTTTTACACTGTTGGTGGGAATGTAAATTAGTTCAACCACTGTGAAAAACAGCGTGGCAATTCCTCAAAGATCTAGAACCAGAAATACCATTTGACCTAGCAATCCCATTAATGGGTATATACCCAAAGGAATATAAATCATTCTGTTATGAAGATACATCCACACATATGTTCACTGCAGCACTAGTCACAGTAGCAAAGACATGGAATCAACCCAAATTGCCCATCAATGATCCCATTTAATTAGATCCCATTAACCAACCAAAATGCCTGTCAATGATAGACTGCATAAAGAAAATGTGGTACATATACACCATGGAATACTTTGCAGCCATAAAAAGGAATGAGATCATGTCCCTTGCAGGGACATAGATGGAGCTGGAAGCCATTATCCTCAGCAAACTAACACAGGAACAGAAAACCAAACACCGCATTTTCTCACTTATAAGTGAGAGCTGAATGATAACACGTGGCCACAGGGAGGGGAACAACACACACCAGGGCCTGCTGTGGCATGACAGCGGGAGGGAGGGCATCAGGAAAAACAGCTAATGCATGCTGGGCTTAATACCTAGGTGATGGGTTGATAGGTGCAGCAAACCACCATGGCACACATTTACCTGTGTAACAAGCCTGCATACCCTGCGCATGTATCCCGGAACTGGGAAAAAAAAAAAACCTAACAACAAACAAACCCCCAAAATTTTTTTTTAAAAAGAAATAAAATGCAAGTTACCCTGATAGAGGAAGATTTTTCTTTTATCTAGACTATAAAGGTAGCCATATTTTGTGCAAGAATTTCTGTATTAACATTCCATGTCAAGAGGAAGAAAAGAAAAGAAGATTCCAAGAGTAGAAGGATTGGTGCAGAAGCCCTCTGAGAGCATGAGAGGGGAGGCAGTTTGATGACACACATGGATTGCTGGAGAGAAGGGTGGATGCCCTCAGGGAATGAGAAGGAAGGAAGGGAGAAGAGATGAAACACAGGTTATTTGCCTGGGAATGGAGGACACAGACAATTCTGCTTTCAATGGCCCGATTTTCTGACAAATATTCCCAGAACATAGCTCGGGAGAAACGCCAATTGCTTCAAGCAAACCATTCTAAATAGTACCAGTTTTATTTTAGAAAGAATAGCCTGACTGCAAAATTAAGAGAAATCTAAGATCCAGAAAATATCAAATTATGCCATGAGTTATTTTCATGAAATGATATACTACACAGTACTCTGAAGTAAACGTTATTGTTAAAATTCCAGCAAAGAGGAGCACTTGATGTAAAAAGCACAGATCCTGGAGTCATGCTCATGACTTTAAATTTGTATAAGCAACTTAATAGTACTTGAAAATGTAACCTGTTTATTGTATTTTAAAGTGAAACTGAGGATGAGGTAATTTATGTTTCCATAATTGGATTCTTTGGGAGCATGAAGCATTCAGGCTTATGGCGAGAAAGATCTCAAAAAGCAACTTTTATCTGTATTTCCTGGTTCCTGCCCCTGATGCCCCTGGAGTACATATATTCTGGTCTTCTGAGCACTAGATTAATTTTCTTCATGTGAATATTCTTATATTTTTCATTTGGATATATTCTACAACCCTAATTGAACTATGTTATTTCTACAGAAGTTTTTGTAAAATTACTTTTGCCATTCTGTATTTTACTCTGAAAGTGATTGCCTTTGTATATCACAGTTCACATAAGAAAATTAAAGTTAATGAAAAAAATCAACAAAAAAGATTGCCTGAAATTAAACTTAACATTCTTTCTGAAGAGTTTTACAAATACCATCCATGCAGTAAGAACAGGAATTCTGATGAGAACACATCTTTCAAGAATTCATCTTCACCTTCCCTTTCACTCGGGAGGTGGCCTCTTATTGTGGATGTTGGATATAACCAGTGAACCGAATACTTGAAACCAATTTGCTGGTTTGAGAAGAGGTTATTGATCCTCACAGCATGTATCTACTTGGAAAATTTCATTGTTTAACTCTACATGTGGATGAATCTTGCCTCATACTACTTTAAGTCAGGCAGACTGGGTGAGGCATATGAGTTCCCTTTGCTTTATTGAAGTCTTTTGAGAAGGTAAAACAAAAAATGTTTAACAGGTCTGCGTGTTGCCTTGAATAAAAAGTACTGTATGTGCTTCTTGGAAGAAGTCTGGTGAGGTGATTTTTCTTTTAAGCATATGCTTTATTTTGAGGGAAGATGCTGGGAGAGAAATTTCTGTGTGGTTTCTACAGAATTAAGAAGACAAAAGTGGTAATTGATAAAACACCAAATCTTGGGCATTTATGTAATTGTTGATTAAATAATAAAAGTTCAACTGAATAATTAATGCATAACTCTTTGAATGGGTGAAGATGTACAAAAACTCAGCTCATCTGAGGTCAGCATCTCTTCTAGGGATTCCTGAAGAATATAGGCAAGGTGATGAAGCCGTATGTTGCTGTTTCCCTGCAGATGCTGGAAATATGGGCCCCACCCCACTTCAGCGCCTCACTTCTCTAATTTTTCTCTAGGAATATTATTATTGGCCCAGGGAAGGTTCATTTCAGCAGAAATTCTGCCGTTATGAAGCAATTAGAGCAATTTGTTAGCAAAAGTAAGTGATTTATTTTTCCCAATCACCATTCATAAGACGGTCATTACAAACAAGTTTGCTGATAAATCCGTGGCCACGAGAGACGAATTTAATTGTGTCAAGGAAAGTTTCTTGGTGCTTAATGGAGAGAGACTTTTCTGCCCCTTCATGGTGAGAGATAGGCCCTATGGGTATTTATTGACTTGAACTGGGGTCTTCTTAATAAAGAGAGATATGTTTTAGAAATGAAACTCCTCGGGGTCTTGTTTGGGGTAAGTAATTAGTGAAGAACCAAGTTAATGTTGTTGGTTTTTTTTTTTTTTCTCAAACATCTTGATCTTTGAGCAAGTTTTTGATCTTTTTTTTTAACTGACAAGTTACTTCTCTTTCAGGCCCCGAGCTTGATGTAGAAGACTATCATATGAACCAGAGAGGGTAACTGAACCCAAAGAAATGACTCCAACATCAAGCTAAAGACACGCCTTACAGGATGAGGAGGAGCAGAAATCCCACCAGCAAGGCAAGAAAGAAGCTGCACATGAACAGGTGACAGTATGAGAAATGCTTAATTCCCTGTTGTGATTATTAGCACGTGAAGCTTGTGAAACACATAGCCCCAGCTAGAGGATCTTGTGTTATAATTTTTCAAAGACCGCAGCAGGCACACCAGCCATACAGCTAATAGAAATCAAGTGTTATTTCTAAAGTATCATGCACTTTGGTGATTAGCAGCTTGGGGAGCTATCGGCTGAATTTCTTGAAGAAACCTCCAGGAAGTCAGCCGTAACTCTAAGACTGAGGCAGCTTTCAAGAAGTGTGATTCATCTTCTTTAAGTATTAGGGCCACCTAGGGTCACGCCAGCCCAGTCCACAGCAGGTCACCTGGAACTGAAATTCTGAGACATAAGAAGTAGGAGGAAAAATGTCCCACCTGCCTCAAGGGAGGAAGTCAATTTAAAGGGATGAGGAGAACACTGGCAAAATAATATTTTAACTCTATTAACTGATTTTCCTCTTCTGGCAGCTCCTGTTGCCTCTGCCTCCTCCCCCAAGCCCACTTAGGTATCATTTGTTCTATCAGGAAAAAAGAAGTTTCGCCAGAGGGCAGGAAAAACAGGCTTTTGATTTTCCAAAGTCAAGACCCTAAAGGCACTTGGGATAGAGACACTAAGCTGAACTGATGCGAGGCTTCCCACCCCTTGTAAAACCTAGAGTTTTCCAGGTGTGTTGTGAGGACAGTGCTCGAGCTGGGGAGAAAAGGGGGCTGTTACATGCTGGTGGGGAGGTGGGGAGGTGGGAAGGGAAGGCAGAGGGGGAAGGGGAAGCAGAGACAGCTCTTAGAGGCTGGTGGCTCCTCACTCCTCTGAGAAGAAGACTCTACACCTTGCTCCCCAGAGGAGAAGCTTGTGGGTGACAGAATTGAAGATGGATTGGGGTTGTCATCACCTCCAAGCAGAGCTCAAGAAGACTGCAAAACCTCAGAACAGAAATGGCTGAGTGGTGTCCAGGAGACAGATGATCTGAGCCAGCCTCAAAGAACTGAGTGTACCCCAGCACGGCTCACAAGTGTTAGAATGAGTCTTCTGTGCTCAAAAGTCCCATCAGAATAGTAATGAAAGACCCACAGAGTTTTCTGGTGCCCCTGTGGCCTGAAAGAGGTACAATAAAATTTCCTGTGCCAACAAGGGGCTTGGCAACAGCTGAGAGAAAATGTGCCACGTCTGAAGGAGTCTCGTGCTGGGGAACGGCTCAGTGGGGAAGACCCACCGGGAACAAGGTCATATGAGCCAAGGCTGGTGCTGAGATAGCATCACACAGAGAAAGAGATAATTCCCTCTACCTATCGCCCTGGTACAATGTAACACCCCTGCAACCCAGTGAAAAGGGTGAGGGTGCAGAATTGAGGGAACTTAGGTTCTAACACTGAAGATAGGCTTAAAATAGATAAGTGGTTACAGAAAAATAAAGTTTTACTTCTTGTACAATTGAGTTTGTTGATTGAGTTCTGAACCCAAAAGTAGAATCAGTCACTCAATCAATAAATTAATTAAAAAATCAGTCATGCCTGACAAAACAATTTAGCTCTTCCTTTCTGGAATTTAGGAGAACTGTAACACGATTCACAATCAAGATCTGTGTTACAGCCTAACATAAATCTTGACTATTGCTATGTAGTTAGATTACGTGCAGCCTTAGGTTCATGGGGGTAGCTTAGTCTGCCTTGCTTAGTGAGCGCTGACCATGTGGCTGGCACTGTCCTAGGACCTTTCACCATTTTCCCTCATTTAATCCTATAAACAGTGTCTGTGAGACCAGATACGATTCCCACTTTACTAACGAGTAAACGAAGCCTCAACAAAGTGAAATCTGAGAGAATTCTAATAATTGTGAAACATTTCCTTTGGCAAAAGTTGGTTCCACATTTTGGTGGGTAATGCCCAGCACTTCCTTCCTTCTTTTCCAACAGTCTGTTCTTTTCCTGTGCGTTCTTCACCCTCCCACCTCTGTGCCTTTCCTCCAGTGCTCCTACTTCAGATACTGCTCCTCTTTCTGTCCTTTTGACATTTTCCCCAGTTTCTATGGCACAATTTCAATTTTGTCTGTTCCCTGACACTTCTGCAAACCTCTCAGCTATTATTATCCATCCTCATGCTCCTTCAGCACCTCACAAGTTCGTGATAGCCCATTATCAAGTCAGCTTTGTATTGCAGGTTTTTGGTCATGATAGTGTCAGCTGGTAGTTTGTAAACCCCAGAAGAGCTCCATCTTGTGCAGTCTCAGGACCTACCATGAATTTAGCATCCTAGGCTGGCAGGTATTTTGGTGCCTTTTACACAATAAAGCCTTAACACGTACTTCTCAAACTAAATTAACTTAAAATTCTAAAACACATAATTAGTGAAAAATGAGACAGATGCTTATAAGAATGTTTAACTGGTAATGTCTTTGAATTCCTCACTACTTTCCTTCTTTATCCCTAACTTACTTTAATTTTTTTCAAACATACAAAACAGTTTAAAGAACTGTTCATTGAACACCCACTTAATGACCTCCTAGCTTCTATAATATACCCACTATTATATTTATGTTGTCATATCTGTCTGTCTACTCATCCTGCTATCCATCCACCAATAGATATTATTTTTTCCTCACTGCTTTTCAAATACCACCAATGTTTGAGAGACTTTTGACTTTGGAATCAGAGCTGAGATTAATTCCTGGATCTTGTTAATTAATTCCAGTGCTTACTCTTTCTGTGACCTTGGTGGTGCTGCTTAGCTTGAGTCTGTTTTCTCTTTGTAAAATGGGGTGAACAACAATGTCTACATAGGTTGTGGTGAGGAATAAATGAGACTGTATATAAAGGGCCTGGCACATAGTGTGTTTTCAGTACATAGTAGCCAAAGTAAAAGGACAGCATAAATATTTGTTTCAGCCATCAGCACTGATTTGAAATGATTTGTGCTTCTGATGTTCTTGCTTCCAGCCTCTGCTTTAGGCCCAGAAGGAAAAGAAGTTACAGGAGCCGATCGCCGATCAGTCTTACACTCTTCCATGATCATAATCAAGAGGTCCCTGGATCTAGAGGTGAGCAAGAGGTGATCTGGGCTTTGGAGTGGGTACTGCATTAATTCCCTGGCACAATTAAAGGCAATAGAGCTCAGAGTAGAATCACCAATGATCTACGTTACCCAGACAATATGGGAGAACTTAATGTCTATCTAAAATTCAGAAGAACCTTTGCTAAAAATGGAGATGATTAGGAGAGGATGTCAGAACTCTGTCACAGCCATAAACCTGCCTTTTGAACCTTTTGGTGCAGGGATTTGAATCTTTTCCAAGCGTAAGCCCTTATTAGTAGCACCCTCTACTCTAAGGCTATAGGATGTTCCATATTCATGGAACTATTTCTTAATTATGCTCTAGGTCATCTTGCCCCTGAAATGGCCCTGGAAAGCTATGGCTGGAGAATGGAGGAAAAGATCACTTTCTCTGTTTTTTCAGACCAGGCATCAATTGGGATGTTGGGATATTGGAAGAAGGAAATCTCATCCTTTGTTTTCTGCCTATGCTCTTACCATGCCCATTCCCATGTCTGATCATCACAGCGTCCTTCACAGCCCTTAGCTGAATCATGTTGAGTACAGGATGGTGTAAATATCATGGTTTGAATACAATCATGATCTGTCCATGTGGATTGTGTTTTGCAGCTCACTTAGACTTAAGGCCTCTTTATTTCAAATTTATGTTAGTATGTGGCAATAGAGTTGTCCCTAGATGAACAGGAAAATGCCTGGTTTCCTTCTCTTCCTGAGGTTTGCAACTTAGATGACATGTCACATTAATCTGTGGAACTTTTTGAAAGATACGAGTGCCTGCTTCTTTGAAAGCCTCACCCTTTATTCCAAGAGTCAGAGTCAGTGGGTCTTATGTTATGCCACTGCAATGTACATTTTAAGTATCACCACAAATTATTTTTCTTCACAGCTATGGTTAAGAACTGTCTCTTTACCATAAAGCTGTATAGCTCTTAAAAACAGTGAGGGATGAAGTGTCTTCTTTTGAGATGTGAAATCTTGGTTTACCTTTTCATTTTTGTTGTGTTTTCTATTGGTTGATAATCATAAAATGGAAAACGAGCTGAAATGACAAGATTAGGAATATTATCAAAGTAGAGTAGGTTGTACATAATATAGAAATAAGGACAACCCAGTAGAGCATTTGAGAAGATGCTCAGCTAAAGTAAACGAAAGCTAATAAAGGTTATCCCAGCCAGCTAGGAAAGCAGTGCTCAGATTATCAGGTAAGGATATCACCGAGGACAAGAAGGCAGATATGCAAAAGGAGTTACTCTATCTTGTCAAATCTAATACAGCCATATTTTACATTTTAACATCGCAGACATCTGTTGGCCTGGTGCCATTGGAATGTCGTGTCATTCCCATGCAGTATAAATTTTGCTGTTAGTCACGATGGCATAACTGGTCAACCCCTCAAAGTTTCAGTCAACAAACTAAGAAAAAGTAAATCCTGATTGACTAAAAAATAATTAAATCTACTGTTGTCATCTACTGGTAGATAAAAAAATGTAACAACATCAAAGCTTCTAGATCAAAGGTTAGTTGCTTGGAAGAAAATTCAAAGATAATAGTAGAGTGTTTTGTAAATAAATGCTGCATTCTCAGTGCTCTTGATGACATAGATACCAATATCATATAAAAAATAGGAATAAATATGCCAATTCTGAGTTGAAAAGTGACTCAGAGGAGTTGGATACTCGTGAAGAAGTTTGGAATAAAGTTTAATTGGCAGCATTTTATTCTTTCTTACTGGTACATAATAGTAGTTCATCTTACAACCACTGGTGTCTTAGTTTCCCCTTTGCCCTCAGAGAGTGCACTGAAAAATCAACTTACAGTAAGACAGATTAATTAGAGAAAAAGCATACAAATTTATTTAACCATGCACACAGAGAGAATCAGAGTGATTCCCCAATTTCCCAGTGGGGTCCAAACACTTACATAACCTCCTTTTAGAGGCAAGGAGGAAGATGAAGAATACAGATAATTCTGATGAGGGCATTAAATGATTACTGGAAAAAATGAGACTTGGGAGAATGAGTGGATTGCAGAGGGGTTGGGTGGTGAACAGAGAGTGACTTGTGGTTCTGTTTGGAAGTTGAATGAACAGAGAGACGGGCATTGTTTTGTAAAAAGGTTAGGGCTGGTCTGGTTCCGTTCTTTCTCTCCTTTCTTGAAATAGATGATAAGATTACAGGGAAAGAAAGGAAAAGCAATTGTTCATCTTGTGGTTCCATCCAATCCTTATGAAGACAGGGGAAAAGTCTCTTCCAAGGCCTGTTGATTTCAAAGGGTTTTCAATTCAAAATATTCATTATATCAGGGAGCCGTATTTTGGGGTGAAACTCTCTGTGCTCTTCAACCTCCATTCACATCTTAGGGGTCATTTAATATCAAAAACCTACTTAACTATAGTATCATTAAGGCCACATATTTCTGGCCTTTGCATGAAAATATCTTGAGAGATCTTTGCAAATTCCTTTTAAAACTTTGAATGTCTGGCCGGGCGCGGTGGCTCAAGCCTGTAATCCCAGCACTTTGGGAGGCCGAGGCGGGTGGATCACGAGGTCGAGAGATCGAGACCATCCTGGTCAACATTGTGAAACCCCGTCTCTATTAATACAAAAAAATTAGCTGGGCACGGTGGCGCGTGCCTGTAATCCCAGCTACTCAGGAGGCTGAGGCAGGAGAATTGCCTGAACCCAGGAGGCGGAGGTTGCGGTGAGCCGAGATCGCGCCATTGCACTCCAGCCTGGGTAACAAGAGCGAGACTCCGTCTCAAAAAAAAAAAAAAAAAAAAAAAAAACTTTGAATGTCTAATGTAGAATGCCTTTTCCTAATCTATCCATCTAAATAAATAAATTTATCATTAAAATAAATAAATAATGAAAGAATAAAGGATAACAAAACTGAGTTAAATCTAATGTGACTATTTAGTGAGAGTGTATGGGGGCCTTGGAAATATAATGACTGGCACTTAGAATAGGTCAGTACTCAGTTAATATTTGTTGATCCAAACATAACTTTTCATTGATAAATGAGCAGAAGATCTTGCTTGTGGCTCTTGCTATGAAAAAAAGCCTATTTCTCTACACCTGTCAAGGACATCTGCTTTGGGAAGTCCTACACACAGCTTAGGTCCACATCAGAGTATGAATTGACTATTCGCTAATCATGTAAATATTATTGCTGAAATGAAAACATGATTGAGGCTAGAAGTGTGAACCAAATGCAGAAAGTGCCAGCTCTTTAATGGAAGCAATTCATTAGGCATCATCTTTAAGTCTGGTGATAGGTCCCAGGGTGTTAATCAAATCAAATATCACCGGCTGCTGAGAGAACAGGCTCTTTCAGGAAGCATTCATAATACTAAGCAGGAGAGAGATGTGGCACTAAAATGCATTTTCTGAGGCTCCAATAGCTAAGGACACCTATAGAAGAATTGTGGGAAACTCCTATATAGGCATCTCCGTAACAGATCAGATAAACACTGTCTTGAGTTAGTTGAAGTGGTGAGAAAAGCCTAGGTTAGGATACCAGACAGAGCTGGGTTCAATTCTTGCTTCTGCTTTTACTAGCTTTGGAAAATCAGCTAGTTCTCTACAGATTCACAGGATTAATGTTTGGGATTATATCAGTTGCTGGTAAGATACTTACAAGCAGCAAAATAATTAGCACCATCCCTGAAACCATCCTATGGGATCCATACAAACTTGCACCCATTGGAAAAATCTTAGGTTTGTCCCATTATCTCTGGCCCATTGTTGATTGCAGAAGCCAAAGGGTTATAAGAGCAACACAGGTATTTGAGCTACATATAGTTTCCTTTAGGGGACTTGGTGCTATCAGAGGAGGTCAACATATTAGAAAACAAGTTTTTTAAAAAGTAGAAGTCATAAAGTTGAAGAATTCAGTGGCTTCTCCAGGGGCAGAAATACCTGATTTATGAACAGTCATTATCCTGAACTGTTTTATAGAAGTGATATAACTGATTGATTTTTTATAAGCATTCCAAGTGTTGCACAGCAAGTTTTGATGCTTCCAACTAGCCAATGAAGTAAGCAATGAAAGTGAGTTTAAGACATTTACCTGTATCTAAACCGGAGTAAATTTAAGATAAAGCTTTGTACATTTTGAGTAGAGAGTAACAGAGTGGTCTTAAGACTTGGGTTTGGGCTAGGTGCGGTGGCTTACCCCTATAATCCCAGCACTTTGGGAAGCCAAGGCAGGTAGATCACCTGAGGTCAGGAGTTCGAGACCAGCTGGCCAATGTGGTGAAACCCCATCCCTACTAAAAATGAAAAAATTAGCCAGGTGTGGTGGTGCGCATCTATAATTCCAGCTATTTGGGAGGTTGAGGCAGGAGAATCACTAGAATCCAGGAGGCAGAGGTTGCAGTGAGCCGTGATGGTGCCATTACACTTTAGCCTGGGCAATGAGAGCAAAACTCTGTCAAAAAAAGAAGGAAAGAAGAAAGGAAAGGAGAGGAGAGGAGGGGAGGGGAGGGAGGGGAGGGGAGGAGAGGAGAGGAGAGGAGAGGAGAGGAGAGGAGAGGAGAGGAGAGGAGAGGAGAGGAGAGGAGAGGAAGAAGGAAGGAAGGATATGACTATATTTGGGTTCTAGAGTCAGACCACCTAGCTTGGGATCCTGGCTCTATCATTCATCAGGTGTGTGATCTGGGGGCAAGTTACTTCTCTTGCCTCCATTTCCTCGTTCACTTAATGGAATAATTACTTCATAGGATGATCCTGAGGATTAAATAAAATAATCTTTAGAAACCTCATCACAGGGAATGATAAAATAAACATTCTGAATATTACAGAAACAAATGGATTGATAAGCAACATTTTTTTCCTAATTAGTTCTACATATTTTCTTTTTAATTTCCACATCAGTATCATGAGCTTAGAACCTGAGTACCCACTCAATACCCAAGTGTCTGGGGATTGGGAACCATTTTCATTAGTAGCTACTCTGAAAAACAGCATTCATTCTTCATATGGTGTTTATAGGCATCAACATGACGTAATGTTTAAGAGCAATAATTACAGTGTCAGACTTCTGAGTTTGAATCCTCATTTACTGGTACCTTAAAAAGGTGCTTAACCTCTTTGGGCCTTGGTGGCCTTGTCTGTTAAATGGGTATTCCATATAGTTTAAATGAGGTAATAGGTATGAAGTGCTCATATCAGTGCCAGGCACATAGAAATTATTCAGTGCTTCATGGTCATTGACTTACACTGTTAATCAAGCATTTCCCAGAAAAAAAAAATGAAGTTAAGTGGTGATATCATGAAGGATTTTTCTTTATCTTGTAAATAATATACTGAGCTTTCAATTTCGTAACATTCAAGATGAAATGCTGAAGGATACCTATGCCAGAATCTTTTTTCATGGTCAAACATTAAAGACAGAGCGAGGGTATATTTAAGTAGAAATAACAAATACATGGCATACATACCCACGCCCCATACCAGGACTGTGACAGACATTACTAATCCATCTTGGCTTTCTTTCAGCTTCTGAATCTTTCTCAACATAATATTCTGGGCAACCATTGTCAGTTGGATTGGTATATGAAATAAAGCTTATTTTCCATCTTTGTTCCAGTATCATCTCTTTAGAAGTGTTATTTTCCCTGGAGGATAAAAAAATTTATGGGTTTTCAAGTAAACCTGCCCCCCCACCCCATGAAGTCCCAATCAATCTCGTTTTGTTTTGTTTTTGTTTTTGAGACAGTCTCACTCTGTCAACCA
Source organism: Aotus nancymaae (assembly GCF_030222135.1). NCBI lineage: Eukaryota > Metazoa > Chordata > Mammalia > Primates > Aotidae > Aotus > Aotus nancymaae. The sequence goes on from NW_026988455.1 coordinate 14,199,968, forward strand.
GGCTGGAGTATAGTGGCATGATAACAGCTCACTGCAGCTTCTGCCTTTCAGGTTCACACAATTCTCCTGCCTCAGCCTCCCAAGTAGCTGGGATTACAGGTGTCTTTCACCATGCCCAGATAATTATTATAGTTTTAGTAGAGACAGGTTTTCACCATGTTGGCCTGGCTGGTCTCAAGCTCCTGACCTTGAGTCATCCACCTGCCTCAGTCTCCTAAAGTGTTGAGGTTACAGGTGTGAGCCACCACACGCAGCCCCAATCAAACTTTTAAATGATGCAAGATAATCATCCCTCATATCCTTAAGCAGTGTGAGTTATATAAAAGAAAAAAAGTTGACTGGCAGTACCCATCTATTTTTTGTGCTTCTTTGGAAGATGCTGCCAAGACAGATGACAGTGACAGCTGCAATTAAAAAAAAATTGCTAGAGTCTAACAAAATTATCTGGAATGTGGTTTCCTTAGTTGTTGACTCAGTGAATACTTTTCCGGAAAGACAGCCAGGTTATATTACCTAGTAGATTGTGCAGCTGGGCATCTTCCATTTTATCTTAAGAGAAAGTTACAGATGGCTAAATGTGAACGTTGTTCCTAGATGTTGATTGGTTGGTACCCATTTAACTCTAGATGCTATAGCATCTTTATTTATTTATTTATTTTTGAGACAGAGTCTTGCTCTGTCACCCAGGCTAGAGTGCAGTGGCGTGATCTCAGCTTACTACAACCTCTGCCTCCTGGGTTCAAGTGATTCTCCTGCCTCAGCTGCCCGAGTAGCTGGGATTACAAGCGTTTGCTACCACACCCAGCTAATTTTTGTATTTTTAGTAGAGGCAGGGTTTCACCATGTTGGCCAGGCTGGTCTCAAACCTCTGACCTCAAGTGATCTATCCACCTCAGCTTCCCAATGTGCTGGGATTGTAGGTATGGTCTGTAGCATCTTATAATTACAGGATTGTTACTTATATCATCATCATGTGACCTAGTTCTTCAAGAAAGTATAGATATACTTGCTATGTGCCATTTACAAGGAAATATGTACTCACTGTAGAAAAAGTTTCACCTCTGACAAATCAGTGGAAAATGGGCAAAGAAAATGAAGAGTTAAAGTTCAGAACAGAGAAAATACAAAAAGCTAGCAAAAATGTAAAGAGATGCTCAAAGTTTTTTGACAGAAAAATGTAAAATAAATTAACAATGAGATATTCCTTTATATGTATTAGATTGGCAGAAATTATGAAGCTGGATAATGCCATGTGTTAGCAGGGATGTGGTGGTAGGAAGCTGAATAATGGCATGTGTTAGCTGGGTGTGGTGGTAGGAAGCTGGATAATGCCATGTGTTAGCAGGGACCATGGTAATGCTTACACACTGCTGCTGGGATTGTAGACTGGTGTAGAAATTCTGCAGAGGACTCTAGTGGTAAGGGCAGATTAGACCTGTATATACTTTCTGACCTGGCAAGCCAAATCCATTCCTGTATATGTATATCACAAAGTGTATACATATATACACTTACAATGAAGTTGTTCTCATGTTGCTAATAAAGACATACCCAAGACTGGATAATTTATAAAGAAAAGAAGTTTGATGGACTCACAGTTCCACATGGCGGGAGGCCTCACAATCATGGCGGGAGGTGAAGGAGGAACAAAGGCACATCTTACATGGTGGCAGGCAGGAGAGCATGTGCAGGGGAACTGCCCTTTATGAAACTATCAGATCTTGTGAGACTTACTCACTATCACGAGAATGTGGAAAAACCTTATTCATTATCATGAGAGCATGGGAAAACCTGCCCTCATGATTCAATTACCTCCCACTGGGTCCCTCCATGATATATGGGTATTATGGAAATTACAATTCAAGATGAGATTTGGGTGGGGACACATCCAAACCATATCACAAAAAAATTATCCAAAAGTTTCCAAGGGTCCTATAGGAATAAGGTGATGAAGCACCTAACTTGCCTGGGACCATCATAGTGTACAACTGCTGTCCTTGTGTAATTATTAATATCACCCTTCCATTCTCAAAAGAAGTGTTCTCCCTGTGTGTAAGGCTGGTAATCACAAGATATTCTTGGTGGTGGACAACTGGAGGCAGTTTGAGGAGTGGAGAGGCAAAATGCATTCAATTCACACTATTCAGCAGAAAGCTGGATGAAAAAAGAAACAGGTTGAAGTAGATAAGAATGACATTTGCATATAGTTAAGGCCCATGCATATATAAAACCATATGACTTATAAGAGCACTTACTAACAAAAGGACATTGTTGGAATAATTGCCTTGGGGCAATAGAGGAATCGGAGTGGGATAAAGGAAAAATAAAATGATAGAGATCTTGTTGGACTAAAGATTATAATAAACCATTGAGAAGGGTGATTAACTCAGCTTCAGTATCTGAATTCAAAAAGTAAGGGTTCCACCAAAATAGATGAAAGCAGAGAATTTTTTTTTTAAATTCAAAAAACTAAACTCTGGCTTCTCTTGTGAAATTGGTATTTATATATTTAATTAATTTATTTATTTTCTTTGAGGTTCCAAAGACATTTAAGGCTGCCTAGTAAGTATCTTAAGTAGAACAATATAAATATAAAATTATTTGAATGAAGAAGCAGAACTGAGTGTATACAGAAATAAGAAAGATAAGGCAAAGCCAGCAGAAGGTTAACATCTAAAATTCACACCAAAAAGACCTGTCAATCAGCTAGAAATGGGTCTCAGGTTTGGTGCTAAGTTGTCCAGCAGGAAATACAAAGAAGGAGATGCCCTCATGTCCATGATCCTTGTTATCTGTAATAAGAGCCACCACAAAACCATTCTAAGTACTAGAAAGCAGCATGCATTTCCCATTCTGAGATCAGAGCGAAATTTTTCCCTTGGGCTCTTATAAGGAGGGCACTGTGTAATGAAATAGCGACCTAGAAAACTAATTTCTACAGCATGAGTCATTCTAAAGCAATATGGAAAACCAAAATGTTAATTTATTCTAACAGAGTTTGGGGTCCTTGAATTTCCACAAAATAACCAGGTTTCAGTTTCAAATTAGTTCAGGAAATATTCCTAGGTGTGCAATAAACCTTTGGGCCCTCAGAGGTTGGGCTTTTCCATTTGATCGGGCCAGGAATTCCTGATCATAGTCATAAGAAAAATGAAGGATTCTTTTTCCAGATTCCAAGAGTGCCACTGTCATTATACTCCTGAGGAGACAGGTGGTAGATAAGGAGAGAACGTCTTCCTCCTCTCTTCCTGAAACGATTTCAGTAGCCATAACTGACTAAAAAACAAATACAGTCATTGATATAGAGATCACAGAAAGTAAATTTACTATGTGGGAACAGGTATTACCCTAAGAGTAAAACCAGTAAAAAGCAATGCATAATAGAAGAGTTTAGGGGCAGACATCTGAAGAAGGAATCCACCCTGAGAGATTATCTCCAAATGGACATGTAGGGTGTGTGTGTGTGTGTGTGTATGTGTGTGTGTGTGTGTGTCTGTGAGAGAGGAGAGAGAGAGAGAGAGAGAGAGAGTGTGTGTGTGTGTGTGTGTGTGTGTGTGATTCTAGTACATTCCAGTTTTGGAGCAAGGGTAGCTCCTTAAGTTCTTTTGACACTTGGTTGATATAATCCCTGAGCATCATTCAGTTATATTTGATTTTGTATTCATCAAGGAACCTCTGCTTATTAATTCAGTTCCATGTGGTAGATTGATACCTGAATAGCTGTAACTATTTCCCTCTCAGTATCTGGGCCCACATGCAATATGACTTTGCAACTCATCCCCTCAAAGGGTAGAAACTATTTCTTCACCCCCTCCAACGTAGGCTAGCCTTATAATTGGTTTTGACCAATAGAATGTGGTGGAAGTGATGGTGTTACCAGAAAGGGGTCCCAGTCCAGACTCCAAAAGAGGGTTCTTGGATTTTGTGCAAGAAAGAATTTGATGTGAGTCCGTAAAATGAAAGCAAGCTTATTAAGAAAGAAAAGAATGGCTACTCCATAGGCAGAGCAGTGGCATAGGTTGCTTGACTGAGTAAATTTATGGTTATTTCTTGATTATATGCTAAACAAGGAATGGATTATTCATGAGTTTTCCAAGAAAGGGGCAGGCAATTGCTGGAACTGAGGGTTCCTTTCCCTTTTAGACTATATAGGGTAACTCAGACATTGTCATGGCATTTGTAAACTGATGGCGCTAATGGGAGTGTCTTTCAGTGTGCTAACACATTATAATTAAAGTATAATGAGCAGTGACAACGACCAGAGGTTACTTTCATCCCAATCTTGGTTTTGGTGGGTTTTTGCTGGCATCTGACCACATTCTGTTTTATCAGCAAGGTCTTTATGACCTTTGTGGTACCAGTCCTGCCAACTTTCTATAGCATCCTTGGACTGAGAATGCCTAACCTCCTAGGAATGCAGCCCAGTAGGTCTCATCCTCACTTTACCCAGCCCCTTTCCAAGATGGAGAAACTAACAATAGTGTGTCCGTTCTAAGCCTAGTCATCAAGAGGCCTTGAAAACTTAGCTCTTCCTCTCTCTTTCTCTCTTTCTCTCTGAACCCTGCACAACCCCATGGGGTCACACTCAGGCCAACCTGTTCAGTGATGAGAAATGAGGCCTGTTGACTCCTGTTACCCTGGTTGATGGCCACACAACACCAGACATGTGTGTGGGGCCTTCTTTGATCAGCCAGCCTGTAATCCAACCACTGGCTAACCAAAGGCCTGAGAAGGCCCAGGAGAGATTAAACTGAGCCTGGCCTAGATTGTCAGAACTTTCTAGCTGATCTTAGATACATGAGGAAAAAACAAATGATTACTTGTTTTAAGTCTCTGATTTGTATCCATTGAAATACAAGAAAAAGTCTCTGAGTTTTGCATGGTTGTTACACAGTAAGAGCTAACTGCTATTAGGAGAGTATCCTGATGTGAGTGTTTTGACTAGTAGAAAATTCTGTTCTATTAAAATAAAGACATTATAAATTAGAAACAAAAACCTGAGCATTCTAGTATGTGTTTTAGGATCTTATAAGTCAGCTGGCATGAAAGTTTTGGAGAATATGAGTAACTCTGAATAGGTGGACAGAGCTAAATTTCTGGCTTTCAAGATAGACCATCAGAGCCTAGACAAAGGACTTTCAAATCACTCCACCTGGAATTGCGAGCATTAGCATGATGAGACTGCCATTCAGATCTACTGTGAATAAAATGTCTTAAAGTTTAAGTCACCAATTCCCCATTACCTCTTAGTTTTCATGACAGAGGGTGGTTTTCTCTTAGAGCATCTTTAATTTCTCCTGCATTGCTTCACACCTGCTAGCTGCTGTGAGTTCTCTAACAGTTCCTTTCTTAACCTGTGTCTTCCATGCTGTTGGTCTGTGTCTCACCACCTCTCCTCAGGGAAATGAAGAGGGGTTATACCCAAAAGTACCTGTCATAAGGCAAGCTGGAGAATAGCAACTTTTAACTGCCTTCTTCCATGCTTTCTGTGACCAGTTCTGACCTCCTTATATTTTCGTTTGAGTTTTGCCCTCAGTTTTGTTGTGAGGAATTTGGCTGGGCTTAATGCTTGTGGCAGAGGGAGAGGCACAGGTAGGCCTGGTCCCGCTCTCCTGTGAGAAGCCAGTGTATCTTATGCTGTGGCTGAGTCTCATTATGGCCATTGCTGCTGGGCTGGCAGATCATTTGAAAGCAGAATGGAGGCCTCTGGGATTCACTAATGACACCTGGGGAGATGGAACAGGAGTTTACTGTCTTGGGGCATCATTGTGAAAGTGTGCCTGCCTGTGTCCTGCAAGAAATGACAGATTTCTTTCCTCTCATAAATGCTAAGAGTAGAACCAGAATTCTTGGGATATCCATACAGGAAAATAAGCAGGATTTAAGATTTTTAAGATTCGGTTTATAAAAGTATAGAGTCTCCAGTGAGAATTCCAAAAGTGCAGTAGGGGAAGGAGAGGAACAAGGGCTGAAATACTACCTGTTGGGTACCGGGTTCGCTACTTGGGCGATCATTAGAAACCAAAATCTCAGCATCGCATAATATACCCATGTAACAAACCCCCTAAATCTAAAATTTAAAAAATAAAGCTTTAAAAATAAAAAAGCAAAAAGAAATCACTGAAAATTTTATTGGTGTACTTTTAACCAAAGTTAAAAGTTTTAAGTGTCCAAAATTGCATTATTTCAATAGGTAATCCCTATTAAAAATAAAAATGAAAAAATAAGATATCTAGAAACTTTGAGGATATTTTTGTGACCCCACACTTTTTCCTTTTCAGAAATGAAAGAGAGCACTAGAGCAAAATGAATCCTGGAACGGGAATGGAATGCCTGGATTTGGAAGACCCAGTGTAAGGAAGCGTCACAGTTGGGAAGCATCCTGGCCATGCCATGGTAAAGGTATGCCTCATGGCAAGTTATTTAGCTTTTCTGAGATTTCATGAAGTGAGAATGGTATTAAATTTGTCACAGGATTAAGTAACTTAAACATATGTAATTCCTAGCCTGAAACCTGGAGCAACTAACTTGATAAATGTTAGTCCTCTTTTTGCCTTTTCTGACTTTTTGTTTTATTATTGTTTGCTTGCTTGTAGATGTATTTTTTAATGCTATAGAACAAAGAATGAGTTTTTAGAAAGCAAGACGACATTTATACAAAAGTCCTTAAGCTGCATTTTTTACCTAATAATTTCCTTTATGTAAATGTGTGCTAAAATAATGGTTGAAACAAAAAAACACAGAGCTATAGACATGGCAATCCATCATTGCTTCAAATATGTCCTTCCTGGACATTTTGCCATTTGCCTTATTTTAAAAAGCACATACTTTCTTCATCCTTATTTTTAAAAATCATTTATTTGTGTTATTTGCGTCTTATTTTCCTATTAATGTTTTGATACAGTCAGATTATTTCCTTCTTCAAATCATTAAAAAAAAATAGACCAGTTAAGCCCCCTGGGCCTAACATGAATCACTGCCTTCTAAAAAAAAAAAAAAAATGTCAAACAGTCTTATTTCTTTAATCTATGCAGACATTTTTTCCAGGAGAAGCCAAATGCTGGATTGTAACTCATTTTGTGTGTTCATGCATCTATGGAGAGATATTTCTTAGTAATAACTATGCCAATCTTTCATAATGTTTAGTCAAAGCAGAGTACACTGAGAAAACGGTCAAAAAAGCCCTCAAAGTAGAGGAAAGAGAATTTGTCTTGACTGGTTATACAGTCTTGAAGTGGAAAGTTTGTGAAAAATCTCCTAATTGCCTGACTAACCGCCATTATCTGCTTTGTATGCTTGCTTCCTGCTTGCTAACTAGGAAGTCCCTGGAGAAACTGCCACGTTGCCTAAAACCTTTAGTTACTCCCCCCTGCCCCAACCTATAAAAGCTATGTGCTGTTCCAGGCCGGGGTCCAAACCTTTGGGTACGAACCCTTCTGGGCTCACTGGAGGGAAACTGTGTTCCTCCAACCCTCTGAGTGCCGTTTGGGTTTCTTGTCAGGTGAAATTCTTCCACAACAGGCTCATCCTTATATTAGATTCTTCCAAAATGGGTTGCTTTGACAAAATACCCTAAGTAAGCTTTTTAATCTTCCATTTTCTGAACATGAAACTGAAGCCCCAGTATTTCAAATGGCTTGAAATATGGACCATGAATTTGAACAAAGGGCTGCTTGACTTTAAAATCTATATTCTTGTTTCTATTCCCAGCTGCCTCCAAGGCAGTGATTCTTACCCTTGGCTACACATTGGAATCATCTGGGAAGCTTAAAAAAAAAAAACAATGCCTGCGACGTGGGGAAGATGGGTGAACAGGAACAGCTCTGGTCTGCAGCTCCCAGGAGGATCAAAACAGAAGGCATTTATAAAGTTTATAGGGTATTCAAATAGGAAGAGAGGAAGTCAAATTGCCTCTGTTGCAGATGACTTGATTGTATATTTAGAAAACCCCATCATCTCAGCCCAAAATCTCCTTAAGCTGATCAACTTCAGCAAAGTCTCAGGATACAAAATTAATGCGCAAAAATCACAAGCATTCCTATACACCAACAATGGACAAACAGAGAACCAAATCATGAGCAAAATCCCATTCATAATTGCTACAAAGAGAATAAAATGCCTAGGAATTCAGCTTATAAGGGATATGAAGGATCTCTTCAAGGAGAACCACAAACCATTGCTCAAGGAAATGAGAGAGGACAGAAAAAAATGGAAAAAAGTTCCATGCTCATGGTTAGGAAGAATCAATATCACGAAAATGGCCATACTGCCCAAAGTAATTTACAGATTCAATGCTGTCCCCATCGAGCTACCATTAACTTTCTTTACAGAATTAGAAAAAACTAGTTTAAATTTCATATGGAACCAAAAAAGAGCCCACATAGCCAAGACAATTCTAAGCAAAAGGAACAAAGCTGGAGGCATCACACTACCTGACTTCAAACTATAGTACAAGGCTACAGTAACGAAAATAGCATGGTTCTGGTACCAAAACAGAGATATAGACCAATAGAACAGAACAGAGGCCTCAGAAATAATGCTGCACATCTAAAACCATCTAATCTTTGACAAACCTGACAAAAATAAGCAATAGGAAAAGGATTTCCTCTTTAATAAATGGTGTTGGGAAAATGGGCTAGCCATATGCAGAAAATGGAAACTGGACCCTTTCCTTATACCTTATATAGAAATTAACTCAAGATGGATTAAAGACTTAAACATAAGACCTAAAATCATGAAAACCCTAGGCAATACCATTCAGGACATAGGCATGGGCAAAAACTTCATGACTAAAGCACCAAGAGCAGTGGCAACAAAAGCCAAAATTGACAAATGGGACCTAATTAAACTAAAGAGCTTCTGCACAGCAAAAGAAACTATCATCAGAGTGAACAGGCAACCTACAGAATGGGAGAAAATTTTTGCAATCTATCCATCTGACAAAGGGCTAATATCCAGAATCTATAAGGAACTTAAACAAATTTACAAGAAAGAAACAAACAACCCAATCAAAAAGTGGGTGAAGGATATGAACAGACACTTCTCAGAAGGCATTTTTGCAGCCAAAAACATGAGAAAAGGCTCCTCATTACTGGTCATTAGAGAAATGTAAATCAAAACCACAATGAGATACCATCTCATGCCAGTTACAATGGCGATCACTAAATAATCAGGAAATGAGATGCTGGAGAGGATGGAGAGAAATAGGAATGCTTTATATTGTTGGTGGGAGTATAAATGCGTTCATCCATTGTGGAAGACCATGTGGTGTTTCCTCAAGGATCTAGAATCAGAAATACCATTTGACCCAGCAATCCATTATTGGCTGTATACCTAAAGGATTATAAATAATTCTATAAAGACACATGCACACGTATGTTTACTGCAGCACTGTTCACAATAGCAAAGACTTGGAACCAACCCAAATGTCTATCAGTGATAGACTAGATAAAGAAAATGTGGCACATATACACCATGGAATACTATGCAGCCATAAAAAAAGATGAGTTCATGTCCTTTGCAGGGACATGGATGAAGCTGGAAACCATCATACTCAGCAAACTAACACAGGAACAGAAAACCAAACACTGTATGTTCTCACTCATAAGTGGTTGTTGAACAATGAGAACCCGTGGACACAGGGAGGGGAACATCACACACCGGGGCCAGGGCATGGAGGGCTTTGGGAGGGATAGCATTAGGAGAAATACCTAATGTAGATGATGGATTAATGGATGCAGCAAACCACCATGGCACGTGTATATGTATGTAACAAACCTGCACATTCTGCACATGTATCCCAGAACTTAAAGTATAATAAAAAATAACAATTCCCATCATAATACTAAATAAGGAGAACAAAATTGGAGGAGTCACACTACCCGACTTCAAGACTTACTATAAGGTTTCCGTAATTGAGATAGTATTACACTGGTGAACGGATAGGAACATAGGTCAATGCAGTGGAATAGAGGGCCCAGAAATAGACACATCCAAATATATTCAATTGATCTTTGGCAAAGAGCAAAGGCAATTCAGTGGAGAAAGGATAAGCTTTTCTACAAATGGTGCTGGCACAACTGAAAGTCTGTATGTACAAAGAAAACGAACCTAGATACAGACCTTACACTTTCACAAAAGTTAACTCAACATGGATCATACATCTAAATGCAATATACAAAACTGTAAAAGTGTTAGAAGAAGACATAGGAGAAGAGCTATGTGACCATGGTTTGATAATGAGCTTCTGGATATGTGACCTAAAGCATGATTTATGAAAGAAAAAATTGATAAGCTGGACGTTATTAAAATTAAACATTTATGTTCTGTGAATGACACTGTTAAGAAAACCAAAAGCTAAACCACAGACTGGGAGAAAATATTTGCAAAACATATATCTGATAAAGTGCTTGTATCTGAAATGTACAAAAAACTCTTAAAACTCAACAATAAGAAAGCAATCAAATTTTAAAATGGTCAACTGAACAGATACCTCACCTGAGAAGATATACAGATGAAAAATTAGCATGTGAGAAGACATTCAACATCATTTATGATTAGGGAATTGCAAATTCCAATAATGAAATACCATTACATATCAATCAAAATGACTAAAATTTTAAAAAAACTGACAACATCAATTGCTGACAAAGATGTGGAGAAACAGAAAGTCCCATTCATTGCTGGTGAGAATGCAAAACAGTACAGCCACTTGGGAAGACAGTTGGGCAATTTCTTACAAAGCTTAACATAGTCTTACCATACTGTCTAGTAATCAAATACATTTACTGATTTGAAAACTAAGTTGTGGACTTGAAAACTTATATCCATACAAAACCTGCATGTGAATGTTTATGGTAGTTTTATTCGTAATTGCTAAAACTGGAAGCAACCAAGATGTCCTTCAGTAGGTGATGGACAAACTGTGGTACATCTATGCAATGGACTATTATTCAGCAATAAAAGAAAATGAACTATCAAGCCAAAAATAGACATGGATGGATCTTACATACATCTTGCTAAGTGGAAGAAGCCAGTATGTTAAGGCTACACATTATATGATTCAAAGTCAATGACATTCTGAAAAAGGCAAAACTATAGAGATAATAGAAACATTAGTGATTCCCAGGAGCTTAGAGAAAGGGGGAGAGGGTTGAATAAGGGAAGCATAGGGGATGTTTAGGACAATTAAACTATTCTATATTAATACTGTAATCATGGTTATATAACTTTATGCATTTGTCAAAACCTATAGAACTTTATCACATGAAGAGTGAACTTTAATGTATGCAAATCTTTAACAAATCATTTAAGGGATTGGAGGATTCAAGGATGAAATGCAAAATTATGACAAAACACGCTAACTGTATCACAGATGTATTAAAAACAACCTCACTGAAAAATATGAAGGAAAACTGGTGCTGACCTAAACAACTTTAGAAATCAATGGAGTCTATAAGACTGAAGGCTATAAAGGAGCCTGTAACATAAGCATTTTACTCTAGCTGATAAAGTTGCTTCCTGTGGAAGTACAGGTTAGCAATTCTGACACTGCTATACATGCACACCGGAATAGAGCAATTAAGTGAATAGATGGACAATGGTGAGAGCCAAGTGTCTCACTGTTGGTGTGAAAGGTTACAGATAAGCAAAAGGAGGCTGGAATCATCTACGAGGTAATGGATTAGAATTGGAGATACCATATCAACTCCTATTAGCTTAATGTAGATATTGATGATTACATATAGAAACATGTACAGATATATGTATTTTTATATATAGGTTAGTGTACACACACATATTTCCTTGCTCTGCCAGCTGAGAGGGCCTAGAATTAATGACACCCCAGCAGCAATGAGTATACCTAGCACCAGGATCTTGGTTTCTAATATTATTCTCCAACTAAATGAACCACAGCTTGGATGACTGGCTGATTCTAGGATGAGAGAAGACAATATAGAAGGTGTGCATGGAGCATCTTGTATGCCAAAAAGTAAGGAAGTTCCAGGAAAAACAAACTCACACACATGCACACACACAAAACAATGGGGATATGTCAAAGGGTCATGGAGCCAACTGCAAGAACTACCAGTGGCCAAAGTTGGAACATTTGAGCAACGAAATAAATACAGTACTTTAGTATCGACTTGAAACCCAAAACATAAAATAAATATATATGCATCCATGCATATGTGATGTGAATACATTATTGAATAAATAAATAAATGGAGAATAGGAAAATTTCCTGTGCTAAATAATTCTGATTTATGTGGATATTCTGCTCTCAAGAAAGTAGAACATAACTCTCCCATTCCTTAAGTGTGGGTTAAACATAGTCATTTTATTCCAAAGAGTACAATATGGAAAGGGGGAAAAAAGAGTAACTTTATACTACAGAAACCTGACATACATTACTTTAGCCAGGTGATCAAGGTCAACATCAATGTCATGTTGATAGTATGTGCCCTTGATCAGATGTGATGAGAATGGCACTTTAATTCTATGGTGTTCTTCACAAAAGCACATAATCTCAATCTAATCATGAGAAAAACATCAGACAAACCCCAACTGAGAGACATTCTGCAAAATATCTGATCAGTATTTCTCAAAAAAGTCAAGGGCATCAGAAACAAGGAAAATCTGAGAACTGTTACAGCCAAGAAGAACCTAAGGACACATGAAAACACATAAATGTAATGGGGTATTCTGGATGGAATCTTGGAAAAAGAAAAAGGATATTAGGGAAAATCTAAAGACATGTAAATAAAATATAGACTTTAGCTAATGGTAATATATCAGCATTGGTTCATTAACTGCAGGAAATGTGCCAGGCTCATATAAGGTATTATTAATAGGCAAAACTTGATGTGGTATATATGGAAACTTTCTGTATTACCTTTGCAGTTTTTCTGTAAACCTAAAACTGTTCTAAAATAAAGCATTTATTTAAAGAAATATATATAATGCCTGAGTACCACCCCAGAAATACTGACTTACTTGATCTGAGGTGTGTCCTGATCCTTGGGACTTTTAAACACCTCCCAGGTGGTTCTAATTTGTCTCCAGCAAACCACTACTCTTTCTTCCTTCTGCTCTTTTGTTTAATTATAGTAAATGCTCTGACTTTATCCCTGATAAAAATAGCAGTGTGCCTTAATGATTTTTGTTGTTTGAATGCAGCAGTTCTTTAAATGTACAGCCAGTGATATGGAACCTACTGATATTTCTCATTAAATAGAAAATCTTGTCCAAGAAGCTTAAAATGCCTTAAAGAGTTTAGGTAAAGAGACAGTGAAGGGCAGATTACGCTAAATATATTGTCGGTTTAAATCTGTACATGGTAGAAATACCTTTATTTTCTCTCTGCCATGCTATCCCATATGTACTTGGAGATGAGATATCTCCTAAACTTTAGGTGCAAAGCGTTTAGTTTTAATTAGGTAGTAGATTTATTCTCCAGAATTTGATTGTGACAAATGAGATAAAAGCGTTACCTGCTGGTAAATAAAGCATAAAGGTTCAGGAACCACAAACTGAAACAAGCCGTCTATTTTTCTCCTGCAGGGAAGCTGGCAGCCTGGGCTCCTGGAGATTGTATCTGGTGCTGGAGAAGACTGGCTCCCACAGTCAGTGAGAAAGAAATTTTACTTACCCAGCACCCAGATGAACTTTGGTGAGGAGAGGAGGTGGAGAGGTCAAGGAGCCTTGCTTTTTCACTTGCAATTATGGCACTTCCTTTGGAAATGGTAAGACTATATTTTTAGACTTACACTATTAACTTAAAATCCTAATAGGTCAGGAAGATGGCTTTATGCACATTAAGGCATGCAAAAGATTTATTTTTCCTATCATTTTTCTTCCTCAAATAGTCATTAGTAGGAATTCTTGCTTTTTGTTAACACCTGTAAGAATATTAACAGACCAGAAAACATTTGTTGATTGGGTGTTACACTATGTTGGCACTGAAGTAGAAATTTTAAAGGTTAAAAATATGTAACAGTGGCTTTTTATTCATTCATCCAAGCAATATTTACTTGAATGCATATCATGCATCAGGCTTCTGCTAGGTACTGGAGATTTTAAAAAATAATAAAGCAAACCAAAGAAACTAAGTGAGATCGGGTCTCCTTTCTTAAGTTGTCCTCAGTCTAAAACCTTATTGTTTAGGTCAGTGGTTCTCAATCCAGGGTGATTTTGCCCCCCAGAGGACGTTTGACAGTTTCCTGGAGAAATACTCAACTACTGCTACTGGGAGGGATGGGGGATGCTATGGAATCTAATGAGTAGAAGCCAGCAATGCTGCTAAACATCCTATAAAATACCATTCAGCCCCCAACAATTGGATTATCAGACCCAAATGTCAATAGTGTCGAAGTTGAGAAATCTGCAAACCCACTGGGCTCTTCCTTAAACAGAGAGCACATTCACCATGTGTGAATTAAACAAAGCAAGCTTTAAAGCCACCTTCTGCCCTCCTTCTACCAGGTGGGTTTGGAATATTGAAGGGTCCCTCCCTAGCTCAGGGGAGAGTAAATGTTATCGTCATTTATAACATTTATTCTTGTTATACCCCCCGGTCTCTCAGGTGGGGTATGGTGGTGGCACTGTTCAGCAGAAGGTCAGCAATTCTGTCATCAGCCCAGGCCAGAGACATGTCCTGTTAAATAAGTCTGCCCCAGAGAGAGGACGTGAGATGTTTCCTCTTTGTTGGGAGCAGCCAAGCTTCTATATTCAAGGCCAGTTAAGTGCAAATCCTTTCAAAGCGTATTACTGAAAGATAATGACAGTCTTATAATTTAAGCGTAATATTTGCACCTAAATTGAAACTACCATCAAAATTTTGCATTGTTTTACTTCTGTGTAAGTACTAACTGCAAAGTCTGAAAGGAAGAAGTAACCTTACAATCATGCTGTTCAGTGTAGCTACTAGCCACATGCCGCTGTTTAAATTAGTTGACATTAAATAAAATTTAAAATTTTATTCTTCAGTGGCACTAGTCACATTGTAAGTGTCCACTAGCCATGTGACTACTGGCTACTGAATTGGACGGTGTGGGTACAGGACATTTCCATCATCACAGGAAGTTCTGTTGGACAACATTGTCCTAGAGGGCTCCATTTTGAAGGATCCTTATCAATATGCACAGTTATTTCTAAAAAAAAGGCTTGTTTCCTAGCAGCTGAGGCACTGGGGCAATACTTTGCATTCTCTCATGATTGTCTGTTAGAAAGGCACAGATATGTTCTGCTGGGGGGACCATCTCTCTTCAGACATGGAATTTTTGTGAAGGGTTTATGTAATGGATGTGGGATAATGTGTCAGATGATTGAAACTATGATTTTCCAGAAGATATAACAATGTAAAATTCAAATAGGTGACTCCTGTAAGACATTTCTGATCTAAGTCAAGTGTGGATTGTTAAATATTAATTCCATTAAAGTATGTCAGCAGGGAATTAAGATATGTGACCCAAATGTATTTCTTTTTAGTAGCTGAGTGTAATAGAGAAGTAGTGCTCAGTGGATCTCAACTGAAGAAGAGGTGGGTTAAAGGGAGGAGGGGAGCTGCAGAATATTTGGAAAAGATTCTCCATGTTATTCTAATGTACCTAATCCAGATAAGTATAGTTTAGAGATATGGAAAGGATAATTGATTTACCTTTTACTGCTGTATGATTGGGGGAGGGGGAAAGGGTGTGGCTTTTAAAAGTCCCTCCCTTTAGAAATTTTGATTAAGTACAACTTTTAGTGGGGCCTAGACATCCAGTCCATTCTCTCTTGCTGTCTTTCCTTCCAGTGACCCACCTGTCAACCCCTCCCTACCTGGTTATTTAGGATGATCAACTGGCTTTAGAACAATGGCCTTAGGCAGTTTTTTCCAGTATCAAGAGTCTCCAGCAAACTTTTGCAAGCTGTATATCACAATCTATTCTTGGCTGCATTTTTTTGGTCAGTGCCTGAAGTGCTGATATGTGTGCTTACTGATCAAAGCAAGTGTCTCATGCACAGAGGATGCGTTAGCCAGAGAGGGCACTCAGAAGAAATTCAGGAATCCATTTAGTATTGTTGCTCAGGGTGAAAGGTACCCCACTTCCACAGAGAGGTGGTCTATGAGTGTGTGAGCAAGGCTAAAACCATTCTCCTAAAGGACCTGTTCAAGCCATTGAATAACTATTCAGGTAGAGGACCCAGAGTTTGGTCATAAAGCTTTGCCCATTTTTGTTAGTGTTAGAAGGCCATTACTAGCCATATGGAAACCTATCAGTCCATTAGAATGACACCTTGCTCAGCTGATAGGTACAAAACGTCAACACTCTTCCCTCTTACCCCTACTTAAATCTTGAAATTTCACATCAAATTTTCAAGATATGTTAGTCCTGAATGAGTTGATGTTTTTTACTTTCATTTTCTCAAGTTGATTTAGAATAGCTTTACTACGTTCTTTGTTTTCCTCATTTCTGGTTTCACATTTTCTCCTGGTAGAAATCTACTTTTCTCCCATAATATGTAAAATGTTGATCACTTAGAGTTTTTAAAGAATAAGGTGGAACTCACATCATTGCATAACTATCTTTGGTGGCATGATGTCCAACATATGACATTAGGGAAAAAAATCCCACCACCCCCAGAAAATGTCCAACCTTAGCTTCCTCCTCCTTTTAAGGACATAAGAGCCTGGTGGTTGATGATAGAAGAGATGAAACTGTGAAGAGACTGAAGAAACTAGTTCATCAATGGTTGAGATTCCATTTCTAAAACATCTTAGTGTATATTTTTTCTTTTAGTCTGCCTATGCCTATGCCTGGGATGTCAAGAGCTATGAATTGCCCTAAGGTTCAGGGAGCCATTAAGGTTTGTCTTCTCAAGGTATTCAGCTAGAGGGGGATGTGGATCTTAAAATCATGTAGAATTTAGGCTTAACAGATTCATGAATACCTTGAAAAGAAGGCAGGAAAGAATGAAGAAAGAACACTAGAATGGCCTACTAAAGACTGCATCATCCATGAGTAAATATCGAGTGTCTGTTATGGGCCAGGCCCTGTGTAATATAATGTGTTGCTGTAACATGAGAAAAAATATATATTTGGTCTCTGTCCCAGTTTCTGGCACAGAGCTCCTAAAACCTTTGGAAATTCCTGAGTGATAAAGTGTCTTTTGCATGCTAATGAGGTGACTAAAGAGGGCAGTGCTAAGCTAGCTTCAGGATAAGGGTTGGTCACCAGAGGAGCCAACCACCTGATTAGAGGGTTAGAACTGTCAGCTCTGCACTGCCTTCTTCTGCACTCCAGAGAGGGGAGAGGGGCTGGAGATTGAGTTGAATCACCAATGGCCAATGATTTAGTAAATTGTGTCTGCGTGGTAATGATGGTTCCATAAAAACTCTGAAGCAATAAGGCTAAGGGAGCCTCCTGGTTGGTGAGTACATTGACATACGGGAGGGTGCTTACCCAGAAAGGGCATGGAAGAGCTGTGTCCCCTCCCTGCCCCAATACCTTGCCCTGTGCATCACTTCCATTTGGATGTTCCTGAATTGTATCCTTTATAATAAAAGTATAATTGAAAGTAGAGAGCTTTTCTGAGTTCTGTCAGTCATTCTAGCAAACTATTGAACCTGGGGAGAGGTTGTGGAAACCCCCAAATTTGTGGTAGACTGGGCAGAAGTACAGGTAGCCTAGAGACATCATGTACAGCTGGCATCTACAGTGAGGGCTTCTTATGGAACCGAACCCTTACTGTGTGGGGTCTAGGCTAACTCTGAGTAGCTAGTGTCTGAATCAAGTTGAATTGTTGCCACCTAGTTGGCTTCAGAGTGAGGCAGGAAAATGGGGTCTGGTGGCAGGGAACATAAGGCCAATTCACACTTCAGCTATGCCAGGAAATACCCTCTCCATAGGGTGTACGCTGAGTGAATGACTTTGTCACTTTACTTCATCTCTCCCTGTATGTAGGGCGTGCACCAAGTAACCAATGGAATCTTCTGGAGGGTATTTAAACTCCCAAAAATTCTGCAACAGGGCCTTTGAGCTCCTGTGCTCAGGCCAGCTCCCACACTGTGGAGTGTACTTTCATTTTTACTAAATTACTTCATTCCTTCCTTGCTTTATGCATTTTGACTAATGCTTTGTTCAAGCTGCCTAGAACCTGGACACCCTCCACTGGAGGATGAATCAGATAATTTGTTGGTATTGGAATGACATAGCTGGGATTAAAATGGTGAAAAGGAGTAGACATCTTTCTACTCTCAAGATTTACAAATAGTATGCCAATGAGTTTGTTGGGGTTATTTAGCACTCTGCTGTATATTGTCCTATCACCCCCTCCAAATCTTCTCCCTCTGGTCTTTAGAGGTGACCCTCATAGAACACAGTAATGGACATTCTTCTTTCTGTCTGTAGTTGGGTTTGATCAATGGGGTGTCCTGGGAGGAAATTGAAGGGAGTCAGGTAAGTAAACTCAGGGTATTGATTCACCTCACTCACTCCTTGGAAGCCCACCTTGGGCGGTATCTCCTTTCTAGGCAGTCCTCTCAACATGACTTTCTCCTTCCCAGTCTGGCAACTCCTCCTTGTCTCCTTGTGCATAAGGGTGGTGTAAGCACTTCAGTTTCTAATCTTTAGTTTTTGCCTGCAAACCCTTGTGGTGCTATTACATCCTGTATACACCCTTGTAAAAAGTTTCTTATTAAATAAACCTTCTTTGAATTATCCTAAGATGAGTGTTCTGTCTCACTGAGATCCTGACTGATACAAGCATTATCCATTTAAATGTTGGATGTACGCTTGCAAAGTATGTTGAGTTTTGTTTTAGTATATTTGATGCTAAGCCAGCTGTTCAGCTACTTAAGAAGGTGACCCTGGTTTGTAATGATAAAATTGTATTATGGAGTAGGATGTTTATCTTCCTATTTCCTTTGGCAGGAAAGTATATATTCAATGAAGTACAAAGAAGGGGAGCTAGAACGTTAGTTCTGTTTTATAGCATTTAGAATTACAATTTCTGTTGCCAAAATGTTCCTCTTACCCATTATGATTCTGACATTAATACCATATTCCAGGCTTTGAAGATGCATTAATAGTTTGGGATTTTACCAAGATGATACATGCTGATGAGAGGTTGATAAATGTTGCAAAAAGTCCTTGTTATTAACTGTTTTATTGGTGAGATGGAACAGGATAGTAACACTCAGAAGTTTAACGGTTTTGCCTAAAACATGTTTCCTTTCATGAAAAACATTTGAATGAGAGAGAGCCCAGAAATGGGTTGTGAAGAGAGCACAAAATGTGTGCTTTTATTGTTTGCTTGACAGAGGTGGAAAACCACATCATGAAATTTACATTTGTTATTGATCTTTTTGCCTGAACCCACCCTAGCACCTCCATTAGCATCTGTTAGAAGTCAGTTTTTCCAGATGATGAATTTCTTTTAAAAAGAAATGAACTGTGAGTTTGTAGCCTTTGACAGGAGACTGCGAGCCTCCTTTCCTTCTTATTTTGCTTACTGAAGTCATTACTGAAATGTAAATTTGGGTAGCTAGATGGGATAATCAAAGCTGGTTTCAACCCGTCTATAATCCACTGATCTGTAGATTAGACGGAAAGCTTTTCTCAGAAGATGGTACTGGTGTGCATCTCAAGAGAATTGGAGAGAGGCTGCCTGCATAGTTGATCACTAACCTTTATAGATAAAAGCAATTTCAAAGACCATCTACCTGCTAATGCTATAGATGAGGAGACTGAGACCCTGAGATATTAAAAGACTTACCCAGGAACACAGCTGTATTAGTTTGTCAGGGTTGCCGTAACAAAGTATCACACAAACTGGGTGACTTAAGCAACAGGACTTTACTGTTTCACGGTTCTGGAGACAGAGCATCCACAAGTCAAGGGGTTGGCACGGGGGTTCCTTCTGAGGGCTGTGAGGAAAGGGTGTGTTCCAGGGCTCTCTCTTTGGCTTGTAGATGGCCATCTTCTCCCTGTGTCTCTTCACATTATCCTCCCTCTTTGCATGTTTGTATTCAAATTTCCTCTTCTTAGAAGGACACCAGTCATATTGGATTAGGGCTTACTCTAATAACCTTATTTTAACTTGATTGCCCCTGTAAAGACCCTCTCTTTCAAAGAAGATCACATTCTGAGTACTGAGGGTTAGGACTTCAACATATGAATTTTATGGTGGACGCAGTCCAACCTCTAAGCACATCAACTGTCTGGAAACTGACTAGAATCTTGGTCCTCTGAGGCTCTTGTTCATTTTTTTCCTATTAAATGACTATGCCTTTTAATATTCTTGTTCCCGTTACTACAGAGACCATTCCCTCTTTCACAGACCTAAGAGACAGGCGTGTGGTTAAAACATCAACTTTTCTCAGACACATCAAATGATTCCATTTAGGGGAATATAAGGCCAAAGTAAATTTAGAGAAGTCATGATCCTTATTACTATAACCTGAACATACTCATTTTGGGGATAAAGATAAACAATGAATTTTTTTTTAAATGGCTGTTGATGTTGAACCTTTAGAGTTAGACATGAAATTCTCTCAGACTTATTTAATGAGTGCAGTTTATATTAAATTGTGATGATAAATGAGTTTGCTCAGTTATTCTTTTCTTTGACTTGATTTTCTCTACCCCTGAAAAATAGCCTTCCAGGGAAAGGAGCTTTCCTTTCTGGATGTTCTATGGATGAAGCTTTGGCAGGACCATTGTCAACCCAGGCATTTAATTCTCCTGAAATTATGTTGTCAGTTCAGGGATACTTGAAGCATATAAAGTTTAGGAGGCAATGGAATCAGTGCCAGATATTTAGGGATATGTTTGCATACAGGTAGGGAGGCTATTTTTATGTTGTTTACCAAGTGGTCTTTTCGGGAAGGTGAATCTAGGCAAGATAAATAAGGTTTTAATTCATGTCAGGTGACTGAGGTCAATGTAGCCTATCACCCTCACATCAACCAGAACTTCTTGGATTAAAGGTTGGAACAGAAGGAAAATAATAGGGTATTAAACTCTCCAGTAACGACTTCATTCTTCCCATTCTCACATGGCCTAAAATGCTTATTTTCAAGGAGGGGAACCTAATGCTGAGAGAAATAACATGATTAGTCCAAGAAAACAATATACTCCCACAATGTGCTTCTACCCCGTATAGCAGCTGTAATGCAGGACTCCGGCGCTGTGAGCTAAGTGGCAGTTCTAACTCTCTAGCAATATTTATTAGAGTATACCTTAGTTTGGGCCTTCCCTACTAAACCAAGTCACAGACTGTGTCTCTTGGTACTTAGAGGTAGTAGGTTTTAGGATGTACACCTGCACTCCTCCTCACCAGCAGTGTCTCCAAAGCCCATCCCTTAGATGATCAGCCTTTCATATATGTCAAGAAAAAAAACTTTGATTAAGTGATTAAACACATTTGGAAAATGCCACATACTGCATCCCTTTCTTAGATACTCATCACACATGTTAGAATATTGACAGCTTTGTAATGTCTGGCAATGCAAAAGCCATTTAACTGTCTTTAACCAGGTGTTTCCAAAAGTTATCTGATCACAGAACCATTTTTTCATGTAAAACCCGTAAGTCGCAGGCAACACATTTTGAGAAACCCTGTCTAAATTTTGCAGAAGTCGGAGAAAGACATACATTAACAAAGAATTTAGATCAGGTTTAGAGATGACAGAGCAAGAGATCTGTGAAGAGGTCCATATAGAACAGGTGAGTGATAATCCTTATCATCTGCCCCAAACATTCCTTGTGGCTATTAACAGGAAGGGAATCCTCAGCTGGGCTGGGCAGGCTTTTCACATTACCGTCTTTCCTCATTGTGGGGGTGTGGATGACTGTGTGAATGTATTTGTGTTTGACCTAGATAGTCAGGTGCTTTAGGAGAGAAAAAGAGCAACTGGGCTAATGATCAGAAGGTCTGGTGTGGTTTTGGCCTTTATCATGAACTTGTGATACGACATCTCAGCAGTCCCAGTGCTCCACTAGTTAGTGTGGATGCTGTTGTGCCACCTCCATCCGTCTGCACCACACAGGCCTTTAGTGTCCAAAGGCCTCTCTGTTCACTTGGGACCTCAGCAAATGCTGTCTGAAGGTGAAAAGGAAAAGGAGGATTTGGGGATTTTGTCAGGCTGATGACATAATGTCTGCAGTGTTCCGATCACCTCAGGAGGAGCAGAGGGTTTGGTGCAAAGGGCCCTGCTGTTCCTGAGGGAGGTGTGAATGACTGTCTGACACCCTATAAAACCATGCAGCACAGCCCGATAGAGCCACTCAGAATGTTTCTAGTTAGATGCTGCTATAACAAAGACCCTTTGTTTTAAAACAAAAGAAACCACCTTGAACTTGGTTCAGGAAAAGAATACATTTTTAGGGTAAGACACTTAAGCACCAGATAAAATTTAAAGAACTTAAACAACCATATCTCAGGAAGGTTCAGAAGTGCAACACTGCAGACTGCCTTTTTCTCTGTGTGTGTCTCAGCTGTAATTCTTGGCAAAGAGAATTGTATAGCCCCAATTACTGGTCGAATGCCCACTCTAGTTCATTTAGCTGTAGCATAGCTAACAGCCATGTCTCTCTCATTTTTCCTGTTAGAATCCCAATTTGTTCAGGAGAGTGTGACAATAGCTTGATATCAGGGAAGATAGATCCCACTCCAGTCCCAGAGGATGAATTGTGATAATCTAAATCGGTCATAGTAATCCCATTTCTCTTTATCAGTAATTGGTTGAAGGTGGCATTGTGACCTAGTTCTAATGTAGGAGACATAAATAGAAGTTAGTTGGATATGATTCTGGGAAAGCTTTTGTCTTTCTTATTAAAAGGAACAACAGATTTACCGGGCATGGCTTATTCTCCTTCTCTGGGATTCAGGTGTGATGCCTGGTGATTCAGCAGCCATCTTGTAACCATGATGTGACAAGTACGAGAGGAAAGCTGTGTGCTAAGAATAGAAAGTACAAAGGAGAAAGAGCCAAGGTCCCTGTACGGTTGAACTGCTGCACTGACACTGGATGGCATACCTCTTGATTTGTTCTTATTTGAGAAAAATGATAACCTATTTGTTGACATCACAGCATACTTCAATAGGTTCTTGCTATTGTTGTCTTTACCTGCAACCAAAAACATTCCTAAGTGAGAAAATTATATAGTAAAAATGTGGGTGCCAGGAGTCAACTCCTATGGCTCAGAGGATGATTCTCAGATCTTTAACGGGACAGAAGAAGATGAGATGGCACCTACCATGGTTAGCTATTCAAAAGTATCTACCAAAGCCACCCCAAAGTCTTGAAATCTCACCACTGCTTTAGAGCATGGAGAGAGAAACCCTGTTCTTCCCACTGCACAACTGTCCTAGATACAATTAACTAACTAATTCTACTGATTTTTACTACTCCCCATTATCTGCTTGACATTTTTCTAGGTACTGAGGATTGATTGGTGAAGACAGAGTGGATCTTGTCTCTGATTGAGCTCACATTCTAAAAGAGAAAATAGAAAATAACCATGAAAAACAAATGAATGGGACCACTTCAGTTATTGAAAAGGTCTATAAGTAATAGAAAACAGCGTGTTAGGATAGAGGATTGGGGAGGCTGTGTCCATGGAAGGCCTAGGAAAGTGATCTTTCAGTTGAAACTTGAGTTGCAGAAGGCAGCCAGCTGTGCACGGCTGAGGACCGAGCGTTTCAGGAGGGAATGGTCAAGCCAGGAATGAGCATGGCCTGCTGGAGACCCAGAATGAACTGTTAGTGGTGCCCACTGCACAGGGCCTGGAGAGGCTACCCATGCTCATCTCACGGTAACGTGCCAGTAACTCAGCCCACTGACATCATGATGAATCTCGATGCTGCTGACTGGGCTGCTTGTTGCGTAGGTGAACTGTCCCATCATCTGCTTGAGGCTGGCAGAGCTCAGGGGGTCAGACCACTGGGAGTGATCTATGCAGTGGAATCTCTGACCAGAGTGACTGATTCCCTCATGTTCTTTCCTTTTGAGAATGGATTCATTATTCCAAGCTGCAGCTCCTATGCTCTCCAGAGGACTGACTTCCCTTGGAATGGGGTCAGCCCTGCTCTGGAGGGACTGGGAGGGCATTCAGCTGGCACACAGCTTCTACGGGACCATGCTCCAGTTACCCCCTCAAGTTATGACTGCCCCTGTTGATATTGTCTAGTGCTTGAGAGTCCCCTCTGTAGAGACCTTGCAGAGAGTCAGGAAGCCTGCTAGGGCCCTGCGCTGGTCATACCTGACATCGGTTTCAAGTGATACTTACCAGTGAAGCAGTCATATGAGATCACGAGGCTAGAAGCTCCTTCCAAGCTCACAATGTCCTGCATTCCTCATGGGTCTGGCCTAACCCAGAACAAAAGTGTCAGTATGCTACCACCCCTCTTCTAACAAGTTGCCTACGAAATGGAACATCCACCCAGCTCTGGTAGACAATCCAGTTTTCTTTTTCTCTAACACTTGAACTTGTCGGCCATTGGAATCACTATAATTATATTAGATGTTAGATTTCCTATGTGAATGGTGGGATGTGAGGAATGCGATTGCTCACCTTAGAAGAGCGAAGTTGCCTAGAAGTGTCCGACCTGCCATTTAGAAACCCTGAGTTTGGTTTTCCTGGAACACAAAACTACAAAATACCAAAGTTGGAGGCAAACTTGGTAATTAATATCCATCCTCTTACAGATGAAAAAAAAAAAAAAGCATGACCTGACCAAAGTTAATAATAATACTACAAAGGAAGGCTCTTTGGGATTCCCATGTCCCTGTAATAGGTGTTAGAATTTGGTTGTAATGTGCTTTTTGACTTACAGAACAAAGAAAAAAAAAAAACCTTGCATGTCAACAATGTGTGCCATCAAAGTTCTCCATGCCTCTGCATGCCTCTGTGTGGTTTGATTCTCACCATCCAGCGTAGTGGGCATTATTTTTCTCATTTTACTCATAAGGAAAACAAGGCCCAGAAAGGTTAAGTCCATTCAGTTAGTAGGTGGCAATCCTGAACTCAAGCTTCAATCTTCTGCCTTTTATTCAGTATCATTTCCAAGTCCTTCTCCACTTTGATTCTCTGGGGGTTGAGGGCACAGCAGGAAATTAGCTATAATTTAGGGCAAGATATATAGCTCTGAAGAGTCTCTGCTTTATTCAGGAAGCAGATATTATGGATTGCTAGAAAATCTAAAGAAAGGATTCTGATTTTTAGTGACAGTGCCCTCACCTTCATTGGCATGTAAATACTTCCCTCTTGGAACCACTGTAGCTGCAGCAGGGGCCCCATGGCTGCTAACATAATGGTGCTGTCATCTCAGCAGCTGCTTCTCCTTATCTTAAATACCACCCAGGCATAGTGTGGCTCTGAAAAGCTCAAGCTGATAGAATCCAGTGGCTACTCCAATTCCTGATTCTGTCGCTTTAGATGACCTGAGCTACATTATTTAAACTTCCTATATCTCAGTTTTTCCATCTATAAAAGGGGCTAGTTATAGTACCTTTCTGAGAAGGTGAAGACTAAATGAGGTAAAAAAAAAAAAAAAAAAAAACTTAGGAGAGTAAAGTGCTCAATAAATATTAGTTGTTGCTGCTGCATTTGCTCTTGAGACAAGGAATTCTGTCACAGAGTTGAGTTTTCACCAGAAGTACAAAAGGAATATGTTCATAGTTCATGGACACAGTGGGCATGTCAGGGTGAGAGGTATCTGAAAGATAGAATCACATACAGTTTGCTTCTTAACCCTGGGGAATGATTGCTCTGGACCTTGAACTACAAGGGTTGTCTTCATTTTCTGCCAGTATCACCCCTCTGACCCCACCCCTGTCAACAAAGCAGAAGGTTTTAACTCACCCACTTGAAAAGCTAAAGCTGACCTGGAAGTTATGATTATGTATTTATTTAGTCTGAAAGAAGGAACAGAAATAAGAGTCTTTTATATAACTCAAAGAGTGTAAAGGAGCCAATGATAAAAACCATTGCCCTGAACTTTTCCAAAGCACCATAAATCTCTCTGTTATGATTCTCCAGTCGTTGCCAAGGTATCATTTGTCTTGTTGTTTTTGTCCTCAGATAGACCAAAACAAGCGTTAACGAACTTCCTCCTGTTGGTTTGTGTATCTGTGATCAAAGGCTATAAAAATGCTACTATTTCCAGTTACTCCCATCATCTAAAACACACCTGATGCTTGTTGTGTGGTTTCTCAGCAATATTCCGATTTTAATTTGATTGCTTTTTGTGTTTGTCTGTTTCCCTTTCAAAGCTGTTTTTTCCTCCCTTCCCTCCCTTCTGTGTTTCTTTCTCTCTCTGCTGATATTTTTGGCATGTTTAGATCATCTTTCCACTGACCTTTCCGTGGCTTAGCATTTTGTTGCAATGCAAAGTGAAGTTGGGAAACAGAGCCAAGTGACAAACTGTGAAGTAACAGCTCAGCCTTCACAAAGTAAATGTGCTTTGTGCTGTTTCTTGCCAGAGCAGATGTGGCCTCAGTGGACTGTGGGGAGCATCATCTCTCAGGTAAAAATAAATTACCAAGATTAGGACCAAATGATGCAAATCCTTTCATTTGCAAACAGATCATGAACTGGGAGTCATGCGGAAGGAAGACCAGACTGATAATCAGTTAGGATCCCACCCTCAGCTTAGTCCAGAATACTCTGCCAGTCAGCTCTTTGGCCGCAGGTGAGTGACTTTAAAAAATGTCAAATGTGCCAGTGTGTAAAATGAACTCACGTAGGTCCTGGACACAGGTGACATAGGAAGTTAATCAACAACAAAAAAAATATAATGAAATAACAAAACTCTGTGACCTACCACCCAGTCTCAGGCAATCCTAACATTTTGATGGGTTTGCTTTAGACGTAAAGTTCTTTGCAGACATCTTAATCCCCTTTCTTTTTCTTCCATCCCGAAGATAAACACTATCTTACATGCACATGCTTTCATACTTTTTTTGCATGCACATGCATCTTCCCACAATATGTACTGTCATTTTGCATGTTTTAAAATTTTAAATAAATGGAAACACACCACACATATTCTGCCACTTGCTTGTTATCTAATTTAGCATTCGATTTCAACAATTTAGCTCTAGTTTATTCATTTGAACTGCTTTGTTTCAGGAACAGACCACTATATAGTTATCTGTTTTCTGTTGGTGAACGCTTAGATTGCTTCTAATTTTACACTATTATAAACAATGCTTCAATGATTGTTCTTGTACATTTCCTTGTCCTAACATACAAAAGCTTCTCTACAATAGCATTTTTCAAAATGGTTTGTCCACACAGCTACATGGAAACCCAGCACATGCCTGTGCTACATTTATGTATGTGTATGCATATATGGAATAAAAGTTTCTCAGAATATTTACATTTATTTTCTACTTAATTCTAATTTTATTTATTTATTTTATTTTATTCTGAGATGGAGTCTCTCTCTGTTGCTCAGGCTGGAATGCAGTGGGGCAATCAGCTCACTGTAACCTCCGCCTCCCGGGTTCAAACCATTCTCCTACCTCAGCCTCCTGAGTAACTGGGATTACAGGTACGTGCCACCACGCCCAGCTAATTTTTGTGTTTTTAGTAGAGATGGGATTTCACCATGTTGGCTAGGCTGGTCTTGAACTCATGACCATAAGTGATCCACCTGCCTCGGTCTCCCAAAGTGCTGGGATTACAGGTGTCAGCCACTGCACCAGGACTATTTATTTATTTATTTTTGAGACAGTGTCTTGCTCTGTCACCCAGGCTGGAGTGCAGTGGTGCAATCATGGCTCACTGAAGACTCGATCTCCAGGACTCAAGCAATCCTCCCACTACAGCCTCCTGAGTAGCTGGGATTACCAGTGTGTGCCACCACACCCAGCTAATTTTTGTTGTTGCTGTTGTTTTGTTTTTTAATTATGGGGTTTTACCACGTTGCCCAGGCCGGTCTCAAACTCCTGCACTCAAGCAGTCCACATTCCACATGCCTCAGCCTTCCAAAATGCTGGGATTATAGGTGTGAGCCACTGCACTTAACCTCTAATTAATTCAGTTTAACCTGGAGTATTTCATACACCACTGTATGTAATTTAGGAAATTGATTTTATGGAATTTAGGGAAGTACTTTTATAACCCAGAGATGCATCTCCACTGGCAAGTTGAAAAACACTGTTCTGGGATACA
The DNA here is from genome assembly GCF_030222135.1 of Aotus nancymaae. Classification (NCBI taxonomy): domain Eukaryota; kingdom Metazoa; phylum Chordata; class Mammalia; order Primates; family Aotidae; genus Aotus; species Aotus nancymaae. The sequence continues at coordinate 14,228,137 of NW_026988455.1, forward strand.
TACATAGATATGGACCTGCTGGGTCATAGGTTGTGCCCGTTTTCAAACTGATAAGCTTTTCTACATGAGTTCATTTTATGCATTTAAGTGGATATTTGTATTGTATTTAGCTAACATTCCACGTATTTCTAGATGAAGGTTTTCCAGGTTCTTTAGTTTGCCATATGGCTGGAAATGGAAGTCCTGTGTTAAGCTTTCTGGGTTTCAGTTTTTTCACCTGTCACAAGAAGCTGCACACACAAGAGGTAGTAGACCCTTCGGTATTTTGCAGACTCCTTTCTCTGTAGCCCTGGGGACAGTTCTGGGGTCTGCCACAGTGTGGGTAAGTTGCAAGGTAGAGGTAGACACAGGGAATGGGAGAAAATGAGTAGATGGAGTTCTGGGTCTTTTACCATAGTCCCTACCCAAGGAGCCCATTTTAATATTGATCCATTCTGTTTCCATTAGATTTAATTGACAAAAGGGTTGTATAGTCAAAAATATTCTTAAATGATGGATTTAGATGTCCTCGAAGGCTGTTTTCAGATCTAAACAAATGGAAATAATTTTTAAGTCTCTGAATCATTAAAAATTGCAGTCAGAGTTATAAAGTTTGATGGCTTATGGTATAGTTTTCTGAGTAGGGACTAGGCAAACAGTGTTTGTTTATGAGCACATCGGGAAGAGTCAATGTGCTCTTCCTACCGCTGGAGAGCGTGACTAGGATGGGATGCTTTCGGCATCCTCGAAGGAAAGGAGTTAGTCGTACTCTTGGGCTGGAGTTGCCCCTTTGAGGGCAAGCATTTCTGCTGTGTCATATGGCCTTCCTCTGCAGGAGGCTGCTTTAAAAAACTACTTCGTGTTCATTGTGTTTGTTTAATTCTGTGAATAAGGTTCTAATATGAATTTTTCTGAAATCCATTTCAGCCCAGCACACTGTTCCACATGCTTGCAATGAAACTCATTTGCTCAGCGGGGTACTCAGTTAAACCTCTATATTCATAGGGATGACATTTTATTATCATTTTAATGAAAATATTTGCTTCCTCCTGAGTTTATTTTTGCCTTCCCAATATAGTAAAAGCATTAAAAAAAAAAAAAAACCCAAAAGACAGGTAGTAACTTGGTAGTAAAGTGAATTAGGGATGGGCACATGTTAATTAATTTGTATGGGATCGTGAACCTCTTTTCTAATAAATACCCTTGCCTTCTCCACCTCCCCTGAGCCTAGATCCCTGCTTCCTCTCAGACTCTAGTCCCTCCCTTCAATTTGTCCTGCTTGTATTTCATCTTCTTTAATCACTGTTTTCATCACATCACTCCCATGCTCAGAAACCCTTAAGGGATCTTTATTTCCCACCACATCAAATCCAAACTCAGCTGCCTGTTTTCAAGGCTTCTCCTAATCTATCCTTTCCTTACATCTCCAGCTTTATTTCCCTTGCCAGATGTGGCTCTGGTTCCTGTGGTTTAGAGATAATGGAATTTTTGTACACCAAAAAAAAAAAAAAAAAAAAAAAAAATTAAAATCTGCATCATTTTTCTTAGGCATAGTTCAGCCCAGTTTTCTTAAACAAAAGCACACATCAACAGTTATTGCTTATCTGCCCCACTGTGGGGCCCTCCAGGCGGCAGTAAGAGGAAAGCAGTTTATGCACTACTCTTTCTCACTATTTTGGGAGAGGCTGAGGACCTGAGAAAGGTGACTTTAGTCACTAGAGTGGTTTGTGAAGAACTTTGCTGTTTTGACCAGACCGGCAGAATGCAAATATAGAAGGAGAGTATGAAAGATATTAAATATCAAGCCAGAAATGTCTGGCTCAGAAATTTGTAAAGAAGTAGGTCCTGCATAAGGGAAAACTCAGCAGACCACCAAGGTCTGGAAAAGACACTGCAGGAGTTGGTAAATGAAATTTAAGGGAAGGCATCCATATTGGAGGGGGCTTTTTTCCTCTTTCTTTTCTTTTCTTTTTTTTTTTTTGAGACAGAGTCTCACCCTGTTGCCCAGGTTGGAGTGCAGTAGCACAATCTTGGCTCACTGCAACCTCCCCTTCCCAGGTTCAAGCAGTTCTCCTGCCTCAGCTTCCCAAACAGCTGGGATTACAGGTGCCCAGCTAATTTTTTGTATCTTTAGTGGAGACAGGGTTTCACCATGTTGGGCAGGCTGGTTTCGAACTCCTGACCTCATGATCCACCTGCCTTGGCCTCCCAAAGTGCTGTGATTATAGGCGTGAGCCACCGCACCTGGCCGGGGCTTTTAAATTTATGTGAAGATAGCTTATTTTCAACTTTCTGTTTATTGTGGTGGGTGAGTGTGCATGTAATTAATGTTATTTACTTTGTTTTTCTCTATTTCAATAAATTCTGGCTCTTCCACTTCAGTAACAGTTTGATTTGGAGGAAATTTCTTCATTCATAAAATGGATATAACAATGGTATATGACATATAGGATCATTGTGAGGGCTAAACGAGATAATATATTTTAAAACCATAGAACATCATTCAAGAAAAAGTATTAGCTATCATTTCTGTCATCATAATTATTGTACGTATGCATAAGCGGCACTTAATTTGAACAGCTGCTAAAATCCTCCCTTCTCTCTATCTTCAGGTCAGTTCAGTTCAGCAAGCATTTCATGAGCACTCCGTATATGTAAGGCACTGATGATATCACACATACAACACTGACTAGCCCTTACGCAGCATATTTTCCAGAAGGAAAGGCAAACCCAGAAGCCGATTATTTCAGTATAAGGTTCTACTGTCCAATAGTCACCAGCAGCCACATGTGGCTACTGAGCACTGAGAATGTGGTTAGTCTGAATTGAGATGTGCTCTTTGTGTAAAACACACATTGGATTTTAACAAGTTAGTATGATAAAATAGTGTAAAGTATCTAATCATTTGAACATGGTGTTGATTACCTGTCAAAATGATCAGTTAGATATCAAGTTAAACAAAATATATAATTAAAATTAATTTCACCTGTTTCTTTTGATTTTTTTTTAATGTGGCTTCTAGACATTTTACATTTATGGGGCTCCTGCTATATTTCTTTTTCTTTTCTTTCTTTCTCTTTCTTTTTCTTTTTTTTTTGAGATGGAGTTTCATTCTGTCACTCAAGCTGATGTGCTGTGGCCAGATCTTGGCTCACTGCATCCTCCGCCCTCTGTGTTCAAGTGATTCTCCTGCCTCAGCCTCCTGAGTAGCTGGGACTATAGGCATCCACCACCATGCCTGGGTATTTTTTTTTTTTTTTTTTGCATTTTTGGTAGAGATGGGGTTTCACCATGTTGGTCAGGTTGGTCTTGAAATCCTGACCTCAAATGATCTACCTGCCTCAGCCTCCCAAACTGCATCCTGTGGCTCCTGTTATATTTCTATTGGACAGAGCTGGTCTCATGTGACACAATGGAGTAAAACAGGGTACATGGGAAGCTCAGAGGAGTGGCATGTCATGTAACCTGTCCTCCTGCCCAGGGGAGCAAGTGAAGCCTATGCTGATTGTTAAAGGATGAGCAGTTGTCCAGACACAGCCAGGTCTAAAGGGCCCTCCAGATGAAGGTAACAGGAAAGGAATGGAAGGCATGGTATTTCTAGGCACTGGAAGCATTTGGTTATTCATAAAGCATTATGAGTTAGGGACTGGCAGAAAATGAAGCTGCAAGAGAAGTGAAGCCTGGTCTTGCAATTCTTTAACATCCAGCTGCTATCAAATGCTCTGGTCCTTGACTTGTATATGAAATCTTGTTATTTTTCTGCTATTCATTTCTTTCACATTTTGGACTATTCAGCTTATATCTATGAGGTTTACATCCACGAGGATAGACTTTCTTAGAGGATAGGACTGATGAATGCACACGTGCTGCTTGGCAGGTAAAATGTCATTTCTCCTCTGCAGATAACTCTAAAGAGTCAATGGGCAGCCTACAATTGCTGCCAGGAGATGAATAAGAATGATGAATGAGAATCATATAGCAAGTGAGAGCCCTTCACACAGTCTGAATCACTGGGCCCAAGGAGAGTGTACATGGCTGCAGTCACATCCACTTACCTGTCAATAGATTTCAGTGGAATCCCTCTCCTCCCAAATTCTCACTGAGGAATGTAGTCATTCATCAGATTACATTAGTTTGGAAGCTCCTTATACCCATTCTATCCCATTTAGAAGCTCATTATACCCATTCTATCCCAAAGCACCCACAGGTCTTCCGCCTTTAATGAACATGTATTCAGTGGGGATTTAGTAGGTCATGCAGGATTAGGTGAAAGAGGAGTAGCAACAGGAGAACCCAAGAACCCAAGAGGATGGAGAGGCTACAGTTAGAAGACCTCTTCCACGTCTGCTTTTCACTCTTTAATGTGCATAGAAGTCACGTGAAGATCTTTAGAAATGTAGATTCTGATGAATTAGATGTAGGGATGGGACAACAATCATATTTTCATCAAGTTTCCAGGTGATGTCAGTGCTGCCAGTCATGGACTGCACTTTGAGTTACCAGGTCATAGAGACCACGTGTCTACTATAATCTCTTACCAAGCCTGGAATCTACATTGCAACAGCCCTAATGAGTCGTTAGAAGCCTCTGCTGGAAGACCTCTGTTGTGCCTCACCTCCTCCTCCTTTGTGGAGTGAGTCTTACTGTTGGAACAGTTTTTCTTGTCCCTGGATGCTCTCTAGGCAATTTCTGTGCGTTGGTTCTTGTTCTGTTTTTAGAACTGCTAAGAATAAAGCTAGTATCACTTTCTCTTGGTCATTTGGAAATCTGAAGACAATGTTTATATTCCCCTTAACCCTTCTTTTCAGTGGATTAAATCTACTCATCAACTTAGCTGTTAATCGCAGAACTCCCTGAATTTCCCAGGAATCATGTCCCTTAAGTGCCCCTCTTCTAACTGAGCATGAAATAATGGGCCTGTTGCTTATCTAGCTGTTGATTCCCTACTTCTGCCAGAGAATCCTTAAGCATCTTGATTGTTTGGTAGCCACATTAGACCTCAGATTCAGAATGAACTTGGTTGATAAGAAAAAGCCCAGTTTTTTCCTCACTGGTTGCCATAGACCCATCTAGCACTTGTGGAGATGATTTTTTTGAAAGAAGCTGTGTTTTTCTTTATTATGAAATAGTTAGAAATTTGGAAATTATAAACAAGCAAAATTACCTTTCTTAATATGTTGAAATATAAAAATCAATTTTTTTTTGAGATGGAGTTTCGCTCTTGTTGCCCAAGCTGGAGTGCAATGGTGCAATCTCAGCTCACTGCAACCTCTGCCTCCCGGGTTCAAGCAATTCTCCTACCTCAGCCTCCCGATAGCTGGGACTACAGGCGCCCAGCTAATTTTTTGTGTCTTTAGCAGAGACACGGTTTCACCATGTTGACCGGGTTGATCTCGATCTCTTGACCTCGTGATCCGCCTGCCTCAGCCTCCCAAAGTGCTGGGATTACAGGCATAAGCCACTGCGCCTGGCCCAACTTTTCCTATGCATAGAGATGATTGATTGCATTGATTATTGATTACATTTTACAAGGGCTTAGAACAATCTTTTGTGAACATGTTTCAAACAACATCATTTTTATTAGCTAGATCATATTTAATCACATTGAAATTTTTTGCAATTTATTCAGCCAGTTTCCTATTATTGGACAATCACGTTGTCTCTGATTTTTTTGTCATTAATCAATGCATTTGTAAACACCCAGGTACCTAAATTTTATATACATTTTTGAAAATGGTAGATTCCTGTATGTGAAATTACTGTATTAGAAGAGGGATAGTTAAGGTTTTTGAGCTTATTAGTATAATCTGTCATATTGTCCTTTAGGTAAGTTTTAATAATAGAGTGCGTTATCACTAACAGAAATTTAACAGTACCAATTTCTCTGCACCCACATTCATTAAAAATGCCTTTGACACTTTGATGAACAAAAACAAATCGAGTTCCATTGTTTCATTTTGTAGTTCAATAACTAGTAAGGTTGAACATTTTAAAATTTGTCTATTGCCATTTAAATTTCTTCTTTGAGGGAATAAACTTTTCTACTAGAACATTTTTATTTTTCTTAATGATTTATATTAGTTGCTTAAGTGCAAAGGCCATTAATCCCAAATAATTTTCCCATTGCTTTTTAGTTTTGTATTTTATATAACTGAAATGTGTTCTGGATTGTGTCTCCTATCAGAATATTCTTTTTTAAACATCGTTTTATTTTTAATTTTGTGAGTACATAGTAGGTGTATATATTTATGAGGTACATGAAATATTTTAGTAAGGCATGCAATGTGTTGTTATCACATCATGGAAGATTGGGTATCCATCCCCTCAAGCATTTATCCTTTGTGTTACAAAAAATCCAGTTATACTCTAAGTTATTTTAAAATGTACAATTACATTATTATTGACTACAGTCCCCCGTTGTGCTATCACATACTACATTTGGTTCACTTTTTCTGACTACATTTTGTTGTACCCATAACCATGCCCGCCTTTCCCTAGCTCCACCTGACCACTGCTTCCTAGTCTGTGATAACCATCCTTCTTCCACCTTGACCACTGCTTCCTAGTCTGTGGTAACCATCCTTCTATTCTCTATCTCCATGAGTTCAGTTGCTTTGATTTTGAGATTCCAGTATTAGATTATTCTTGATTTTAGAAAAGTTATATGTTTTTGTGTAATAAATTGGTACAAAAGTACTTGCACTTTCTGCCATAATGGGAAAAACACAAAAGTAATTGCAGTTTCTGCCATGATGGTAAAATCGCAATTACTTTTGCACCAACCTATTATCCTATTATGTATTACCTAATTGGTGACCTTGCTAAACATTCACATTCATGTGAATAGTTTTTAAATCTAATATTTGAATCCCATCTTTGTTTCTTGTCTTGTTGCGTTAGTTAGCAATTCCAGAACAATGCTAAATAGTAATGGTTATAATAGGCATCTTGATTTGTTCCTGAGTTTAATAGGAATATCTTAGGGTTTTATTATTAACCATGAATGATGCTGCCTTTTTGGTTTAGGGTAATATATCCAAAGGATTATAAATCGTTCTACTATAAGGACACATGCACACCAATGTTCATTGCAGCACTGTTCACAATAGCAAAGACCTGGAACCAACCCAAATGCCCATCGATGATAGACTGGACAGAGAAAATGTGGCACATATACACCGTGGAATATTATGCAGCCATCAAAAATGATGAGTTCGTGTCCTTTGTAGGGACGTGGATGAACATGGAAACCATCATTCTCAGCAAACTGACACAAGAACAGAAAATCAAACACCACATGTTCTCACTCATAGGCGGGTGTTGAACAATGAGAACACATGGACACAGGGAGGGGAGCATCACACACTGGGGTCTGTTGGGGGGAAATAGGGGAAGGACAGCGGGGGGTGGGGAGTTGGGGAGGGATAGCATGGGGAGAAATGCCAGATATAGGTGATGAGGAGGAAGGCAGCAAATCACACTGCCATATGTGTACCTATGCAACAATCCTGCATGTTCTTCACATGTACCCCACAACCTAAAATGCAATAAAAAAAGATAGATATCAAATCAAATATATATTTGTTAAAGAAATGTCCATTTATTCTGTATTTTCACAGTTTAAAAAATCAACAGTAGAGGCTGAATTTTATTAAAAAATCTTTCATCATCTGCTTATGTGAAAGTGGTGTTTCTCTGTCTCTTTCTATCTCTCAACAATTTTAAACTTAGAGGAAAGCTGTGAGTACAATACCCAAAAAAACTTGTTTTTTTTTCTGAACAACTTGACAGTATGTTCTAAGATTTCATACAGATTAGAAGTAGATTAGTGTTGCCTAGAGATTAGCAGATGTTGGGAGAGGAAATAGAGAGTGACTGCCATTGGGTATGGGGATTCTTTCTGGAGTGATGAAAATATTTTAGAATTAGATGGCATGGATTCCTGCACATCTCTGTGAATATACCAATAAATTTTAAATTGTATACTTTGAAAGGGTGAATTTTCTGAGATGTAAATTTTATTTCAATAAATCTGTTATTCAAAACTAAGAATTATTTACTGCATTTAGTTGTCATGTCTGTCTCCTTCAATATGAAGCAACTGTTCACCCTTTTCTTAACTTTATCGACCCTGACACTTTTGAAAATTACATGCTCGTTCTTTTATAAATGGTTCTTCAATTTCAGTTTGTCTAATGATTCCTGATTATTAAATTCAAGTTATGCATTTTGGCCCAGATATCACAGGATGGATACAGTGTTCTTCTCATTGTATCTTATCAAGTGATATATAATTTTGATCTATCCCATTACTGGTGATGTTCAATTTGCTTGCTTGATTAAGATGTTATCTGTCAGGTTTCTCTCCTATAAAGTTATTTTTTCCCTTTTGAAATAATTTTGTTTTGTAGAAAGTTACTTTGAGATTATATAAATGTCCCACTTTTCTTCAAACCTTTATTTATGTAAGTATGAACTCATACTGACATAATTTGCCACCTTATGATCCATTATTGAAATTATCTGTTTCAGTGTTCAAATTATCCTAGATTTGGCCAGTGGGAGCAACTTCAAACTGGTTTCTGTGTCCTTGTGGTATGTCCCCTTCATTTTTTGAGCATTTCCTTATTTTCTGGTAAAAGAAGTTGCTCTTCTAGGTTTATCTTGTACTCTACCTACTCCAGCCCTAGAATCAGCTATTTTTTCCAAAGAGTCCTGGTCTTTTCAATGGTGATGATATTTAGAAGCCACAATTTAATGTCTAAGGTTTGCTCACTGTTCTTTGGATGTCGTTGCTTCCAGGCCCCTCCTACTGGACTGAGCTAAGGAATAGATGTATGTTTATGTGAACACACACACACACACTTACGTGTGGGTGATTTTCTATATTATATATGTAATCACCTATCCATTATCTATCTATCCATCCTTCAGTGTATTTAAGAATGCATTAACATTGATACTTTTACTCTAATACAACTCTATGTGTTGATATTAGTTTCTCTGTTCCCATATTTGTAACTCTTCTCTGAGAGTAAGAAACCCAGCTTCTCTTATCCGTTATCCAATTTCCATTATCCAGTTTCCATTATCTAAAAGATAGGTACTTATGTGATCAAAGCCTTATACAAAACCAATTTTCTATCCACCACCAGTGTCCTCTACCCTGCCCATGCCCTTCTGATTCCACTCATGTTCCAACATGCCCCTTTTCCCCACCAACTGCTTCTTGGAGTTAACTAATGGCTTTTGGGCTGAGTTGTTCAGAAAGGGAAGAGGGGTGGGAAGAGAAAGGTGTTTTTCTCTTTTGCCTTATAATTTAGCGAATTATACTAATAGATTTCTCTAACATTGACTTACCCTTGGACTTTGTAATGTGCTGTGCTTTGATTTTTCTACTCTTTTATTTAAGATGTCTTGATAATTTATTTTGCTGACCTGAAAAAGATTTGGAATGCTAGAAATTTTCTCAATTTCATTCTCTTTGAATTCTACAGGAAGAATACAAGGCTTCTCTTGACTTCTTTGCATTTTTCCAGTGCCATTGCTTTTGGAAATGCCACCAGAATGAAAGCTGCATTATCTGTGGCAGAAATTACTGATACATCTCAGAAGCAAGGAATCATGGAGTATCTATTTTCCAGCTGTGATGTATATTTCCTGCAAAAGTCACATAATTATGTATAATACACTAATGAGTTTTTTCACAGAAACAGAAAAGAGATTTCTAACATTTCCTGGGATTTCAAAAAAAAAAAAAAACAAGGAAAAGAAAGAATTCAACTAAATACCCATTTGTTAGCCCAGCATTGGAAGTCACCAGCCTTAAAGAATGATTGGAGAATCAACCAGTACCAATACTGCCAGCCTTCATCTCCTTCGTATCCAGCCATACCCAGCAGAATTTCTTGGAGCCCACGAAACGTTAATTGAAAAGGTAAGTCTGCTTTGGAAAACATCTATATTTTAAGCAGAGGTGGAATTTGGGGAAGAGCCATGTAGACATCTATAATTCTATACATCATGATTATTTTCAGTGACCTGAAACCTGGAGCAGATTCTAAGGGTTAAACAATGTCCGTAGTTTTACTCTTTAGGACTGTCTTGGTCCCCTACCCAATCATTGTCACACTGCCTTGGCTCTTATAGGCCTAAGTGCATGAGTTGCTTACTATTTGTCTGGGTAGTTGGTTAATTTTGGAGGCAACCATCTTGCAGGTATGATTTTCTTCCTTTATAGACAACAAAGCGTGGGTTGCTATCTTTTTATGTTTCATTTTACATACTTTGTGCTCCATCTCCCACCAACCCTCTCACCATTTCTGTTTAAAGATGTTATTCCTTATATATGTAGATTCTTCCAAAAAGATTGACATATGCCCATGTGTGCTCATGTGCACATACATACACAAATATACTCACAGTACATTTATGCTTCCAAATATATTCTTTTATTTTCTTGACTCGATTATTCCATTTATTGACTCAATTATTCCAGGAATCCTGGAAAAACAGAGGGGCAAGGGAGAAAGGATGATTGTGGTTATAAGGTTTAAATGTATTATATAGCATTATCAGTTGATCATTGAGGAACTGTGCTCTCAGTGAATAACATGTTTCAACTATGTCATTGGCTCTGGAGACTCAGACAGAGAGTAGTTATCCAGATAAAGAAATGTCTGAAAACAAACAAGAAATAGGAGTTGCATTTTGGAAGTATTCTCATTCATAAAACTGAGAGGTCACATTCATTGCAAGAGGGCATCCACTGGAATGCTGGCTGAGCTTATGATCAGAGCATTCATTCATTTATTTAACAGATATTTATTTAGAGTTTTTTTGTGTAGTGGGCACCGTCCTAGGTGCTACAGATATGTTAATAAGCAAAGGCAAGCATGGTTCTTGCTGGTAAATGTTTAACAACTGGCTTTACAAAAACAAAAACTCTGATTTTTAGTATTTGTTCATTTCTGTGATGCAAATGTCCCCACTACAGCCAATTTCAAGCTACCAATGTTCTACAGTGTAGGAAGATATGGATACATTAAGCAAATGTGAGCCAGCATGAGTTGGCTTCAGCACACTTCGGGTCCTTGCTGTCCAAAAGCTTACAGTAAAATTAAGACGACGTACAATTAAAATATTACTTTAATAAAAGTGCAACTTCAAACTATGACAGGGCTGTCAAGAAGGGGAATGTGCATTGATAGCCTGCAATAAATGAATATAAACTATTTTGTGAAATTATTGGAAGTATTCACTGGGAAACTGATAGTTAAGCTGAGAGCTGAAGATGCAAAAGATTACTTGAGGAAAGGACGAGCGTTTCAGATAGAAGTTTCAGCTCATGCAGAGGCTCTGTGGTGGGAGAAAGCTTGGTGTATTTGAAGAAAACAAAAGAAGGCTTTGTGACTGAACTGTGAGAGGAAAAGGGGCATGTGCTGAGTTGGAAGTGGTAGGCATGAGCCGTATTTGACTTATAAGCTTTGAGAAAAATGCGGATCTTTATCCTAAAAGCAGAGGTTATCTATTGAAGAGTTTTAAACCTGGGATTAAAATGATGAAATTGCGTTTTGAAAATATCACTCTAGCTACAGCACAGAGGAAAGATTTGAATTGACCTCGATGGAGAGCTGGGAGGTGATGAGTAGTCTGTTACAGCAGTCTATGTAAGAGATGCTCGTAAACCGGCCTAGGGTCTGGCAATAAAAATGGAGAGAAGGGGAAAGATTTCAGAGATATTTATGACTCTAAATTAAGATGAGTTAATAAGAGTTAGCGTCCAATAATATGTTGCCAAGTCTTTCTGAGTTTGCACAACTGGCTGGGTAGTGATGCCAGAGAGAAAGTTTGAGAACACCATTGTGTGTATGTATGCATATGTACACACGCAGGGGAAAATCCGAAGTTTTGGGCATATGAGTTTGAATAATCTTTGAGGCATCTAAGTGGATGTGTCAAACATGTTAGATGTATAGTACTAGAACTCAGAGTAGAGGTCTGGCCTAGCGTCTATATTTTGGAGTAATTTTCATGTGAAAGAAAATTGAAGAATCCTGTGTCTTTAACCCTGCTCTTCGGGCGGCAGACATCTTTTCAGCACACATCAGATGGCTTAAACTTTCTTTTCTGGGATTCTTTTTCATTTGTATAAGAGATAGTGATGCATCTTGGCAACTCAATAAGATTTGGGGAATACTGAATTTATTTTCTGAGCTATTTTTCTTTAAGGATTTGTATTCACTTAATAGGCAGCGTATTAACTAGAATAGTGCATGCAAACTGTTTAGCATAGTGCCTGGCCTGTAGTAAGAACTCAGAAAATGGCAATCGTCATTAGCATCTTCTTCTTCTTCTTTTCTTGATATCTGGATTGCAATTACTTAATTTTCATTATCAATAGGGTTGCTTTATCAGTGTATCAAAAAGAAACTCATGATATTTAGGGGAAAATGTCTAAGATACATACTTGAGGGTGTGTCGTGTGTGTGTGTGTGTGTGTGTGTAGAGAGAGAGAAGGCTTGGAAAGGACACATACTAAATTTGAGGAAATTGCCTCTGAAAGATGTAGAATTGAAGGGGAGTTAGGCAACAAATGGCTTTTTTTTAGCTAAAAATTTATAAAATTTGAATTTCTGTGAGTATGCATTCCTTTTATAATTTTTTTGCAAATGAATTCACATTGCACAAGTTGAATAAACATAGCTCTCACATGATGCTGGTCCAGGAGTGACCAAACACATAGTGGATACAAGGCAGTTCTGAGAGGCAGGTACTGCCATGTGTATTCATGATTGCAGATAGAATCACTGTGAAATGATTGTTGAATTGTTTCCTGGTAAAGAGTGACTTAAATGGTTGACAGAAGATAAAACAGAAACAAGACACTTGATATGTATCTCAGTTGCTATGTAACAAGCCACCCAATACAGTAATTTAAAACAATAATATTTCTTTTGCTCACAGGTTTGCAGTTTGCCTAGGGGCACAGTGGGGACATTTTGTCTCTGCTCTATTTGACATCAGATGAAGATGAAATGACCAGAAAGCTAAAGGGTGAAAACATCTTCAGGGCCACTTGTTCGTGTGTCTGGTGGTTGGTGTGGGCATGTGGTTGTGGCTCTAGAACATCTACATGTGGCCCTTCCATGTGGCTGTTTGTCTGTATCATAATATGGTGGCTAAGGTTCAAAGGCAGGTGTCCCAAGAGAGCCCAGTGGAAGCTGTATCAACTTTATGTTTTATTTTTACTTCTTTTTTTTATTTTTATTTTTGGAGACAGAGTCTCGCTCTGTCACCAAGGCTGGAGTGCAGTGGCACGATCTCGGCTTACTGCAACCTCCACTGCCTGGGTGCAAGCAATTCTCCTGCCTCAGCCTCCAGAGTAGCTGAGACTACGGGTACACACCACCACGCCAGGCTAATATTTTGTGTTTTAGTAGAGACAGGGTTTTGCCACGTTGCTCAGGCTGATATCAAACTCCTGAGCTCAGGCAATCCACCCTCCTTGGCCTCCCAAAGTGCTAGGATTAGAGGCGTGAGCCAGTGTACCCTGCCTACTTATTTCTTTAGGGACAATTACTCACTGTATTGCTCAGGCCAGCCTCAAATTCCTGAGCTCAAGTGATCCTTCTGCCTTAGCCTCCTCAGGAGCCGGGACAACAAGTACGTGTCACCATGCTTGGGTTAGCATCAACTTTTATGATCTCTTCTTGGAAGTCATGCTGCATCATTTCCTCCACATTCTCTCAGTAAAGGTAGTCACAATGCATCACCCAGATTCAAGGAGAGAAGAAACAGAATCTACTTCTTGATGAACAAGTAATAAGTTCTGCAAGAGCATGTAGAATCAGAAATATTAATGTGACCATTTTTGGAAAATGCAAATAGCCAAAATAAGTCCTCCTTTCCAGTGTTATCTGTGCCACAAATTTGCAGTGCAAATATGGAAAATTATCCAGATTCTCTCAGTTGCCACAGCTGAATGTGAGAATTGCAACTCTATTCCAAAACCACATTCACGCATTGTGAGAGCTGTATTTTAACATAGTAAGCCAAATAATTTTAGTGATGGAGTATATTATCTTTCTCTTGCCTAGCACAGCTATGAGTTTAAAATTAATTTCCCAGTGCACTGTCAAATCTATTTTAACCTAAAAGGCAAATTGACACATTCCAGGCATGGTGTGTGACCCAGGAAGCTTGGTCCGACCCAGTAAGCCAGTAGGTTTGTATTATTTGTTTTTTTTTTTTTCTTAAGCTTACTCCTCAAAGGCAAACAAAGATAAAGCACAGAAAGGAAACTCATTAAAATGAATGTTTGCAATGGAATTTCAAATTGTTCTCTTAAATGCACATTAGTGTCCTTCCTGTGTACCAGCTACACTTTGTACAGGCTGTGTGGAACTTACTGTGTTGTCTGAAAGTCAGCTTCGTTTCTCATATTATTTATTTATTAGAATTTGAGTCAACCCATTCATCTGTATCCCTGATGTCTTTGGTTCCAACTAGGGCATGTGTGCTAGACCATTATTAACAGGAGACTAATCACCCTGTATTTATTGATTAACCATAGAGTAGTGCTTTAGAGGATTGTCAGAAAACATCCAGTTAATGGAGTCCACTAGATTAGAATTTCCTTTATTTTATAGTGTGAATTGTTAGCCCAAGATGAGCTGTAAATTACATCTGCAGGGTTTCTACTTTTTAAGAACACTATCGTGGTATTTTTTTATTTCTTTGGACATGCACATGTGTTTTCCTGTTTGCCTTAAGAAGTTAAGGTCATTATGTAGCATAAATATTAAAAATTAAGCTCTTTTGATATTGACATGTAAAACAAAACAAAATGAAAAGCTCCTACTTTAACATTGTCTTTTAACATGAGAAAAACAGGTTTTATACATGATTAATCAGTTAAATTGAATTTTGACAAAGTTTTGCCCCCAGATGTTTTCTTGTTTTTTGTTTGTTTGTTTTCTTGTTTAGACTGAAGACAAACATGAAACATTTATCTTAAGATAAGTCCATTTTTTATTCTTCAGAAATTCGTCAGACTTGAAACTTTTAGCAGCCCTTCTCCCATAATTACAATGCCAAAATAGCAAAGTGAATGAACCAACAGTCTATGTCTTCCCTGAAATTAACAACATAAATGGAATCCAAATATTGTGTGCCTGAATGCGTATATTAATTTATACTTGCAAGGAATGTTTACTAATGTCCACACCTCAGACATTTATTATGAAAATTGTCAGTTAAGATAGTCAACCTAGTGGTTTGCCAGCTCACCTAGGGGAGCTTTTATAAAGTATGGATTCTCAAGCCCTATACCCTAAAAATGTTGTTCATAGGCTGAATATGTGACGTAAGAAATCTATA
Organism: Aotus nancymaae; assembly: GCF_030222135.1. Taxonomy (NCBI): domain Eukaryota; kingdom Metazoa; phylum Chordata; class Mammalia; order Primates; family Aotidae; genus Aotus; species Aotus nancymaae. Next base: position 14,243,497 of record NW_026988455.1, read on the forward strand.
TTCTTCAAATATAGAATCTTATGCTTCTGAGTTATCAGTCCAGTGTGAGAACAACTAAACTAGAACATTTGCTAACCCTTGACATAATTTTGGTGGTGTAAGATATTCTGCATTGATAGAAATTTTTGTATCCCAGGACAAAGTGATATTATGTTTGAATTTCTCTCCTTGTTACATTTTACAATAGGGATGCAGGATAACACTATAGTAGAAGCACAGCTTTATCTTAAAAACAGGGAAAGGAATTCTAGTTCATAAATCTTCTCATTTCCCTCTTTAGTTTAGTGCATTTTGTTTTGGTTTGGTTTGTTTGTTTGTTTTTGAGATGGAGTCTCACTCTGTCACCCAGGCTGGAGTGCAGTAGTGCAATCTCAGCTCACTACAACCTCCGCCTCTGGGGTTCAATCGTCCTGCGTCAGCCTCCCAAGTAGCTTGGACTACAGGTGCCTGCTACCACACCTGGCTAATTTTTTGTATTCTTAGTAAAGATGAGATTTCACTAAGTTGGCCAGGCTGGTCTCAAACTCCAGACCTCATGATCTGTCTGCCTCGGCCTCCCAAAGTGCTGGGATTACAGGTGTGAGCCACTGCACCCAACCTACTTCTGTGTTTTGACTAAAATATATTTTATATATAAATATGTTATATATAGTAATAATAGTGATTATTATTAACATTATTTGGTCATAATATTTCTTTTAGATTGCCCAAGTACCTATCACTGAAACTCGTGGAATAAATAAACAACTACAAATATTTCATTATGGTTAGAGGCAATGAGTGAGGCACACTTCACAAAGCTGGAAATTGTAGTATGGAGCCACAAAAAATAAATAAGATTTCCACCAGTAGAGGAGTAGAGAAAAGATATTTCCAGGTAGGACACAGAAAAAAAGGCACACAGATTGAAGTTTCAGAGTACATTCAGAGATAAAGTAGCTCAGTGTAGCCAGGCTCCAATATATATGGGAGCCATCATGGCTTGAAATATTCAGTCTTCTTCACAAACACCACATGATTATCTCAATAGATGCAGAGAAGGCCTTCAACAAAATTCAAAAGCCTTTTATGCTAAAAACTCTCAATAAACTAGGTATCTACAGATCATATCTCAAAATAATGAAAGCTATTTATGACACACCCACAGCCAATATCATACTGAGTGGGCAAAAACTGGAATTATTCCCTTTGAAATCTGGCACTAGACAAGGATGCCCTCCTCACCACTCCTATTCAATATAGTATTGGAAGTTTTGGCCAGAGCAATCAGGCAAGAATGGAAATAAAGGGTATTCAACTAGGAAAGGAGGAAGGCAAATTGTCTCTATTTGCAGACAACATGATTGTATATTTAGAAGACCCCATCGTCTCAGCCCAAAATCTCCTGAAACTGATAAGCAACTTCAGCAAAGTCTCAGGATACAAAATCAATGTGCAGAAATCACAAGCATTCCTACCCACCAATAACAGACTAAAAGAGAACCAAATCAAGAGCCAACTCCCATTCACAATTGCTACAAAGAGAATAAAATATCTAGGAATACAACTAACAAAGAATGTAAAGGACCTCTTCAAGGAGAACTACAAACTACTGCTCAAGGAAAAAGAGAGGACACCAACAGATGGAAAAACATTGCATGCTCATGGTTAAGAAGAATCAATATTGTGAAAATGGCCATACTGTCCAAAGTAATTTATAGATTCAACACTATCCCCATAAAGCTACCTATGACCTTCTTCACAGAACTGGAAAAAACCACCTTAAACTTCTTATGGAACCAAAGGAGAGCCCGCATAGCCAAGACAATCTTAAGCAAAAAAAACAAAGCTGGAGGCATTACGTTGTCTGATTTCAAACTATACTATAAGGCTACAGTAATCAAAACAGCATGGTACAGGTACCAAAAAAGAGATACAGACCAATGGAACAGAACAGAGGCCTCGGAGGTAATGAACATCTACAACCATCTGATCTTTGACAAAGCTGACAAAAACAAGCAATGGGAAAGGATTTCCTGTTTAATAAATGGTGTTGGGAAAACTGGCTAGCCATGTGCAGAAAGCATAAACTGGACCCCTTCCTGACACCTTACACTAAAATTAACTCCAGATGATTAAAGACTTAAACATAAGACCTAACACCATAAAAACCCTAGAAGAAAACCTAGGCAAAATCATTAGGACATAGGCATAGGCAAGGACTTTATGACTAAAACACCAAAAGCATTGGCAACAAAAGTCAAAATAGACAAATGGGATCTAATTAAATTCCAGAGCTTCTGCACAGCAAAATAAACAATCACTAGAGTGAACCAGCAACCAACAGAATGGGAAAATATTTTCGCAATCTACCCATCTGACAAAGGACTTATATCCAGAATTTACAAAGAACTAAAACAGCTTTACAAGAAACAAACAAACCCATTCAAAAGTGGGCGAGGGCTATGAACAGACACTTTACAAAAGAAGACAGTTATGAGGCCAACAAACATATGAAAAAATGCTCATTGTCACTGGTCATTAGCGAAATGCAAATCGAAACTACATTGAGATACCATCTCACACCAGTTAGAATGACGATCATTAAAAAATCTGGAGACAACAGATGCTGGAGAGGATGTGGAGAAATAGGAACACTTTTACACTGTTGGTGGGAGTGTAAATTAGTTCAACCATTGTGGAAGACAGTGTGGCGATTCCTCAAGGGCCTAGAAATAGAAATTTCATTTGACTCGGCAATCCCATTACTGAGTATATATCCAAAGGATTGTAAGTCATTGTGTTATAAAGACACATGCACACGTATGTTCATTGTGTCACTGTTTACAATAGCAAAGACCTGGAACCAACCAAATGCCCATCAATGATAGACTGGACAAGGAAAATGTGGCACAAATACACCATGGAATATTATGCAGCCATAAAAAACGATGAGTTCATGTCCTTTGTAGGGACATGGATGAATCTAGAAACCATCATTCTCAGCAAACTGACACAAGAACAGAAAATCAAACACCGCATTTTCTCACTCATAGGTGAGTGTTGAACAATGAGAACACGCGGACACAGGGAAGGGAGCATCACACACTGGGGTCTGTTGAGGGGGAATGGGGAGGGACAGCTTGGGGTAGGGAGGTTGGGGAGGGTTAACATGGGGATAAATGCCAGATATAGGTGATGGGGGAACGGAGGCAGCAAACTATATTGCCCTGTATGTACCTATGCAACAATCCTGCATGTTCTGCATATGTACCCCAGAACCTAAAGTGCAATTGCAATAAAAAAAGAAATGTGTATATATATATATAAGAGAAATATTCAGTATTCAGTGACAGAAGTAAAGAATTCAGTCTTGATCCTAGGGCCAATTATCTGGAGTGGCTTTTTGAAGAAATGTGCTAAGATATATTCTGAGGCTGCATCTGGCTCTGGAGCTGATTAGGACTTAGCTGTGGGCATAAGATTGGGCAGCAGAGTATCAGTGCCATACATTTTGTAACCCTCCACTACACAATGTAAATTTCATATATGTATTCTTGATCTTAGTGATTTCTTTCACACCTTCTTTTAACTCGGTAATCAAATGTTTTTGTCCTGCTTTTGATTCTCATTGTGACATCTTGGATTGTATATTGAGATCCTTGAGGGATTCATGAAATGCTGATCCTTTCACAAGGCTGTTTTGCTATTGGCTGTTATTTCAATCCTGTTGGTAAGCACTGTGGCAGGACTCGGCTGGAAACTAGCGAAGTGGTAAAAACCAGATGAAATACAATGCAGTGTTCACTTCTGCGTTTCTGAATCAGTGATCAAGTCAAAGGGATGACTGATTAACAGTTAATTTGATTTGCTGCATGTATGAATTTTCATTTGAAGGATGATGGGGCACAAACGTATTTTTCTCCAGAAGAAAAAGTGCTGAAGTAGAAATTAAACCCCACTTCAGCTTTTACCAAGAAAGCTCACACCGATTATCCAAGCACCCACATTATATATATATATGTATTGATGGGTCTGTTAACTTTTAAATTTATTAGTTTGAGAAACAAATCTTAATACTCTAAACGCTTCAAGGAAAATTTAAAATGCATTTTATCTCCTAAAAACATGCAATTATGTGAAACTTCCTTTTGTTGTTCCCACTATTTTTTAGTTATATCTAGAAATATCATATGGATAAAATATGTAGGCACTTTATAAATATCACTTGATAATTTTGTTTAATTAGCATATTTTTTCAATTCTAAGCCTTTCTTAGTGGGACATGTTAGCAGTCTGAAATCAGGATGTGTACATTGTAATTTCAATGAACATTTCATTGAGTGTTTCCTGTCTGTTTCATCTCCCACTTCCCCACCCCCACCTCCCATCCTCACCCCTAGTACCAAAAGGCCGTTATTGAATCTATGTTGCTTCTTGGGCATTTTAGAATTGATGGTATGTGCAAAGTGCATGATTAAATGATAGATGGCTCTCATTGACTTGGCAAAAATGAGGGAGTGAGAATATTGTCTGGACAAATAAGGCAGAACAAGAATTCCTTTGATTTCCAAACCATTGTCTCCCCCATCCTCTTTATTTTGAATGTGGCTCTGTGTATGTCTGACAAGTGTGAGTTTGAGAAGACTTTTCTGCAGTGTCTAAAGGAGCAAAAAAAAACCATATCAGGTACCTTAAAATTATCTCTAATATTTTAAAGTTATTTTAGTAAGCTGATGAGGTCAATTAGTTATTGGTGCTAGAAGGAACACTTTTCCTTTTGCCTAGAGATTAGGTTAAAACTTAGAATCTTAAAATGTTAAATTAAAGGGAATTTTTTTTTTTTTTTTTTGACAGAGTCTGGCTCTGTCACCCAGGCTGGAGTACAGTGGCGCGATCTTGGCTCACTGCAACTTCCACCTCCTGCGTTCAAGCGATTCTCCTGCCTCAGCCTCCCAAGTAGCTGGGACTACAAGCACATGCTACCACGCCCCGCTAATTTTTTTTTTTTTTTTTTTTTTTTTTTTTTTTTGTATTTTTAGTAGAGATGGTGTTTTACCGTGTTAGCCAGGATGGTCTCCATCTCCTGACCCTGTGATTCGCCAGCCTCGGCTTCCCAAAGTGCTGGGATTACAGGTGTAAGCCACTGCACTCAGCCTAAAGAGAGAATTTTAAATGTTGTCCAGTCCAGGCAAAGTTTGGATAAGGAATCTTGTCCTCTAGGAACCTTCTTCTAGCTTTGGGTTCACAGTTCTGTTTCATAATTCCTCAGCCTGATGAGGAATTATGAGATTATGAGAAGTTCTTAGACTCCCTACCCATTACTTTTGACCTAAAAATACCAGCATTTAATCCAACTGAAATTTTCTGATTGCTATAAATGGATTAAATTGCTTATCCCTCAGCAAAATGTTCAAATCTCAGTTGTGCCACCTCTTAGCTTTGTGACTGGTCACATTACTTAATGTCTCTGAGCCTTAGTCACTTATTCAAGTCATTCAAAAATGATTGTCGTAAATGAAATGTGCCAGCACAATCCTAGATGCTGAGTATACATTGCTAAACAACACAGACACAGTTCCTGCTCTTAAAGAGCTCTGCTCATGAGAATTCATGAGAATGAGTTGCCAATTACAAAGCAGAAGATAAGTTCTGTGATAAAGATAACTTCAGCTTGGAAATGGGGGCACATGGTGCAGGCAGGCCTTTCAGAGAGATTACATCAAAGCTGAGATGTGAAGGATGTTAGTAGTAAGGCAGTTAAGAGGAATTAGGAGTGCTTTAATTTCCTCCACTGTAAAATGGGGACACACCTTCCTTATTGGGTCATAGTAAGAAACAGAGACAATAAATATAATGCATCAGAAATGTACCTGATAATTCAGTGTAGGGCCAGAAAACACGTATTAAATGTATACTACTATAGGCAATGTTGAAAAATGAGTAGGATGCTGGCCCCATCCTCCTGGGTCTTGGAGGCCAGAAGTGTAGCTCTAGCTCCCTGTATTGCCTCTGTTGCTCTTACCCACTCTATTGTACTTGCCTGTTTACATGTCTGAACCTGGAGTCCACCGGCTTAGTGAGGCCAGGAATGCTTCTCTCTCGCTCGCTGCCGTACCCTTGATGCTCCCAGGTTCCTGGTGCTTGTGGACTTTTAGTCATCTCATCTCCTGCAGCAGATGTGGCCCCCTCCTTTTTCCCTTTCCTTTCCAGATCACACCTGCCCAACATTCAACTTCCAGTGCCTACATTTATCTGTCTGAAAGTTTTCTCTAGCTGTTGAGGCCCATTCAGCTCATGCAAGAGGAAGGGAGGTGGGAAACGTGAGGGAGTGAAGCCTGCCTCCAGATTCTTTCAACAGTGTCAGATAACAGGTGGTGGAGAAGTACACCAGCTCCCTAGCCCCTGGGTGAGACAGCTCCAAGATGTGTGTTCTACACTGACTCCCAGAATCTCCCCAGTAGTATTTAATTCTAGTCACTCATAGCAGAAACTTGATCAATAATTTTCTTTCCATTGACTGTTTTCTCTTTTGTCTTACTTCTCCCACTTCCTTACCAGTGATTCCTGGGATTCCCCCTCTGCCATTTATACTTCAATCCTTGTCTCAGGGTCTATTCAAAATAAAATGTCCTATAAGCATCTAAATCCCTGTACTATTTTTAGGGAATATCCCTGCCTATAAAGAGCCCGTCTCCCATGATGGGAACTGAAAATGTCAGATACACTTGCATCTCCAGCTGTCCTTGCAGCCAGGGTTAGGCACTTGACCTGTACTTTGCCAATCAGGCACAGCAACCCCAGTCTCTAAACTGGAAGCTAGTCATGAAGAGGTAGGAAATGCCCAGAATTGATTCTGTTGACAGATGGTGGAAGATACAACAATCTGAATGTTAGCTTCCAGAATCCAGTGTTGGTGACATGTGGTGCCACCAAAGACATGGAGCATGGCAGTAATGGTGGCTTCGCCAGAGCACTTCTACTTTGAGATTTTTGAGCAGTGCCCCTTCCGTTGTGGTCTCCCAGCCTGGTTCTTTGATCCTCTCAGAGATTCTTTGAGCTCTCCAGTATCTTTATATTATATTTATTTCCTGCCAAAATGTCAAAGTTTGTTTCTGTAACTTGTCACTAAGAATGCTGTTTGTGTAAGGGTTATTGCCGAGTTTAAAATGAGGAAACTGAGACCAGCACAAGAAGATCCAATGTGAATTTATTCAGCTTCCGGGCGAGGTTCTGCAGTCCAACAGGAGGAACCGGAGAAGTCACACGGACTCCTCTCAGACGTGGGGTTTTATAGGGAGTGGAGGTGTTCGACTGGTTGTGGAAGAGCAGGGCATGGGTGGGGCAAGCTTGCTATTGGCAGGTAGGCAGGGTTTGAATGCTATTGGGTAGACTTAACAAGACTCAACTGCTATTGGGTAGCTTTACGAGACTCAAATGCTATTGGGTAGATTTACAAGACTCGACTGCTATTGGGTAGATTTACAAGACTTCTTTTGCATTTTGGCGGAGTTCTTCAACGGCTGGCTAGGTGCCGAGTGCAGAGCCTAGTGTCAATTGCAGATTTGGGTGCCGAGTGCAGAAGTGGGCGTGGAATAATGACGTGGTTTCCAGGCGCAGATGGGGCATATGCGGGCTCCCAGAGAGGGAGGGGGTGTGGGTGTGTCTGAGCTCCCGGGGGTGGGGGGTGTGTCTGAGCTCCCGGCGAGGCGACCGGCCTTACAGTTTGTACCCATCAAGATCCAGCTGGGAAAATAACTTCCTAGGTCATTCAAACAGATTGGATTTAATGCAGATACGTGGTTAAAAGGGTGGTAGAGAAGCTGGAAAGCCCTACAAGGAGTAAGGAGGCAGCCCAGCGATTAGTAGCAGCTGGAAGCTGCTGTCACCCTTAGGGTTGTGGGACAGTGAAGGAAGAGCTTGCTGTTTAACAGGATGTAGAACCACAGTAGGGGTTGAAATAGGCCTGTAAGTCAAAAGGTGATTGACATATACATGTAATAGAAGCTCAAATACTTTTTGGCTAAATGAATAAAGAGATTAATCAAGGAGAAGGCTGAGACCAGAACTGCATATTATACCAACTCTAAAAAGTTAGGGGAATAAGAAGATTCCCTCTAAAAAGAAGCAATCCCAGGAGGAAAACAGGCAAAGGTAGTGTGTCCTGGAAACCACAGCTCTGAAGTAATCAAATCTGCCAGACTCTTAACTGAATTTCTACCAAACAGACCTCTGAATTCTTCACTGAGTCCAGACAGAGGACTCAGAGTGCTTATCCATAAGCTCTGGGCATCATAGCTTCTACTCCAGGCTATTCCCTGGGTAACTTGTGTTATTAAGTGAGGATAACAGTGCTTGCCAATTTTACTTGGGCAAGATGAGAAGCAATGAATAAGGAAGATTTTAGAATACTTGGCAAAAGAGAGAAATGTGTCACAGCAAGAATCTTAATTAATAAACTAGAGATAAGCACATTTACTCTCACAGTTTTAATTTATGGACTATCCTATATGGCTTACATGAGTTAAAGGAATGTATTACCTCTGTTAGTGACAGCGCTGCCTTACTGCATAAGAGAAAGCAAAGGTCTGTGTTTGAAGTTTATGAAAAGAAACATAGTCAAAAGGTAAGAGCATAGTTTTTTTTCTTTCTTTCTTCACTTATTTATACATCTTTTAGTAATAATTTTAGTAAGTATGTATATATATGCTAAAATCATATACATTCATGATGTATAACATGCTGTTTTGAAATATGTGTAAACTGAGCTAATTAACATATGTATTCTCTCATACTTTTTTGTATGTGGTGAGAATATCATCTACTCTCAGCCATTTTCAAGTATATAATACATTGTTATTAACAATAGTCATCATGTTATTCAATAGATTTCTTGAACATATTCCTCCTATCTAACTAAAATTTTATAACCTTTGGTCAGTATCTCCCCACTCACCCTTTCCTCAGCCCCGAGTGCCCACCATTCTACTCTTTGCTTTTATGGGTTTCAATTTTTTAGATTCCACACATAGGTGAGATGGTGCCTTGTCTTTCTGTGCCTGGTTTATTTCACTTAATATAATGTCTGTGAGTTTCATGCATGTTGTTACAAATGACGGAATTTCTTATTTTAAGGCTGTATAGTATTATGTTGTGTATATAGACCATGTTTTCTTTATTGCTTCATGCACTGATGGACACGTAAGTTAGTTCCGTCGCTTGGCTACTGTGAAGAAGGCTTCCATGAACACTGGAATGCAGATATGGGGAAAAGGTATAGATTAGACACTCAGACCTCATCTTAATCTCAGCTCTGCTGCACATTAGCCTTGTGATTTTAAACATATTTCACAATGAGTTTCAGCTTATGTTTAAAATGGGTATCATAATAATAATTCCTGGCTTAGAATTATGGTAATTTTTATGATTGTGTGGGCAAAGCTTCTCCCACGATGCCCACACAGAATGGCATTTCATAAATATTTGTTCCATTCCTCAATCTCTCCCCTTCCCCTGCCCCTTCTTTTTTTTTTTAAACTGTTTTTTTTTTTTAATCGTCTAACCTAGGGGACAAAGTGAGAAAGTAAACTAAAATGCTTTTTTTTAGGAAAAAAAAAAAGGCTAGCATGAATTGGTTTTATAGAGAAATGCTTAAAGGATTGAAACCCCAAATACCATTCTCCTGCTCATTATTGAAAGCACCAAAATCCATGGGAATTATAAATCCAGAGCCATTTGGCTCAGAATTTTACATGTTAAAAAAATTAATCTGCACTTATTTTGCTTCGTACAAAATTATCATTTCCCATAGCTGCCTTAAAATGTCTACTTGCTTATATTGTGTGTGAGATTTCATGCTTAGGTGGTGTCTTGGTGTTTCTGTGACCCAAGCAAGGAGTTCCTGTCACTGTGTCACAGTTTCTTCCTGACACCACTGGAAATATGATCGCCTCAAGGCCTGTCACAAAGGACTGGGCCTTTGCTACAGGTCAGCAATAGCAAGGAGTGTTGCCAAGATACAACACAAAACAAGACCTTTAGGTCTCCCTCTGGGTTTCTAGAACAGCTGTCTCTAGCTCAGCTGTTGAAGTTCCAACTCCTTCATTGAAATCCAAACACATCTGTCCCCCAGACAGGAAAATACCTAATAAATTGTTTTCCTCCATGCTGGCTCATCTTGTGGTTTTATGTGGCTCTCAAAGACAGTGTGAGGGCTGAGGACCTCAACAGGGCCTGCCCAAGGAGAGGCACATCCGGTGATGGGTCACTAATGTAGAAAAGTGTCATGACACCTGGATGTTCACAACCCTCAGGCTGTTCACAGTTTGGCATGGCTTTAACACATCCTGTGGAGCTCTGACAAATTCAGGCCTCACTTAAATGTTATCCTTATGCAGACAACCTGCATGCCTTCTCTTTCATTTTTTTTAATTATTATTTAGCTGAATCCTTTTTTGTTCATTTAATTTCAGAGCACCACAGGGATATTTATCTCTTTATTAATATGTCAGTTATCTGTGTTTAAATGTCAAGTTTTAGTATTGTGACTTGCTGTTTTAGGAAATATTATTTCAAACCAAAATGTAATTTTTTTTTTTTTTGTAAACAAAAAGATATCATAGCGTCAAGCCAAACTGAACTTATGTTCTAGGCAGAAGAGGTAAAAGCAACAAGTTTTCCCTCCTTCATAATTAGGTTATCCCTGCAGGTTCCTTTTCCAGACATGAAAAACCCTTCCAGGGTAATGGAGACCCATGTTATGGGTTGGTGGAATAGAACGTTCTTCCCTTCCTGGGAATGTTCCCTGGCAGTGCAGACTCAATGGTGGGTGCTTCCACCACGCCCTGCAGTCTTGAGACCTCTCTTAGAACCTGGTGCTCTGGAACCACTGCAGCAGCACCAGGTCCTCCTATATGCCCTCCTTCCTTCCCTCCCTCTTTATTTATTTATACTAACCAAATGTCCATAGTTAACCAAGTCCTGTTCCTTGAGGATTACTTCAGATGTGTTTAGCCATTTATTTTAATATCTGATTCCATATTCTAAATAGAATACTACCTCTACACACTTCTATTGTGGTAGATAACAATTTCTCCCTTAAATCCTTTTGGCCTTCCTTTATCCTTCCAGTTTATTACATCACAATTTTCAGGGTTTGTATTATTGTGACAATGGAAATGTTTTCTGTTGAGTCAAGGAGCATACATACTATGATTACAACTCCTTTCTTGTTCAATTATCATTTCCCCTAGAGCTGATAATTTATTCATTTTTTAAAAAAAATGACTTGGTTTTCTCTGTGTATGTATCATCTTTGCTTCCCCTAACACCCGGCAATATTCATGACACTGTTTTCAGCACAGTATCAGTACCACATTTAATTTTTTTTATAATAACTTTATAAGATAGGTAACTATAATCCCTGTACAGATGGGAAGCATGAAGCACAGAGAAATTAATTGGCTCACATAAGATGGTAACTGGCAGAGCCAAGACTCGAACCTGGGCAGTCTGGCTCCTGCACTCATGTTCCCAAGCACAAGACATACAGCACCTGAATGTGTAACTACCTACACTAGCAGCTGTACCAGCTAATCCAATTAGTTGAATTTTTTTTACAGAGCTCTTCCTCCTCCGTATGCCTCTGGACTGTTGTTGCGTCTGTATTGCTTGTTTTCTAATCCTAAGTAGAGCTGTCAAATTAAGACTTATTTTCATTATTTTCCAGGGCATTTCTTTCATCTTCCTCCTGTGTTGATTCCTTATTTTCTGGATATCATTTTGTCTTTCTCGCATTAGGTGAAGCTCATCTTTTAGAAGACTTCTTGAGAAAAGGTGTGTGGGTGGTCAAGATTTCTTAAATCTTTTTTTTTAATATTTTATTTTATTTTATTTATTTTTTTAATTACATTTTAGGTTCTGGGGTACATGTGAAGAACATGCAAGATTGTTGCATAGGTGCATTCGTGGCAGTGTGATTTGCTGCCTTCCTCCCCTTCACCTATATGTGGCATTTCTCCCCATGCTATCTCTCCCCAACTCCCCACCCCCCACTGTCCCTCCCCTATTTCCCCCCAACAGACCCCAGTGTATAGTGCTCCCCTCCCTGTGTCCATGTGTTCTCATTGTTCAACACCTGCCTATGAGTGAGAACATGCGGTGTTTGATTTTGTGTTCTTGTGTCAGTTTGCTGAGAAGGATGGTTTCCATGTTCATCCATGTCCCTACAAAGGACGTGAACTCATCATTTTTGATGGCTGCATAATATTCCATGGTGTAAACATATGAAAAAATGCTCATCATCACTGGTCATTAGCGAAATGCAAATCAAAACTACATTGAGATACCATCTCACCCCAGTTAGAATGACGATCATTAAAAAATCTGGAGACAACAGATGCTGGAGAGGATGTGGAGAAATAGGAACACTTTTACACTGTTGATGGGAGTGTAAATTAGTTCTACCATTGTGGAAGACAGTATGGCGATTCCTTAAGGACCTAGAAATAGAAATTCCATTTGACCCAGCAATCCCATTACTGGATACATATCCAAAGGATTATAAATCGTTCTACTATAAGGACACATGCACACGAATGTTCACTGCAGCACAGTTTACAATAGCAAAGATGTGGAATCAACCCAAATGCCCATCGATGATAGACTGGACAGGGAAGATTTCTTAAGTCTTAAATGGCAGAAAACATTTGTATTTTTCCTTGCTAGTACTGAGTATTTACTGCCATTTTATTTTTGATTATGTATATGTGACCTATTGTTCCCTTTCCTGAAAGTTTTACTATCTTGCTGGTGTACTGAAATTTTACAACAGAACTGGGTCTTTTTGCATTTATTGTGCTAGATGCTGAATAGGCCTTTTCAATATGGGGACTCATGTTCTTCAGGTCCAAAATTTTTTCCTTAATCTTTCTCTTGATATATTTTTTTCTAGATCCTATTGGTAAGATGTTGGGCCTGCTGCAGTGGGCTTTTAGTTTCTTCTGTTTTGCCTTCTATTTTTCTTGATATTTTGAGATATTTTCTTACCTTTATTTTCCAAATCTTACACACACATGCACACATAGTTTTAGTTGTCATATTTAAATTTCTAAGAACGTTTTATTTTTTAATAATAACCTCCACTTATTTCTCTCTTTTTCTTACTAGCTTCCTGACTTTAAAGATAAATAGCTTATCTTATATTTCCGAGGTCGTTAAATATAGTTTGATTGAAGTTTTCTTCTTTTAGTATATTGCCTCTGTTTCTTTTGAGTTTCCTTTCTTCCTTCCTTCTGCTTTGATGTGTTTCTCTTTTGTGCTGGGGGCTTTCTTAAAATGTCATATAGTTCTTGGCTATCTGTTCATATTTTAAAAGTTAGATATAAAAAAAAAATGCCGGTAGGAAGTTCTGTGCAGTAGGACTTGGTTTGTGGCCTGTGAGGTACACTGTGGAATAATTGGTTGAATTGGCTTTCTAATTTTGGGATCCCTATAGGTCAGTACCTATAGGTCTTCATTATTAAAAACAAGCTACAAAAAGTAAAAACAAAAAAATTAAACTGCCATGGACAACCTAGTGTTTTTGTGTAAGTCTATGAGGTAAAAGTGGATAGCCTTTGGGTGTGTACCCTAAACTTGTTGAGTGATAACTACAAATTGCCTTCCATGATGAATAATAACTTTCACCTGGAGTTTAAAAACCACTAGAATCACTAAGAGGACCTGTTATTTTCTATATGCCTTCATCATTTTTTGCTCTGTTTTTTTTTTTTTTTTTTTTTTTAATCTGACTGCTCTGCTGTTTGACAAAGAATTTTACCACATGCCAAACACAAGGTTTTGGGAACGTTCCTCATATTCCTATGTGGCATATCTCTGCTCCTGGGCATGGGGTAAGCAGGCATTTGGTGACCTCTCTGCTTACGTTGCCTGGTACCCTGAAGCTCTGGCAGAATTACTGTGAGGCCGTTCACCTTGGCTCAGCCTGAAATCTACTCTGACAGATTTATTGGCTCTTAAACATTTATCCAAGCAGAATGTCTAAACCAATATAAGGTTTCACTCATTTGCACTGCAGAGAGAAAAAGAGATGAAAACTGTGAGGGGTGAAACTCCACAGAGATGTAACTCCACCCCAACCCCATCCTTGCGTATTTACCAAGAAATGGAATTTATCATTTCTTTCCTATTTTAGGTCTCTTTTCTATCAGAGTTTTCCTCAGTCTATTGGTATGTGAAAAGTACATTGAGGAAAGGAAATTAACAAGATCAATCAATAACTGCTTATTCCTTTATAGCATGTTTGTTTTATAAGGGAAAATATTGAATAAGATATGTAAGAAAATTGCAATCTTCTCTAGATTTTCTAGGAATTGGGATGGAGAAAATGGTTTGAATTTAAATAAAATTGAATTTAGATCAATAAGGAAAACGATGCAATGAAAACCAGTACTAATATTATCTATATTTTATTGATGAGAAAAATATAGCTTAGAGAGGTTAAATGACTAGGCACAGTTTACTCAGATGGTAAGTGTTGAAGTTATAGCCCAGTCTCAGGTTTCAGTTCCAAAGTTCATGTATTTCTATTGCACTAGTCAGTAGTCTACAAACCTGACTGACACAGCTTTCTAGCTCTACCTGCTTAGCACACTGACATGCTTCTATGTGCTGAGACACATAGAACTGCTGGATAAAACAAAACTATTTTGCATTCAAAGCCGATAGAGACAGGTAAACAGAAAGAAGAAAAGAGAGGAAATGTCCATGTGCCACAGATAAGGAAGAACCTTATAGCCAGCGTGGTAAATGCATGAGCTGATGCCAGACAGTGAAGAGGGTATCAGATATGGCCATAGGACCTAACAGCTATGGATTGGGCTTTAACACACATATAGAATAAACGACTTAACCTTGGGCCTGTGAAAGGTGAGGACTTAGAACTGAAGACCTGCTCCCCTCATACAAGGGGACTACAAAACAGATTGTTCATGTATTAGAAAGCAACTGGTAAAATTCTCACTGATTAGATATTTGGATGAGAAAGAGTTTCTCACATTAAATAGAAATTTAAAAACCTGTGCTGGCTGGGAATGGTGGCTCATGCCTGTAATCTCAGAGCTTTGAGAGGCCAAGATAGGGGAATCACTTGAGGCCAGGAATTTGAGACCAGCCTGGGCAGCATAGCAAGATCTCATCTTTACAAAAATCTCAGAGTTTAGGATGAGTTCATGTCCTTTGCAGGGACATGGATGAACCTGGAGACCATCATTCTCAGCAAACTAACATAAGAACAAAAAACTGAACACTACATGTTCTCACTAAGTGGGAGTTGAACAATGAGAACATGTGGACACAGGGAGGGGAATATTACACACCAGAGCCTGTCAGGTGATGGCGGGATAGGGGAGGGGTAGCATTAGGAGAAATACCTAATGTAGATGATGGATTGATGAGTGCAGCAAACCACCATGACTCATGTATACCTATGTAACCTGCACGTTCTGCACATGTACCCCAGAACTTAAAGTATAAAAAAACTCAGAGCTCTGAGAGGCCAAAGTGGGAGGATAGCTTGAAGCAAGGAATTCAAGACCAGCCTGGGGGACAGAGCAAGACCCCATCTTTACAAAATATAAAAATTAAAAAATTAATTGGTCATGGTAGTGCATCTATAGTCTTAGCAACTTGGGAGGCTGAGGCAGGAGGATTGCTTGAACCCAGGAGTTCAAGGCTGTAGTCTTCTATGATTGAGCCACTGCACTCCAGCCTGGGTGATAGAGCAAGACTCTGTTTCTGAAAGCAAATCTGTGCTGTGCATACGTATAGAATCCAAATTTTACTCTATTTGCATAGTACAGGAATCTCAAATGGATATATTAATGTAGATGTCGTAAATACTTCAGGCTAGTGAAACTCGTGGAGTTTCCAGAGGAATCAAATGTAAAACTTGTCTAAAATGTTACTACCACATCTTAAAGTACACAGGAATGCCACAGGGAAGAAATATTCTAGCTGAAAATATATTTACAATGAAAAAGTACAAACCAAATATAGAGTCCAAATATGGGAGAGTCAGCAGACACATATGAGAGAAATGGCACCCTAAGAACATGAGATAATGTAACAGTCTAAAACTGTCTAGGAATTAAGTATATTTACACTCATTAAAGAGATAGGAATAAAAACTCTCATGAAAAACCAGGACATTAAAAAAGAACAGGGACATCTGAAAAACAACCAAATAGAACAATTCAAGATAAAAAAAAATCATGAATAAAATTAAACATAGTGGCCAACTTTAAGAGCATATTGGGCACAGCTGAAGAGAGAGTTAGTGATGTGAAAACTGTGTCTGAGGAAATTACCCAAAATGCTGCAGAGAAAGATAAAGAGGGCTACAATCTGAAAGAGAAATTAAAAGATGTGGAAGATTAAATTAAAGTTACAACTTAGGTCTAATGGAAATTTCAAAAGGAGAAAATGGAGAAGGGGCAATATTTTAAGTGAAAATGGCTGTGAATTTTCCAGAACTTATAAAAGGCAGAAGCAGATTCTCAGATTGAGGAAGCACACCGAGTCCAGTGCATAATATAAAATCTACAGCTAGATGCATCATTTGAAGTGCAGAACACTGAAGACCAGAAATTCTAGTGGGAGAGCAAGTGGTGAGAAAAGACAGTATAAGAAAGGAAAATTATTAGAATAACAGGGGACATCAGCCTAATAGCAACCAGAAGACAAGTCTGACCAGTTATCAGAAACATCTGAAAAGCACATTAAAATACAATATTATGGTTCTACTCCATGCTCCAAGGTAGGTTCAGAAATACACATATTAAAAAAGCTTTTTGGATCATCAAGTAGGTTTAAAAACTCTTTTATTCCTTACCACCATATACATAAGCAGACATATATATATGTATACTCACACACACTGATCTCAAGGCTTTAATTTACTTCACAGCCTCCCCCACTAAAAAAATGAAGGAATTGAAATCATCACCAAGGATAATTTTTAAAGCGTATTTTTCCCCAATAATTTCTAGAGGAGCTATGCTATATGGTGCCAGAAGCTTGTCCAAAAAGAACAAGGAAAAGGCATTCAAACGTCTTCGACCTCACAGTTCCATTTCTGCTTCCATCTTCACTAACATATGCATGATTTGGATTGAAGGACATGTTGTTCCAGCTACTAACTCCACAATCCTATGTGTTAGTGTGACAAGATGAATGAATGATCCCATGTTTGTGGAACCTTTGGCAAGATATGCTTCCTATCTTACTTGATATTTCATATCAAATGCAAAAGGACACCTTGATCTGCCAGTACCAGAATTTAGTCTACTTTGCCTTTATAGACATCTGTTCTCAGATTAACGGTGGTTTATATAATTGCTATAATAAAGGATAATTTTATATTAAAGTAATACTGGCTACAATTTGAACATTTATAATAGTCATGTTTTTTGAACTAGCACCAATACCTCCAGGAATTTATCTTAAATATCCCAAACATATACATACAAAAACCCTTTATCCTCAAAGATGTTCATTCCAGTATTAAATATGATAGGTAAAACTCTGGAAGTCTCTAGAAAAGTTGGAAGGCAATAAGATCTTGTTATACTGTTCCCAACACAGATAATAATGTATTTTTTCTTGGCTTGAACTCCTCACACATATACTTTGCTTTTTCCCTTTTAATAGAGAATGCTTAGATAAATAATGGTACATCCACATGACAGAACTATGCCAGTATAAAAATTATGCTTTTAACAGGCAGTTCAAAAAAAGAAGAAATAAAAATGTGCCATATACACATAAAGAAATATCTAACCTCATTAGTAATAAGGGACATAATTTCTTATTTATGTCAGAATCCATAAATAAGACTACCACATAGTTTTTCTTTAATAATAATAGCCAGTGTTGGTTAAGTCGTAGAGAAATGTGTATCACTTTGCTGCCAGTAGTGTAAGTTAGTATGTACTTTTCACATAAAAACTTGGTAGTATGTATCCAAAGCCTGAAAAATTCATGTAAATTATTTTTTGCTTAGCAATTCCATGGGGTGGGTGTGTATGTGTGTGTGTTTATATATTTTTTAATTAGGACAAGTATAACATTTCTTATATTATGAAAAATTGGAATATCCTAAGTGGCCAAAAGTAGAAATTATTTAAATAAAAGTGATGCTATACAATAAGATACAGTTAGAAAAGATATCCATAATACATAGGTAATAATAAAAAATTACAAAATTCCATATAAAAAACAATAATTTTGTTAAATTATAGGTAAGAACATATAAAATGTCAAGAAGAAAATGTAGTAAGAATTGATAATAATTATCTCTGAGTGGTAGAGACAATGGTGGTTTTTATTTTTTTTTTGTTTTTTGCATAGCATTTTCTTTTACATTTTGCAATGAAAATTTTAATATTTTAATAAAAATAAAATATAAACTTAGGTCATAAAAATTTTTTTAATAAGATGAGATAATGCCAATTATGGCAAAAGATAAAGATTGCTTTACATTTACAACTAGGTAGGAATGTGTACATTAAAATAAAGAAAGAAAAAAAAGGAAGGAAGAAAAAGGAATGAAGGATGAAAGGCAGGCAGGCTGGAAGACATCTCTTCTAACCAGTTTTCTTTGGCCAGTAGAATTTGGGGCAAATATTTTCAACTCTCATAAACTTTTATACTTCCTAATATATTACCAATTTTATACGTAGAAAAACAAGAAAGAATTTTATTTTTTAAATATAAAATTGAACTTAATGAAGTAATCAGCATCTTTCTGCCATATTTTATTTTATTCACTTCTCTGCTATATCAAGTCTCCATTTTTAGGCCTAACATCAAGTTTCTGGGCTCAACCAAGCCACCACTTTAGGAAAATTTACATAAAATTTCTCTACTGAATTTATTATTTCAATCAGTGACAACAAGACTTTCTAGAATCCTCTTGTGACTCTAGCAGGGAGCTGAGCAGGATTAGACCTTGTTCATCTCAACTCAGCATTCCATCTCTGTCTCCGGAGGGGATGGAAAGCTGCTATGAGATCTTGGCACCACTTTGCAGACTCATGTTGTAGTGAATTTGCTTTTTGGCTTGAACTCCCCACACATATGCTTTCCCTTTCCGCTTTCAAGCAGAGGGCTCCTTGCCTGCACCAGTCTGGATGTCAGCAGGTGGCCTGCTGGCCTCAAAAGCTTTCTGCATGAATTACTGTGTGTGGTTTCTGCACATTGAAACTTGGCACCCACACATACACACACCTCCCTTGCTCCTTTCCCCTCTCCCTGTAACACTCCGTATTCCGTAGAAGCCATCCAGATTTTTGGCTTGGATATTGGGCCAAAGCAAGACTTTCCTCAAAGAATCACCTAGTTTCTGTTTGTTAAGATACCGTACCTCATTCCCCTTTCCAGACAAAGCATGCATTCACATCACTTTCCAGCTTGTAGGCTCTCCTTCTCCAGTCCAGTCTGCATATAACTACCAGAAAAAGTGGATCTGGTCACTCAATGTCTCTAGAATCTTCTGTAGCTCCCCTCACATACAGAATTATGTATGTATTTCTTAGGTGGTGAACAAGGTCCTTCACTATAGGACCCCAAGTTATCTACTCAGCCCTCATCTTTACCACACATTTCCCACCTTTTTTCTGTGGCATAACATGAGGTTTCTGGACTTTACCTGCTTTCTCACCCATCTCTGCTTTTCCATATGCTGTTCCTTTTGCCTTTGCACTTTTTCCCCTGGCCAATGCCTCCTTATCCTTCAAAAGTTCATTTGAGTGTCATTTCCACTGGAAAGCCTATCCTGACTCCACCACCTTCCCCTGTACCCCAATCGAACTCAAGATACTCTTGTGCATTACTCCTACAAACGTGGAATAGTATTTGCCAGTAATCTCTGTCCTTCACTGGATCCCAAGGTCCTTGCAGGCAGAGACAGGGCCTTTTTGTGGTTTTATTCTAGCACATAGCCTAGCTTTCGGTAAGTAGCAAACACTCAAAAATGTATCCAGCAATTCTGCTCATGGGTATAATCCCAATATTTGCAAGACATGTTCAAGAATGCTTACAAAAGCATTACTTGAATTAATCCCAAACAGAACATAATCTAAATGTCTAATACATGTAGAATGGATAGTAAATCATGTCACTTTAAATAACTCCTACACGAGACTGAATGAATTACAACTACCCACAACAACATGAATGAATCTCACAAACATAATGTTGAGTGAAAGAAGCCAGACATAAAAGAGTCAATGATGTATAATTCCATTCATACAAGCTCAAAAGCAAGCAAAAGTTACATTCATGGTATTAGAAATCATGACATTAGTTACCTTGAAGATACAGAGTAACTGATAGGGGACAACTGGGAGCCCAATAATGTTCTATTTCTTGATCTGGGTGCTGGATACATGGACGTTGTTACACTGTAAAAATTCATCAAGTTGTATATTTATGATTTATGCATATGTCTGTATTTTATAATTTCATAAAAATTTTAATTCAGAAAAGTTCCCTTTGTGAAACATATTTGTCTGTGGCATTTAGGATGGTGATGTAAATGGAGAGTGTAAGTTTGACTCAAGTCCATCGCCAGTTTGAGTGATGCTCTTTTCCCCACGCAGAATGGTGCTGCATGGTAGAAGAGAAAAGTAAGAGAACAACCATTATCCTAACGTTTAGCATTTGCTTTAAGAAATGTGATGGTCGTGGAGGGCATGGAATCAGCAAACCATCATGGCATGTATGTACCTATACAACAGTCCTGCAGGATGCAGGATGTGCACATATACCCCAGAGCCCAAAGTACAATAGAAAAAAAAAGAAAGAAATGTAATGGTCAATTGTGTCAGCAGGTGTTCTTTGGATAGTTTGACTTCTCAGCTTGAATTTCAGAAAGTGCAAATAATTTTGGAATAAGTCAGGGTATAAAAAACAAATTAGAATTGGAATTTTCCTTTTTTCTTGTTATCTCCATCCACCAGCTCTTAAGGCTTCTGTCTTCAATGGGAATAGGCTTATTGGCTTGCACACATCAATCAAATCTGTCACAGACCTTATTGATTCACATTTCACCACTGCAGTTTAAAATTGGTTTTCCTCTTCTTGCTACAAGAATTATCCTTAATTATCCAAATTAATGACTTTGAGCTGGTGAAGTTTTTTTGCTCCAAATTTTAAGAAGCCTATAAATATCAGACTATGGGATATTAAAAAAAATACATTTTCTCTCTTTAAACAAACAGATAAATGTGGAAAAGGAGCCTGGAACTCTTGTCTCTGAGATAGCGTCAGTCATCTTGGCGGCTGCCTTCTGCAGCCTGCACACTGGAGCCAGTCCAGCCATAGCTGCCATAACTCGCCGGATTTCTCTCTCACATTCCGTAATAAAGGACTTTCAATGTCTGCACAGATGGGAATTCTGCTGCCACCTTCTCATTTCACATTTCCTGCACTTTCTTTCCAAAGCGCTTGCCTGCTTGAAATAGAATCATAGTTTTTTTCAGTCTACGTGTAGGAATTTAGTGGGAGAATGGACAGGGTATCTGTAGCTCCCTATAATTACCACACCATGAAGAAATTTTCCTGTTGACTATAAGGTACTTAAAGGAGGCAGAAAGGTGCTCAGAGGTTTTTCAGAGAACTGCACCCAATTTTCTTTCTGGAGATGGTTGGAAAGGGTCCATGAAGAGGCAAGATGTCAGTGTTGACCACGTGAGCCTTTAGGAAAGAGAAGGCAGCAGCCTTTGCCTGGCTTGCCACCTGCTAGACCCCCTCATGAATCCCCTGCCCTCATGAGGTCTCTTCCCAAAGGGATATCCCCCCATCCTCTGCCTTTTTAAACTGGGCTCCCACAAGGATCAATGTCCATGTTTCTCTCTGCCTAGTTGAATTCTATCTATCCTTCAAGACTATCTCAGATCACACCTCTTCTGGGAAGCCTTCCTGAATAGCTTGAGCTGGAAGTAATTTCCCCTATGTCTGAACACAGACCCCCTAATGATTGCATATTCTTGTGTTGCCCACACACAAAGATAATATGCAGTAATAAAAGCTAATGAAATAAATGGCATTAACTGAGTACTTACGTGCCAGGCACTATCATTTCACTTTACATGTATGAAGCCAGAATTCTTACAGTGACTTTATGGGGTAGGTTATATTATTATTCCTGTTTTACAGATGAGGATCCTGAGACATATTGTGATATCATACCTAATCAGATCAGAAGCTTCACTTACCATCTCTTTGACTTACTGATTTGTCTCTTTCACTGCACAAAGCTCAGGGCCTTGCAATCAGTAATTGCTTGGCTAATATCTGTCTATTTATTAATGTGCTTAATGGAACTTGAGATCATGAAAGTAGAATTTGAAAAACATTTCTGATGGTCAGATAGGCTACTTTTCATCTTCTGTCAACGAGGCAGGACTGTGAAATGAAATGGGTGGAGTTGATAAAAATCTCCATAACAAAAACAAATCCTTAGTTAATATGCACTGCATGCCAGATGCTGTGGTAAGTGATGTATGTTCATTACATTTCTTAATCTCAGGTTTTCCCCCACTAAAGGATCAGAGAGAGATTGAAAAATGCTTGCAATAAGATCAAATAAAGATGAAGGCAAAGGGAATACAACTGTTTTAAGTTAGAAAAATCCTAGGTTTAGTTATTACCCCAAAATGAATGTTCTAAGGATCCTCCTTTGGTAGTGAAACACAAATTTGACTCTAAGCTTTCTAGTGTTTATGGCAAAAACAGACACACAATCAATTATAGCACCTACACACTAAGATAAAGACAAACCAGCTATTTGAAGGTAGCACTCGTAAATGTTGAATCAAACCATTTCTTCTTACAATTCTCAACATAGGCCATTCTCATCTTGCAGAAGAACAGAATGGTAAAATCCATTCTAGGAGGAGGCAGATTATTGGGCTTAAGTACGCAGTTGAGTTTGGTTTAATGTACGCTATCTAAGAGCTGGATGGACTGTACATGTTTCAGAAAAATTCTCTATGAATGTTATTTCTCATAACCACTGTGTCATACTATCTGTGCCGGACAATTATCCTTCCCCTTTCAACTAAAAGCTGCATAGGTATTTTGGTATAACTTTTATTAACAGCCTTTAGAACTAGCTTGCCAGGAATAGTATTTGGAAAACCTAGTCCTGTAGGCAATATGGAACTTTAAAAACTGACTTTTCCATGGGGAAAATGAAATCCAAACTCCTTTGTATTATTTATGGTACTTTTCACAACCCAATCTTAACCTGCTTTCTAGACCAAATTTATTGTCCTCCTTTTAGCACCTTCTTGCTTCCTTTCAAACCAGTCTCATGAAAATATTCAGTGCTTTTACTCATTGAAACTTCATAGACGCTTCCTAGAAACCCCTCTTCTCTTTCCCTTCTCCCCTGTTTCTCTACCTAGTGGGTCTTGAAGGACGTTGCCTTTCCTGCAAACCCCGATTCCATCTAACGATTAATTTTACCCTTTACTAGAGTCCTATAGCATCTTGCTCATATCACATTTTATTATCCTCCTTTGTTAGCATCTCTGATTTTTCTGCCAAACTATGAGCTTCTCCAGGTTAGAATGTGTTTTATTTACCTTTGTATCTCAGCACTGGGGACATAGTCTGACCTGGACTCATTTCACCAAGTATTTATTGTTTCCTGCACTGACAAAGCAAGCTGGGACAATTCTTATTCTAAGATGCTACATAAAAAAAAATGTTACTCCACAAGTGACCCACGTATGTTTCCATTATTCTCTGAAGCCATTTGGTGCTATGCAGATTGATTATTCAATATTATTTGGTATAAAAAAAGATAATCTGGTAAATGGGTTGAACTACAAATGGAATGCACTAAACTCTTTTTTTCTCAGTATTTTCCAGATTTGAAAAGCTCCAAAGGAAGCTGTACCTGTATGTTGCCATTTATTTCAAGTGTTTTCTCTTTTTGTGTAACACCTGTCATGCCAAAGAATTTCGCTTGTATTTGGCATGTGGATGAATCACTTCAGCCACCAATAAAATGTACAGCCCTTACAAGTAAAACAGAGCAACTATCCCAGAAGATCTTGACAATATTACAGCAGAGCTAAGAGGTGGGTCAGAAAGACAAAAAATGACTTCTTCCTAATGGCCTGACATGAATAGGACATTTAAGAACTAAATTACCAAATTTTACTGTCATTGAAAGGACGTATTTGGGTAAAGGTCACAGTAAGTATTGTGCAAATCTAATCTTATTTCTGGACTTCAAAAATCTTATAATCATTCATCCATTACAAAAAGTAATATTATAGACATTCAGAGCCACATAAGCACTGCACAAATTTATGAAATTTTTCATAAATGGAGTTTCGAAAATGTGTTGAGCAATGGAAATATTTTGGGAATAGAAATTGGAAACAGTATTTGAAGAGTTACTTTGCATCAATTTGTTTATGGTTAATATTAACCATTTCAACAAAGTTAATGCCATGATGGGAGGGGGACAAATCTTGGGGAAGGCAAATTCTCATCTTGCAAAGCATCTGTCTCAAGGATGCCTCTGTAATATTTTGAGACAAAGAATAGTGAACTAACTCTGTAGGCCCAGAGAGTTCAAGGATTCTGAGGACTCAAGGTTCTCAAATTCCTTCATCTAGGTGTTCTTATCCTATGTCCCAGGATCCCATTTTCTTTCCCTATCAAGGCTCAGACTTCAGAATATGAGATTTAGTAGAACCTCAAATTGAGACTTCTCTGCAATTTAACTTTCTCAGTTAGGTCCTGGGACTGATTTTTAAGCCAATAGGCCTTAAGATCACATTATCTGACTTCAAATTATGCTACAGAGCTATAGGAATGAAAACAACCTCATATTAGCATAAAAACAGTCACACATACCAATGGAATAGAATAGATAACCCATAAACAAATCCATGAATCTACAGTGAACTTATTTTTGACAAAGGTGCAAAAACATACATTGGGGAAAAGGTAGTCTCTTCAATACATGGTGCTGGGAAACTGGATATCCATATGCAGCAGAATGAAACTAGACCGCTATCTCTTGCCATATACAAAAATCAAATCAAAATGGATTAAAGACTTAAACCTAAGGCCTCAAACTATGAACTTACCAAAAGAAAATATTTGGGAAACTCTCCAGGACACTGGGGCAAAGACTTCTTGAGTAATATCCCACAAGCACAGGCAACCAAAGCCAAAAAAAAAAAAAAAATGGACAAATAGGAACACATCAAGTTAAAAAGCTTCCACACAGCAAAGGAAACAATCTACAAAGTGAAGAGACAACCCACAACAAATTGAAACTACAGTGAGACATCTCTGCAGTTAAAATGGCTTTATCCAAAAGTCAGGTAATAATACTGCTGGTGAGGGTATGGAGAACAGGGAATCCTCATACACTGTTGGTGGGAATATAAATTAATACAATCACTATGGGGAACAGTATGGAGGTTCCTTAAAAAACTAAAAATAGAGCTACCATATGATCCAGAAATCCCATTGCAAGGTATATACCAAAAAGAAAAGAAATCAGTATATTGAAGAAATATCTGCATTATCATGTTTATTGCAGCATTATTCACAATAGCCAAGATTTGGGAGCAACTTAAGTGTCCATCCACAGATGAATGGATAAAGAAAATGTGGTATATATACTGAAGAGATGCAGTCATTTACAACAACATGGATGGAACTGGAGGTCATTATGTTAAGTGAAATAAGCCAGGCACAGAAAGACAAACTTTGCATGTTCTCACTTATTTGTGGGAGGCAAAAATTAAAACAATACTCTTGAAGACGGAGAATAGAAAGATGGTTATTAGAGGGTGGGAAGGGTAGTGAGGGGAAGTAGAGATGGTTAATGGGTACGAAAATTAGAATGAATAAAAACTAGCATTTGATAGCACAAGATGACTATAGTCAATAATAATTTAATTATACATTTCAAAATAACTGAAAGAGTATAATTATATTGTTTGCAGCACAAAGGATAAATGCTTGATGTGATGGATACCTGATTTACCCTGATGTGATTATTATGTATTGCATTGCCTCTATCAAAATATCTCATGTGTACCATAAATATATACACCTACTATATACCTACAAAAATTAAAACAATGAAACAAAATGAAAAAATTAGCTGGTTTCTCATTCTTCAGCTCTCAGCTTAAATGTCACTTCACTTAAGTCCTAGGGATTTCTTCCTTCACTGTTCTGTCTACAGTACATCACCTCATAAACTTCATCATCCCTGCACACTCTTTCCTTTATAACATGTATGACAATCTTTAATTATTGCATGTGTGTGTATAAAACTTTTTGTCTGTACTTACAGGTAGAATAAGACCTATTAAAATGTAGTGCTAGTTCAGAGCTTGTCACAAAATAGACTCTTTTTACTTCATGCTATTTTTTTGTTTATACATATATATATAGCATTTTAGGTTCTGGGGTACATGTAAAGAACATGCAGGACTGTTGCATAGGTACATACATGGCAATGTGATTTGCTGCCTCCATCCCCATCACCTATATCTGGCATTTATCCCCATGTTATCCATCCCCAACTCCCTACCCCCCACTGTCCCTCCCCTAGTCCCCCCACCCACAGACCTCAGTGGGTGATGCTCCCCTCCGTATGTCCATGTGTTCTCATTGTTCAACACCTGCCAATGAGTGAGAACATGTGGTGTTTGATTTTCTGTTCTTGTGTAAGTTTGCTGAGAATGATGGTTTCCAGGTTCATCCATGTCCCTACAAAGGACACAAACTCATCGTTTTTGATGGCTGCATAATATTCCATGGTGTGTATGTGCCACATTTTCCCTGTCCAGTCTATCATCGATGGGCATTTGGGTTGGTTCCAAGTCTTTGCTATTGTAAACAGTGCTGCAATGAACATACGTGTGCATGTGTCCTTATAATAGAAAAATTTATAATCCTTCGGGTATATACCCAGTAATGGGATTGCTGGGTCAAATGAAATTTCTATTTCTAGGTCCTTGAGGAAGCGCCACACTGTCTTCCACAATGGTTGAACTAATTTACACACCCACCAACAGTGTAAAAGTGTTCCTATTTCTCTACATCCTCTCCAGCATCTGTTGTCTCCAGATTTTTTAATGACCACCATTCTAACTGGCATGAGATGGTATCTCAATGTAGTTTTGATTTGCCTTTCTCTAATGACCAGTGATGATGAGCATTTTTTCATATGTTTGTTGGCCTCATGTATGTCTTCTTTTGAAAAGTGTCTGTTCATATCCTTTGCCCACTTTTGAATGTGTTTGTTTGTTTGTTTCTTGTAACTCTGTTTTAGTTCTTTGTAGATTTTGGATATAAGTCCTTTGTCAGATGGGTAGATTGCAAAAATTTTTTCTCATTCTGTTGGTTGCTGGTTCACTCTAATGATTGTTTCTTTTGCTGTGCAGAAGCTCTGGAGTTTAAATAGATCCCATTTGTCTATTTTGACTTTTGTTGCCAATGCTTTTGGTGTTTTAGTCATGAAGTTCTTGCCTATGCCTATGTCCTGAATGGTTTTGCCTAGGTTTTCTCCTAAGGTTTTTATGGTGTTAGGTCTTGTGTTTAAGTCTTTAATCCATCTGGAGTTAATTTTAGTGTAAGGTGTCAGGAAGGGGTCCAGTTTCTGCTTTGTGCACATGGCTAGCCAGTTTTCCCAACACCATTTATTAAACAGGGAATCCTTTCCCCATTGCTTGTTTTTGTCAGCTTTGTCAAAGATCAGATGGTTGTAGATGTGTGGTGTTGCCTCCGAGGCCACTGTTCTGTTCCATTGGTCTATATCTCTGTTTTGGTACCAGTACCATACTGTTTTGATTACTGTAGCCTTGTAGTATAGTTTAAAGTCAGGTAGTGTGATGCCTCCAGCTTTGTTCTTTTTGCTTAGCATTGACTTGGCTATGTGGGCTCTCTTTTGGTTCCTTATGAAGTTTAAGGTGGTTTTTTCCAGTTTTGTGAAGAAGGTCATTGATAGCTTGTTGGGGATAGCATTGAATCTATAAATTACTTTGGGCAGTATGGCCATTTTCATGATATTGATTCTTCCTAACCATGACCATGCAATGTTTTTCCATCTGTTGGTGTCCTCTCTTATTTCCTTGAGCAGTGGTTTGTAGTTCTCCTCGAAGAGATCCTTTACATCCTTTGTTGGTTGTATTCCTAGATATTTTATTCTCTTTGTAGCAATTGTGAATGGCAGTTCGTTCTTGATTTGGCTCTCTTTTAGTCTGTTATTGGTGTATAGGAATGCTTGTGATTTTTGCACATTGATTTTGTATCCTGAGACTTTGCTGAAGTTGCTTATCAGTTTCAAGAGATTTTGGGCTGAGATGATAGGGTCTTCTAAATATACAATCATGTTGTCTGCAAATAGAGACAATTTGACTTCCTCCTTTCCTAATTGAATACTCTTTATTTCTTTTTCTTGCCTGATTGCTCTGGCCAGAACTTCCAATACTATTTTGAAGAGTGGTGAGAAAGGGCATTCTTGTCTACTGCCAGATTTCAAAGGGAATGCTTCCAGTTTTTGCCCATTCAGTATAATATTCGCTGTGGATTTGTCATAAGTAGCTTTTATTATTTTGAGATACGTTCCATTGATACCTAGTTTATTGAGAGTTTTTAGCATAAAAGGCTGTTGAATTTTGTTGAAGGCCTTCTCTGCATCTATTGAGATAATCATGTGGTTTTTGTCTTTGGTTCTGTTTATGTGATGAAATACATTTACAGACTTGTGTATGTTGAATCAGCCTTGCATCCCTGGAATGAAGCCTACTTTATCATGATGGATAAGCTTTTTGATGTGCTGTTGCAATCGGTTTGCCAGTATTTTATTGAAGATTTTTGCATCTATGTTCATCATGGATATTGGTCTGAAGTTTTCTTTTCTTGTTGAGTCTCTGCCGGGTTTTAGTATCAGGATGATATTGGTCTCATAAAATGATCTGGGGAGGATTCCCTCTTTTGGGATTGTTTGGAATATTTTCAGAAGGGATGGTACCAGCTCCTCTTTTTGTGTCTGATACAATTTAGCTGTGAACCCATCTGGACCTGGGCTTTTTTTGGTTGGTAAGCTATTAATTGCTGCCTCACCTTCAGCCCTTTTTACTGGTCTATTCAAGGTTTTGACTTCTTCCTGGTTTAGGCTTGGGAGGGTGTGAGTGTCCAGGAATTTATCTATTTCTTCCAGGTTTACTGGTGTATGTGCATAGACTTGTTTGTAGTAATCTCTGATGGTGGTTTGTATTTCTGTGGAATCTGTGGTGATATCCCCTTTACCATTTTTTATTGCATCTATTTGATTATTCTCTCTTTTCTTTTTTATTAATCTAGCTAGTGGTCTGTCTATTTTGTTGATCTTTTCAAAAAACCAGCTCCTGGATTTATTGATTTTTTTGAAGGGTTTTTTGTGTCTCTATCTCCTTCAGTTCTGCTCTGATCTTAGTTATTTCTTGTCTTCTGCTAGCCTTTGAGTTTTTTTGATCTTGCTCCTCTAGCTCTTTAAATTTTGATGATAGGATGTTGATTTTAGATCTTTCCTTGCTTCTCATGTGGGCATTTATTGCTATAAATTTTCCTCTAGATACTGCTTTCAGTGTGTCCCAGAGATTCTGGCACTTTGTGTCTTTGTTCTCATTGTTTTCAAAGAACATCTTTATTTCTGCCTTCATTTCATTGTTTATCCAGTCAACATTCAAGAGCCAGTTGTTCAATTTCCATGAAGTTGTGTGACTCTTAGTTAGTTTCTGAATTCTGAGTGCCAATTTGATTGCACTGTGGTCTGAGAGACTGTTATGATTTCCATTCTTTTGCATTTGCTGAGCAGTGATTTCCAATTATGTGGTAAATTTTAGAGTAGGTGTGATGTGGTGCTGAGAAGAATGTATATTCTGTGGATTTGGGGTGGAAAGTTCTGCAAATGTCTATTAGGTTTGCTTGGTCTGGGTCTGAGTTCACGTCCTGGGTATTCTTGTTAATTTTCTGTCTCGTTGATCTGTTTAATATTGACAGTGGAGGGTTAAAGTCTCCCACTATTATTGTGTGGGAGTCTAAGTCTCTCTATAGGTCATTAAGAACTTGCTTTATGTACCTGGGTGCTCCTGTATTGGGTGCATGTACATTTAGGATTGTTAACTCTTCTTGATGCATTGTTCCTTTTACCATTATGTAATGCCTTTCTTTGTCTCTTTTGATCTTTGTTGGTTTAAAGTCTATTTTATCAAAGACTAGGATTGCAATTCCTGCCTTTTTTTTTTTTCTCTCCATTTGTTTGAGTAATCTTCCTCCATCCCTTTATTTTGAGCTTATGTGTGTCCTTGCACATGAGATGGGTTTCCTGAATACAGCACACCAATGGGTCTTGACTTTTTATCCCATTTGTCAGTCCATGTCTTTTGATTGGGGCATTTAGCCCATTTACATTTAAGGTTAATATTGTTATGTGTGAATTTGATCCTGCCATTTTGATGCTAGCTGGATGTTTTGCCTGTTAGTTGATGCATTTTTTTCATTGTGTCGATGGTCTTTACCATTTGGTACGTTTTTGGAGTGGCCAGTACTGGCTGTCCCTATCTATGTTTAGTGCTTCTTTCAGGAGCTCTTGTAAAGCAGACCTGGTGGTGATGAAATCTGTGAACAATTGCTTGTTCATAAAGGATTTTATTTCTCCTTAGCTTATGAAGCTTAGTTTGGCTGAATATGAAATTCTAGGTTGAAAGTTCTTTTCTTTAAGGATGCTGAATATTGGCCCCCACTCTCTTCCAGCTTGTAGGGTTTCTGCTGAGAGATCTGCTGTGAGTCTGATGGGCTTCCCTTTGTGGGTGACCTGACCTTTCTCTCTTACTGCCCTTAGCATTTTTTCCTTCATTTCAACCCTGGCAAATCTGATGATTATGTGCCTTGGGGTTGCTCTTCTTGAGGAATATCTTTGTTGTGTTCTCTGTATTTCCTGGACTTGAATGTTGGCCTGCCTTGCTAGGTTGGGGAAGTTCTCCTGGATAATATCCTGAAGAGTGTTTTCCAGCTTGGATTCATTCTCTCTGTCACATTCAGGTACACCTATCAAACGTAGATTAGGTCTTTTCACATAATCCCATATTTCTTGGAGGCTTTGTTCATTTATTTTTACTCTTTTTTCTCTGATCTTGGCTTCTTGTTTTATTTCATTGAGTTGATCTTCAATCTCTGATATCCTTTCTTCTGCTTGGTCAATTTGGCTATTGAAACTTGTGTCTGCCTCAGCAAGTTCTCGTGTTGTGTTTTTCAGCTCCATCAATTCATTTGTATTCCTCTCTAAGCTGTTTATTCTTGTTAGCATTTCGTCAAACCTTTTTTCAATGTTCTTAGTTTCTTTGCATTGGGTTAGAACACGATCTCTTAGCTCAGAGAAGTTTGTTATTACCCACCTTCTGAAGGCTGTTTCCATCAATTCATCAGATTCATTCTCCATCCAGCCTTGCTGGTGAGGAGTTGTGATTCCTTGGAAGAAGAGAAGCATTCTGGTTTTGGGTATTTTCATCCTTTTTGCACTGGTTTCTTCCCATCTTTGTGGATTTATCTATGGTTGGTCTTTATGGTTGGTGACTTTCAGATGAGGTCTCTGAGTGGATGTCCTTTTGTTGCCGATGAAGTTATTGCTTTCTGTTTCTTAGTTTTCCTTCTAACACTCAGGCCCCCTGCTGTAGGACTGCTGTAGGTCCACTCCAGACCCTGCTTGCCTGGGAATCACCTGCAGTGGCTGCAGAAGAGTAAGGTTTGCTGCCAATTTCTTCTTCTATTATCTTTGTCCCAGAAGGATACCCACTAGGGTATCCTTTATCCCAGAAGGATACCTAAGCTCTCTTTTATGAGATGTCTCTTTGGTTATACAGGGGTCAAGGAGCTGCTTGAGGAGACAGTCTGTCCCTTACAGGAGTTCAAGTGCTGAGCTGTGAGCTCTGTTGTTCTGTTCAGAGCTGCTGAGCAGGTACTTTTAAGTCTGTTGCAGCTGAACTCATAACTGCCTTTTTTTCCCAGGTGCTCTGTCCCTGGAAGGTGGGGCTTTATTTAAAAGTTCCTGTCATTCTGCTGCCTTTTTTCAGAGATGCCCTGCCCAGCAAGGAGGTAGCCTAGTCACAGTCTGCCAGCAGATGCGTTGCTGAGCTGCTGTGGGCTCTCCCTAACTGCTGTGTGAACTTCCTTGCTGTTTTGTTTATAGGGGTATAGTTAGAACTGCCTCAGTAATGGCGGACTGCCTTGGCAATCGCGGACTGCCTCGGTAATGGCAGACTGCCTCAGTAATTGTGGACTGCCTCAGTGGTGGCGGACTGCCTCAGTAGTGGTGGACTGCCTCGGTAATGGTGGACACCCTTCCTCCCACAGAGCTGGACCATCCCAGGTCCAGCTGTGCTTGCTGTGAAATTCTCAATCCAGAGTTTCAGATTATTGGTCTTTGTGGGGTAGGACCAGCTGAGCCAGATCACCTGGCTCCCTGTTTCAGTCCCCTTTTTTCAGTTGAATGGGTGACTCTGTCTCCCAGGCCTTCCAGTCATGAGTTGAAATGGCACCCAGATCTGTGTGAGTTTTTGTGCAGAGACCTGCTGCACCAGCTGAAACAGCTGTGCTGGAGACTCATGGTGCTTTTCCACCTGGGAATCTCCTGGTATCTGTGGGCAGTAAAAATTCATTTGGAAATGTGGTGATCACTCACCCTCTGCGTTTTCTCTGGAGACTGCAATCCAGAGCTGTTCCTATTCAGCCATCTTGGATTCTCAACTCAAAATAGACTCTTAATAAATATTTTGTAGTTAAACAAACATCTGAATTACTTAATTATGGAACTGGAGACCATTATTCTAAGTGAAGTAACTCAGGAATACAAAACCAAACATCATATGTTCCTACTCATAAGTGAGAGCTAAGCTATGAGGACTCAAAGGCATAGGAATGATACAATGGTCTTTGGGCACTTGGGGGGAAAGGGTGGGAGGGGGTGAGGAATAGAAGACCACACATTGGGTAGAGTGTACACTGTTTGGGTGATGGGTGCACCAAAATCTCAGAAATCACCATTAAATAACTTACGTAACCAAACACCACCTATTTCCCAAAAACCTATTGAAATTTAAAAAAAGGATATATAATAAAATAAATTTACTTCATTGAGATTGAGTGTATAAATGATATATAAAACATTTTAATTATATTGTTATCTGCACAAAACTCTAGATGCAAATAATATTTCATAATGTTCAAAAGTGTTCTTTGTTAGAACAATGATTTGATGCTACACCAAAAATAGCAGTATCTCTAGAAACTTTATAGATTTTTACTGCATAATGATGCTTCAGAGGCTCACATCCGTAATTCTTGCAATATTTTCTTGAAATATGTCAATTTCTTTATCTTTTATAAATAAATCATGCAAAATTTGAGTTGTGAAAGAATGACACATTTCGAGAGCACTAAGTATAAATGATTATATATACAGTGAGGCCTAACCTTCCCTTGTGCCCACCAGACAAATTGTTCAAATTCCTTTGATGCTGGAGTTAAGTAAGAAAGGCAGCGTAGGACCGAAATAAATGCACCTCTGAAATGCCAGTCACAGAAGTGCCTATCAGCTTTGAGCCCTGCCTTGATTGAACATTGGATATGCATGACAATGAGCTACGTGCCACTGTCATAGGATTTGTATCCATAATCAGAAAAATGTGAGGGCTAAATTTCAGGTGCACATTAAACCTACAGCAAGAAATAGATCATGATCTTTCAAAGCCATGAACAATCACTTAAAGTCCATTTCTTCTTCAGCCACCTGGAACATCAAATCAAGAAGCATCCTTGAAAGGCTCAGATTTTGAATTGCAAAGTGATACCCAAAACATCTAGCTATTATACATAGAGCTGGGCAAGAAGAAATAAAACAAGTGGTGGATTTTTAAAAGAGAATTTTGGCTTACATCTTTTATACATGAGGTGAAGGAAACTTAAGTTGAAAATTTTTTCCAGAAACCAAATATTTTGTGACTACAGTTCTTTTACCAGTGTAATAATGATGTCTCCTGCAGTTATCACTGGAAATACATAGAAGGGGAATGCTGGTCTCTAGAGCTCATGAAATTGCTAGGACTGATTGCAAGTCCATCTCCATGTAATAGTGTGCTGGCTTTCACAGGCACAGGGCCTGCTTCTGGTACTTATTAATAATTTTCCAATACTACATTCCCCTAGATAATTTCTATAAGAATACAAGAGGCAGGACATAATTCGAGGGCTCAGTAATTGGCTAGAGGCCTTGGAGTTTCATCAGTTTCTACTTCACATAGGAAAGAACAATATTGGCTATTATATTTTGAGTGAGTACCTGCAATGTACCAGTTTCTCTTGCATGTATTATCTCATTCAGCCCTCTCTGTAGCACCCTATTATTCCTTTAAGTGGATGACAAGAAATGAGACAAATCACCAATGGGCACAAACAAGTAAGTGGCAGAGCGTGGATGAAAACCATGTCAAACAGCCTCCAAGGCTCATGCTCTTTCCACTGTGCTATATGATTTTTGATCTTCCAATCAATTTTAAAGTCAGTGCTCACTAGGAGGGAAGGTTGGGCCACTGACTTCCAAAGAATGTTCCCTATTTTTTAATCCAAATTTAGCTTCTCTGATAGTTTCCCTTCAGGGGCTCACAGCAGTTCCTGCTGACATTTCCAGCCAAGATAATGGCATCTTTAGCCCTGCTGAGACTTCTTCCATTACTACTGATGGTCAGGAGCTAAAGTTGGTTCCCACTGGAGGCTATAACCTGGAGCTTTCTATAGGGGGAACTCTCTTTAGCAGTGATTGCTCTCAGAAGTGGTAGCTTTCACCTAAATTACCTTCCTGACACCCCTTGCCTTCTCTCCTATCAATGCAACCCATTGGCTTCAAACGCTTTTTCTGAGGCAAATCATCAGTATAGTCCAATATGGACTCTACAGTCTCAAGCAGCTTTGGCACCCAACAAGTGACTATGAATAAAGCCACGTAGATCTTTGGAGGAAATTACTGTAATTCCTATGCAAATTTCCACTCACTACCATAATTTTGGCTACCCCCCTCAGACCTATTTTAATTTGCTTGAAGCCAGGAACTACTCAGCTTTCTCTTAATTTCCTAGGTGGATTATTCCCAAGAAGACAGAAAAAGAAAACTACTTTCTCCCTTCTGGAAGTATCTGGATTCAGATCACATACAGAGAAGATGATGCAAAATCTGAGACTCTCCCTTCGTGGGGCACAGGAGCATCTAAACAAATCAAGATCCAGGTAGAATCCAAGAAATTCCTTAGTAATTTTAAATAGTTACATGAGGGAGCTGTGTTGGATGCAAATTCTCCAGCCTCCAATTAATCATCATCCACTACCCATCACTCCCCAGACAGCACTGCATGGAGCAGAAACAAACCTTCCCCACTGTACCCCACCAAACCAGTGACCTAACAGAAAATACTTCAACTATTAAAGGCCTCACTCTCATCTTAATCCATCTGCACCACTCATCTATTTTTAAACTATTATATATTAGAAACTATTTTTAATGTGTTTAGAGAATATATTACCAGTTCAATAATTAGCTTCTTGGAGATAGGTATCTGGTACTACATTTATTGAGTTATCTATATCTTTTAGCACAGTGACTTTCTAGGCAGTGAGCACTCTAAAAATATTTGTTGGTTAATTAAACCAGAGGCTGTGTGTTCTATAAAATAATATAATTTCTTATTGTGCTAGTTTTACAAACATAAGATGTGATATGGTGCAGACATATTAAAACCTGGGTGTATAGGAACACTGACACTTAAGATACTGAAGCATTTGCCTTATAGAGAAATGCATATAATCACCAATTCTTCAATCCCCTGAAGTGCTTATTTAATGCTCCACTGAAATTCGATATTCAAATCTTGAAATTTATTTAAAAAGTCAAACCACATTAGAGTCCCATCGCTCAATGCAGTTTTCTGATTAATTAGTTACAGCACACAAATGAAGCAAGTTTGCAGTTAATGAACTACAAATAAATCTATCTGTAAATAATAATTACCACTAATAACCAAATTAGTTAGACTTCAGGTTTGTTCTCTGTGCATTTACATTAATTTGTTTCTTTTACCCTAATCAGATAAGTTTCATCTAAAGATAATTGGAGAGATATGACTCTAGAATGACAGTATGAGGAGCTCAAAGCTGCTCCCATACAAAACAGCTTTAACTGGTGAAAATTATTTTTAAAAACTAGCACCTATTTAAAGTCTCTATAAATTTCCTAAGGGCATATAGCAAATGAAGACATATTTATTCGAGAAAATCTATACGGTCAACTAATATTAGACTAGTACACCAAAATACACAATGAGGAAAGGAAAGTTCCTTCAATAAATGGTGTAGGGTAGACTGGATATCCAGATGCAAAAATTTTTTAAAAATCAGACCCTTATCTTATACTATATATAAAAATTAAACTAAATCAAAGACTTAAATATAAGATCTTAAGCCATAAAACTCCTAGAAAAAAACAAACAAGGAGAAGCACCTTGACACTGCCATGGCAATAATTTTTTGGATAGCATACCAGAAGCACAGACAACAAAGCAAAAATGAACGAATGGGACTACATCAAACTAAAAAGCTTCTGCACAGCAAAGAAACAACCAAAAAAATGACAAGACAGTCTCCAGTATGGGGGAGAAATATTTGCAAAACATATTGTTGTGGGACTTTTCCTTAGTTCAGTTAAAGGTAGTGTATTATTAGTCAAGGTTCTCTAGAGGGGCAGAACTAATAGGATATATATACATCCTAACTCATAGGATATAAATATATATATGGGATGTTAATAAGTATTAACTCACATGATCACGAGGTGCCACAATAGGCCATCTTTAAGCTGAGGATCAAGAAGAGCCAGTCTGAGCCCCAAAACTGAAGGACTTGAAGTCTGACGTTCCAGGGCAGGAGAAAGATGTAGTCTGAGAGGCTAGGCCAGTCTAGTCTTATCACGTTTTTCTGCCTGCTTTATATTCTAGCTGTGCTGACAGCTGATTAGATGGTGCCCACCCAGATTAAGACTTTCCCAGCTCACTGACTCAAATGTTAATTTTTTTTTGGCAACATGCTCACAGACGCGTCCAGGATCAATACTTCCTATCCTTTAATCCAATCAAATTGATACTAAGTATTAACCATCACAATGGGGTTCTTGTTCATTCCACAGCCACAAAAATTTAGGCTCTGGAAGGGTTGAAGGGTGAGTAAAGAAGAGTTTAGTTGAGTGAAAAGGGGAACTAAGAGGGAAACAGAGATCCTCTGCAATGCCAGAGTCCCTGTTAGAGTGCTTCTTACCACAGCTTGAATCCCAGTTTCCACACAGGAAGAGGAGGGGCCAGGCTCCTCCCCACTGTGAATGAAGTGAACTTCTGTGGCTCCAACCCAGTGCACATTTCTCCCAGTGTGCAGGCTGGTTGGCATTTCTCTGGGGGCCCCCTTCCACCTTGCTGTCTCATTCTCCTCTCTTAAAAAGGACATCTAACTGCCCTTAGAATAAAATTAGGACCAAGACCAATCTTAACTGCTTCCTGCTGACAGGGGGTGCTGTTTTGGGAAAATGGCAGTCAGAGCTCCCTCAGAGGCCTATCAAAGTGTTCCTAGCAGAAAGGGCCATCTATCAGAGGCTCTTACTACGTGACAGTTTGGAATTTGATGGCCTAAAGTCAAGATCAGACAAATGGGGTTATTAGAAAACATGTATCAAAACAAAACAAGGGGAGGAGTAAGGACAGCTCAAAAATTCTTAGGCCTTTTATGAGTTTGCACAGGGAGAGGGAGGCCAAAAGACTGACTGGTAAAAAAAAAAATAATCTTCACTCTTTTGCTGACATATTGGACTTCTGGTTTCTGTTCTCCTGAGCCTGATCCTAAGCCAACCAGTTTAAGGTTTGGGAGATAAACTCTTTCCAGTTTAGAGGATGCATCTGAGGGGAGTGTCCTGTCATACAGAGACACAATTACCTCTCTGTGAAGAGAGAATCAAGGAGGAGAAAGGAAAAAAGGTTTTTTGTTTTTGTTTTTTTCAAAGGAGTCCCATTTGTTCAGAATGAATTTGAAAGGCATATAGACTGAAGTTGAATGGCTACCCATCTCGAGAGAGAGGAGCAGGCATCCCTAGTTCCCTTCTCTTCCTAGCAGGTACCCAGGATAAGTGAGGGAGAGAGGGAAGAGCATCTTCTTTTCCTCTTCTGTCCTTGTATCCCTAAGTCCTGGTGACCTCAGCTGGTGCCACCACGAGTACCAAAGCAGCTTGCACCCATGCAGCAGGGGGCTTTAGGGGTTGGAATCATCTGCTCTTACCAACATATGCCCTATCTCCCCTTCTGTCAGTAGCCTTGGAGCTCCCTAGACCTCATTTATGCCGTGGATACTAATGTGGGCTCTATCCATGAAACAGGAAGCTTGGGCTTGGCTTAATCGGCAGGAATTAGCCACATTCACTTGTGCTATGTCTTTTAACCTCCGTTGTCATGTGCCTTTGGATTCCTTAGATCCAGTTCTCTTTCCTAGGGCTTTGACCCAAAGCTTGGAATTGAGTTTGGAACAAAAATGTATCTTAGGGGCATTGAATGGATTCCTTATCATAAGTCAAATGCTAAGGTGAAGTTATGGAAATGAGACCCCCAGTAAGGGAGAGACAAGGATGTCTTGTTATACACCCAGATAAGTGGTGGCTATAGTTATGCTTGTAGGATTTGAGTGCATGGTGCTTGGCTTTGGTTAGCTTTCTTGGTCTTACTTTCCTAAAAAAGAAACCTCAGAGTGATGGGCATCCTATTTATTCCAATCGCTTAGCAGAATTTGTGGGATAATTGCTCAGAACTAGAATACTGATCCAGATTTTTACACTACCCATTCTTCTTGTTTTTTTCTGAACTGCAGCCAGAGATTGCTGGTTGGTTCACAGAACAAGCAGGATTTGTCTAAAATGTAGGCAAAAACTTAAAAACAACTAGTGAATTTAGAATTTAATGACAAATGTATGATGAGTTTTGGAACATAATTTCTTTCTCTCCAGTCTTCAGTTTTGTTAAAACAAATTATGATAGGGCTGAGTGGTTTGCAAAATAGACTAGTTTTATACTTGTCCTGATTATTTGCATAAAGTGCAGCAAGCATAATTATTTCTACATAAGCCTTTTAGATTGGCTTTGATGGAATTCTATTCTCCAAAGGATCTCAGACAAGATTTTTAAAGCCCAGCCCAGCCATGGGTTTATCCTCAAATACCTGTGAGTTGGGTGATCCTGTCATCTTAAGGTCCCAAGATCAAGTTGAAGTTCCTGGACCTGTTAGAAAGTGACATTCTTTACTGACCACAGGCTGGGAATCCTGTACAGGGAATTTGTAGATGCGGATATGAGGCCAGTCTCCCCATAGGGCTTTTACCAGCTCTGCAAATTGAGACTGACCCCTTAAAGAGAAGCATGTCCTTCCAATTAAAGACTTGGTAAAATAACCACTTTTTCCAATTGTGTCCTGTTGCAAAAGAAAAATGGATTCTTATTCCACTGATGCAAACAACAATATTGCCATAAGAATACTCACAGATAGTTTCCAAATTTTATGGGAACCAGGCAGAGAAAAACAAACATTCCAAGTCTTGCTCACAGGAGTGTACTACCTTATTCAATTATTAAAGGCCATACATAGTTCAAAATGCATTTCCTTGACTCTGAAAAACAAAAGAAGGATCAGCAATATTCCTTGAGAAGTGGGTGATTTTGCCTGCTGTCATCTCCAGAGTAGTGGTTCAGAGATTTTGCCAGATGAAGAGGCAAGTCAAAATAACATAAGATGTAGAAGCTTCTTCCCCCAATTGAATTTATCTAGAACAAAGTGTGAGTAAATTCAATCCTAAAGGTACTCTCAAGAACGATGGAGATTTTGGTGATAAGCAATTAAAGAGGAGGCTGGTAGCTCCATGAAAGCAACAAGCAAAACTATAAGCCCCGTGGATTACCAGAAAGAACCAGGTGAAGAGATAACTCTAAGATGACTCCTCCTGTGGTCAGAGAAAACCTCAAAGCCTGACCCTGTCAAGACACCCAAATTTAATTAGATCAGAGTGTGGAGCAATTTATGCACCACCACATTATTTTTAAGAAATGGAGTAATCAGCCAGCAATTAATGAAGCCTAACAGCTGGATGTGATGCTACAGAGACATACAGTTTAGAAGACGGATAAGAAATAGAGACAAAGAGAGACCTGCCAAAACCAGTCATCCCAGGATGACTATGCCCATGCCCAAGATGGAACCCTCTCAAGAATATCAGAGGTTTCATGCTGCACGGGAAATGGACTTATTCAAATATTCTAACCAAGTTACTAAAAAAATAAGCAAGTAACATGAAAAAGCACGGAAAAAGGAAAATAATTAGTACCTAAACTTGCTACAATACAGAAATGGCCTGACAAAAAATGGCAAAGGAAGTTATCAGGCCAAAAGCAAGTGACCACAGACAATAATTTAAATCTCAATAAAGAAGCAAAGCACTAACAGAGGTGATTATGTAGTTATAAAAGATAGCATAAATGTGTATTTCTTCTCCTTTCTCTTAACTTACTTTTAAAAAGTGGTATAAAGTAATATGTGTGTAATTATATTTAGGGACTTATAACATGTAGAAATATAATGTACTTGATCATAACAGCAAAAAGGAGGTCGGTGGACAAAGCTGTATTGTAGTAAGGAAAGGACACCATATGCTCACTGAAAACTACAGAAAAAGATGAAGAGAATAAGAAATGGCAAATTAGCTGGTGAATATAATCCCCCAAAATATATGCTTGCTTTCTTTTCTTCTTTCAGCTCATTTAAAAGACATAAAATTATATTTTTAGTAATAAGTAACCCCATTAAAAAGTAGGCAAAGGACATGAACAGACC
This sequence comes from Aotus nancymaae, assembly GCF_030222135.1. Classification (NCBI taxonomy): domain Eukaryota; kingdom Metazoa; phylum Chordata; class Mammalia; order Primates; family Aotidae; genus Aotus; species Aotus nancymaae. The sequence continues at coordinate 14,284,519 of NW_026988455.1, forward strand.
CTTCTAAAAAGAAGCATTTATGCAGCCAAAAAACATATGAAAAAAGTTCAGCATCACTGATTGCTAGAGAAATGCAAATCAAAACCACAGTGAGACACCATCTCATGCCAGTCAGAATGGCAATTATTAAAAAGTCAAGAAGCAACAGATGCTGGTGAGGCTATGAACAGATAAGAATGCTTTTGCACTGTTGGTGGAAATGCAAATTAGTTCAACCATTTTGGAAGACAGTGTGACAATTCCTCAAAGACCTAGAACCGGGAATACCATTTGACCCAGCAATCCCATTACTTGGTATATACCCAAGGAAATATAAATTATTCATTTATAAAATACATGCATGTGTATGTTCACTGCATTATTCACAATAACAAAAACATGGAATCAACACAAATGCCCATCAATGATAGACTGGATAAAGAAAACGTAGTATAATTACACCGTGGAATACTATGCAGCCACAAAAAGGAAAACAATCATGTCCTTTGCAATGACATGGATGGAGCTTGAAGCCATTATCCTCAGCAAACTAACACAGGAACAGAAAACCAAACACCACATGTTCTTACTCATAAGTGGGAGCTGAACAATGAGATCACATGGACACAGGGAGAGTAACAACACACACTGGGGCATCTTGTGGGGGTGGCAGGGAAGGGAGAGCATCCAGAAAAATAGCTTCTGCATGCTGGCCTTAATACTTAGGTGATGGGCAGCAAACCACTGTGGCACACATTTAACTATGTAACGAACCTGCACATCCTGCACATGTACCTCGGAACTTAAAAGTTAAAAGGAAATGTTTTTGAGCCACCAGGGACACCATTAAGAAAGTGTATTGGTTCATTTTCATGCTGCAGATAAAGATATACCCAAGACTGGGCAATCTATGAAGGAAAGAGATTTAATGGACTTACAGGTCCACATGACTGGGAAGGTCTCACAATCATGGAGGAAGGTAAAAGGCACATCTCACATGATGGCAGACAAGAGAAGAGTGAGAGCCAAGTGAAAGGAGTTTTTTCTTATAAAACCATCAGATCTCATAAGACTTATTCGCTACCAAAAGAACAGTATGAGGAAAACTGCCCCATGATTCAATTATCTCCCACTGGGTCCCTCCCACAACACATGGGAATTATGAGAGCTATAATTCAAGATGAGATTTGGGTTGGGACAAAGCTGAACCATATCAGAAAGCTAAAAAATAATCCTCAAATAGTAGAAAATATTCACAAATCATATATCTGATAAGGGATAAAGAGCTCTTAACACAATAATTAAAAAATTAAAAATAGACAAAGGGTGAGGAGATAAGATGGCAGTTAGGAGACAGGGCTAATGTGCAGCTCCCACTGGATGGACAGAACAGTGTAGAAACTCACATCATGAACTGTTGCTCCAAGAACCACAGCAGGAATGTACCAGGAAAACTGAAAGAATTCACAGATCAGTTGAAAGAAGGCCACTGAAAATTCCACGGGACAGGCAAAAAACTGTGAGTTCCCAAAGTGTGAGAGATGGAACTGGGGAATCTGAAAATCTAGATCACAGGAGAAGACATTAACCTTACCTAAAGCTGACACAGATTTAGGGAACCTCATGAAATACAAAAGTAGAGGCGGAGGTGGGTGGATCATCTGAGGTCAGGAGTTTAAGACCAGCCTGGCTAACATGGTAAAACCCTGTCTCTACTAAAAATACAAACATTAGCCAGATGTGGTGGTGTGATGGCAGATGCCTGTGATCCCAGCTACTCGAGAGGCTGAGCCAGGGGAATAACTTGAACTTGGGAGGTGGGGGTAGGGGTAGCAGTGAGCCAAGCTTGCGCCACTGCACTCCAGCCTGGGCAACAGAGTGAAAAAAAGAAAGTAGGCTTCCAGTCTGCAGCTGAAACTCAGGAAAGCCATCACTGACTATATCTCACAGGGACTCACAGAGAAAGCAGCCAGTGAAAGTAGGAGGTGTCAAAAGGAAAAAGAAGCTTCCAACTGAAATTAGTAATACTTTTGACTGGGCACAAATTTTCTTGAGCAGAATCCAGAGGATGAATAGGAACTTCTGGAGATATGGGTGTGGGAACTGCTGCCAACAGAGTGGGCAGATGGGAGGGGTGAGGTCCAAAAACTGTGCTTGCCTTCTCAGTGGGGAAGCTCACAGCCTGGAGAAAGGTTTGAGTGGGGCACTGCAGGAGTGAAACAGGCCTCACCAACTGCATGGGAGCTGGGTGAGGCCTCTCACTACTGGCTATCCCCCACTTCCATGGTGAACTATATGACACACAGAGGCAGCCAAAATCCCCTCTTGAATATAACCACATTGGTTTGAGAACCATCCTCCATCCTCAACAGTGACCGTGTCAAACCCAAGGAGAGTCAGAGCACAGACCTGCCTAGCCTTGTGCCCACCTCATGGTAAGTCTCTACCTGCCCTGGTAGCTGAACACAAAAGATAGAAACTCTTTGGAGCTTTATTGCCCAGCCCATTGCCTGAGAAACCAAAAGACTTACCCTGGCCAACTTAGGGAAAGCTTAGCTCTCCCTATTACTACCTTAGTTGGTTCTTATCTCCTTTCTTGGTTTTGGTATTAGAGTGATACTGGCTTCATAGAGTGATACTGGCTTCGTAGAGTGATACTGGTTTCATAGAGTGATACTGGCTTCATAGAATGATTTAGGGAGGATTCTCTTCTATCCTGTGGAATAGTGTCAATAGGAATGTCTGATAGAATTCAGCTGTGAATTCATCTTGTCCTAGACTTTTTTTGTTGGCAATTTTCTTATTACCATTCAGTTTTGCTGCTTGTTATTCATCTGTTCAGCATTTCTATTTCTTCCTGGCTTAGTCTAGGAGGTTTGTATGTTTCCAAGAATTTATCCATCTTCTCTAGGTTTTTGAGTTTATAAGTATAAAGGTGTTCATAGTAGCCTTGAATAATCTTTTGTATTTCTGTGGTATCCGTTGTAGTATCTCCCATTTCATTTCTAATTGAGCTTATTAGGGTCTTCGCTCTTCTTTTCTTAGTTAATCTCACTAATGGTCTATCAATTTTATTTATCTTTTCAAATAATTGGCTTTTTGTTTCATTTATCTTTTGTTTTCTTTTTTGTTTCAATTTTATTTAGTTCTGCTCTGATCTTTGTTATTTCTTTTCCTCTACTGGGTTTGGGTTGGGTTTGTTCTTGTTTCTCTAGATCTTGAGGTGCAACCTTAGATCGTCTACATGTGCTCTTTCAGACTTTTTGATGTAGGCATTTAAGCCTATGAACTTAGCACCTCCTTAGCTGTATCCCAGAGGTTTTGATAGGTTGTATCACTATTGTTGTTCAGTTAAATTTTTTTAAAAATTTTCATCTTGATTTCATTTTTGACCCAATGACTATTCAGGAGTAGGTTATTTAATTTCCATGTATTTGTGGATTGGGTTAATTCAAAAATCTTTTCTTTGAGGTCTGAAGTTCTTTATTCTGCTTGCTTGATTCAATTGTCAAGACTTTTCAGTGTATTTTGCATTTCTATAAGCATGTCCTTTATTTCCAGAAGCTGCTATTGATTTTTATTTATGCTATCTATTTCACTGAAAATTTTTTCCTTTGCATCTTGCATCATTTTTAAAAATTCCATTAAGTTGGATTTCACCTTTCTCTGGTGCCTCCTTGATTAGCTTACTAATTGATCTTCTGGATTCTCTTTTTTTTTGGCAATGCAGAGATTCCTTCTTGGTTTGGATCCATTACTGGTGAGCTAGGGTGATCTTTTGGGGGGTGTTAAAGAACTTTGTTTTGTTGTATTAGCAGAATTGTTTTTCTGGTTCCTTCTCATTAAGGTAGACTATGTCAGAGGGAAGACCTGAGGCTCAAGGGCCACTGTTCAGGTTATTTTGACCCATCAGGTACTCCCTTGGTATAGTGCTCCTCCCCTTTCCCTAGGGATGGGGTTTTCTCAGAGCCAAACTGTAGTGATTATTATTCCTCTTCTGGATCTAGCCACCCAGCAGAGTTACCCAGCTCCAGGCCTAGGGGGTGTCTACACAGAGTCCTGTGATGTGAACCATCTTCTGGTCTCTTAGCCATGGATACCAGCACTTGCTCTGGTGGAGGTGGAAGGGGGATGGAATGGACTCCGTGAGGGTTCTTAGTTGTAGTTTTGTTTGTTGCACTAGTTTTGTGCTGTTTGGCTTCCTGCCCAGAGGTGGAGGATCAAGAGAGCATCAGCTGTAGTAGTATAGGGATGGTCAGGCAGTGGGCAGGGCCCTAGAGCTCTTTGTCTTTGGCTACCAGGGCAGGTAGGGAACGACCATCAGACGAGGGCAGGGTTAGGTGTGTCTGAGCTCAGACTCTCCTTGGGTGGGGCTTGCTGGGGCTTCTGTGGGGGATTGGGGAGTGGGGGTGTGGTTCTTAGGCCAATGAAGTTATGTTCTCAGGGGGATTATGGCTGTGTCATGTCACCAGTGAAGCGGAGGAAAGCCGACAGTTATAGGCCTCACCCAGCTGCTATGCAGCCCAAAATGCCAGTCTCACTCCCACCATGCCCCCTCCCCAACATCACCAGGTTTGTTTCCAGGCAGCAGATGAGCAAGGCTGAGAACTTGCCCCAGGCTGCCAACCTTCTGGCTGTGAAAGCAAGCAGGGCTTTCAGGTTTTGCGCCTCCTGCCTGCCATGGCTTGTATGCTGTGTCTGCACTCCAGATTCATCCCCTCCCTCAAGTTATGTCCAGGAAACTCTGCATTCAGTTGACATTTTTACAAAGTTCAGCTGGAAGTTTCCTTCTTTCTGTTTTTTTTCCCCCAGTTCCTCTGGAAGCCCTCCCCAAGGACCTCTGTGAGACAAAGTCAGAAATGGCTTACCTGGGGACTGTGAGAGCCCACAGGGCTCTTCCTGCTGCTGCTTCTACCCCTGTATTTCACCTGTCTCAGCTCCAGGGATGGTCAAATCCTTCTCCCATGATCTGGACCTTCAGCTTCCCCAGTGAGGGTGTATGTCTGGGAGCAGATGATTCCCCTTTCACACTTTGGGGACTCACAGTTTTTGGGCTGTCTCCCAGGCCTGCAGGAGCAATCCTCTCCCTTCAAAGGGTCTGTGGATTCTCTCAGCTTTCCTGGTACATACCTGCAGTAGTCATTTGAGCAAAAGTTCATGATGTGATTCTCCACATAGTGCTCTGTCTCTCCAAGTGGGAGTGCCAGCTTCCTCTAGTTAGGCTAGCAGTGAAGTTGTCATGTGGACACATTCAGGACCTCTGGTTAGCCAAGATGTTTCAGACAGTGAAATTAGCTTTTGTTTTCTCCTTCCTTGGATCAGGGTTATTCTGCCCAATATCCCTGACAAATAGAGATGCAAAAATTCTTAACAAAATACTAGCCAACCAAATCCAACAGCATATCAAAAAAATATGATCAAGTGGGTTTCATACCAGGGATGCCTTAATATATGCAAGTTAATAAACGTGATACACTACATAAACAGCTTTAAAACCAAAAATCACATGATCATCTCAATAGATGCAGAAAAAGCATTTGACAGAATCCAGCATCTCTTTATAATTAAAACCCTCAGCAAAATAAGCATAGAAGGGACATACCATAATGCAATAAAAGCCATCTATGACAAACACACAGTCAACATAATACTGAATGGGGAAAAGGTTGAAAGCATACACCCTGAGAACTGGCACCAAACAAGGATGCCCACTCTCACCACTAAAACCTAGGCATGCTGGGTGGCTGGGTGTTTAGCAAAATTTCCTGCTCCCTCCCTCATGTAAGTATGTAGGAAAGTAACTGTTCCTTTATATATGGCCATGTGACAAGTTCTTATTAATGGAGGTGTAGGTGGGGTTTTAAGTAAAAAGGATACTTTCTCCACCCTTGCCCCTCTACCATCTAAATGCTGAGAACTCAGGCCCCAGACATATGGAAGAAAGCTACTGACTGACCAGAAAATACTCTTACATGAACAAGAAGTATGCTTTTATTGTGTCAATCCACTGAAAGTTTTGGCTTTGATACAGCAGTTCCCATTGCCCCAGTTATTGTACTGGGAAATGGAAGGAAATATGGGGCAAAAAGTATGGGTTGATGGATCAAAAATTGGGGGACACAGAGCCATGTCATCTGAACCGGAAGAGAACCTGGAACAAAATAAATCAATCCTTTTACTCAGAGACTGAGGGGACCAGCGGACACAACATCCTTCAGACTGTGCCCTCCCTCACCCTACCTTCATTCAGTTGCTAAACCTGCCTCATTCTGCTAAATGTTCAAGCAATATCTACTTCTCTCCATTCTCACTGACGCCACCTGGGTGGTCATCTTCATCTGCTGGCTGAAGTACTCCAGTACTCTAACTAGTCCTGTGTTCTCTTAGCCACCCCCTTTTCCCTCACAGATCCATTCTCCATGCTGTGGCCAGAATCATCTTCATAACACACATATGGAATTCTGACCCATTCCTTAGGCCCTGACTTGAACCCTTCAATTAATTCTCGGTGTGATTACAATAAAGTTAAAACCCCTTTGCAGTACATATGTGGCCCTGCCCGATATGGCCTCCATTTCAGCTGTCATCTCTACAGTCCTTAATCTCTCCGTTTCAGCCACAGTGAACTTCTTGTGGCTCCCTGGGTGGGTCACACTTCTCTTGCCTCTTTATCCATCACATAAGACACTTCCACTTCCCAAAAGTCCTTCCCCTTCTCTCCTGTCCACATCCCTTCCTTCCAGCAGTTTGACTGCCACTCAGCCTAGCTATCACCTTTTCTGAGAAGGTTTCTCTGACATATTCAGACTGAATTAACTTCTTATTTTCTGTCTGTCCTTAGTACCACGTTCATGCCCCTATCAAAGCCCTTTCATACTCTACTTAATTGTTTTTCTCTCAGTATCTTCTGTTAGACTGATGCTTGCCAGAAACACCTTAATCACCATTAAATCTGAGCACTTCATGGGTATTTGACACAGAGAAGGTGTTCAGTACTTCGTTTGTTTTTTAGCTGGGTGGATGGGTGGGACAAATAATTTGTCACAAGCCTAAGAAAAAGTCATACATAGGCAATTAGCAATGTTGGTTAACTGTTAGTGAAAATATAATCACATTTTTCATACATTTATTTAATCTGATCCACAAATGTCTTTTAACATATGATTTTTCAAAGTTGTTGTGTTTGACTCTTTTAAAGAATGTGACTGATCACTTAATTATTTATTTGTTTGTTTGTTTGTTAATATGTGAATAGACAAGCTAGTACATCTTTCTTACTCTCTGTGAGCCAGGTCTGGAAGAAACCTGGTTGTTGGGTCAGGAGGAATGAAGCAAGCACTGAGTGAAGACCTTGGCTCTGGAGTCAGAGCTTTCAAAGTCCTGCCATGTGATTTACCAGCCATATGACCTCAGGTGATGAATTAATGTTTCTGGAGTCCTTAGCAGAGCGCCTGGTACATATTAAGAATGTAACAGTGGGTAGCAATAATGATCAATGTTATATTCTCCACAAAAATTATCTTTATCATTGTCCTTCCTTAATATTGTTGTTAGACTGTGACTAAGGCATCACCGGGGGTTTGTACACTGTGTGCAGGAAAAGTAACCAAGAAAGATCAGCCCTATGAGATCATCAGGAAAGACCTAATGCTCCTCATTGGACAGACAAGAAAACCCACACTCAGCAGGGTTAGGAGACCTGCTCCAAGTCACGTAGCTAGTAAGGGCAGAGGTGAGAGTCAAACCAGAGTTTCTGATTCCAAAGCCAGTTCTTTTTCCACTACACTGCATGGCCTCTGGGTATTAGCATTTCCAGGTCCCACATACTTCCAAATTTTTAAGGTCAAATAAGACTCTGGATACCAAATATTCACACTGGGACTACCTGTCCTTTTCTCTCCATTTGTAGGTATGTGGGATTGTGGGTCCATGGGGCATTCTGCCCAGGCTTTAGAGCTCTCGGATGTGCCTCCCTTCCCCAAGCTGTCTTCTCTGCCAAGGGCACAGACTGGCTCCTATAGAGACTGAAGTACCCTTTCACAGAGTTGCTTCTGTGTCTCTCCCTGAGACTGGGCTGGGATTGCTATCTAACTCTTGCACTTCAGAAGTCCAGAGAACCCAAGGCATTTGTGCTTTGTAGACACATGCCACAAAAACTGAGCACACTTACCACTTGAAGAAACATTAGAATGTGCCAAATCTCTGAAGTCCAATTCTTAGTGCAAACTGCCAAAGCCGATAACACTTACAGTACTCAGAAGGTCATAACTTGTCCAAGCTCGATAGGGCCTGAGGCCTCTTCTAGTCTGAACTATTTATTTTGCAGAGGAGGAAATATGGGCATAGAAATGGGCAGGAACAAATGTCCAGACTTGGTAATAGTGGCTGTGGGGTGTCTTCTGGGTCCCATTCCATCATCCTTCTCATCACATCCATATACGTCTTCCTGGAGCCTCATGATAATTGGATACCCCTTACAGGGACCAGTTGCCTCAGACATAGACATCTGCTTAGGACATTGGCTGTCACTATAGGGAACAATTTTGACAAAGGCCATTGTTAGTGATTGGGAATACCTCCTAAAAATGGGATGGTCTAAGGGGTCCCAGTACCTGGGGGCTGTGTGTAATAGGAGCCTTAAGAAAGTCTCCTAGACTATCTCTTCTTTGCCTGTATTATATTTTGTGAGCATGTAAACCTACCTCACTATTAATTTTAGCAAAATAAAATTAAAAAGAAAACCAAACGAAAAGAGATGTCATACAGAAAAGACGTATGGGCAATTTTAGAGATGTTTCAATAATAGTGCTCATCACTGGTTCTCCAGTATACAGAGAAATGTGCTGGAAAGGTTCATTAGGATCCTTCAGTCAAGCCAAAGGCTGGAATCAGGCATGTGATTTCAGGCATCCAGTAGCAGAGATTGGCTCTTGAGTGGGGTTGGAAATAAATATTGCCCCAGGCATATACCCTGTCCTTAGGTTAGGGCCTCCCAGTAGGTGGAAGGGAAATCTTAAGGGACCAAGATGATTTTATCAGTTGCAGAAAACTTAGATGTTTCCAAAATCCCATAAGATATTGAAGTCTTAGAACCTCCCAGGGGGTTCCTGAGCTAGAATTTGCTTCAGTCAGACAGACAGTAACATATCTAGTGTCCTCTGTTCTTCACAGTTTCTCATCTTCTGGACCTCCACTTCTAGTCCTAAATCAGAGATAGGCAACTCCCTGCAGTAGGGCAATGCCACATGCCAGAGGGCTGAAGGAGGTCTCTCTATTGCACAGGACCATTCACAGGCAATGGAGTGAGTCTGAAGGGGATCTGAAGGGGAAAATTGCCTTTTGAGCATACTAAATTCCATCACATTTAAGGCAGGAGACAGTATTTCTTTATTATTATTATTATTATTATTATTATTGCATTTTAGGTTTTGGGGTACATGTGAAAAACATGCAAGGTTGTTGCATAGGTGCATACATGGCAGTATGATTTGCTGCCTCCCTCCCCTTCACCTATATCTGGCATTTCTCCCCATGCTATCCCTCCCCAACTCCCCACCCCCCCGGCTGTCCCCCCTCCCCCCCAACAGACCCCCGTGTATAGTGCGCCCCTCCCTGTGTCCATGTGTTCTCATTGTTCAACACCCACCTATGAGTGAGAACATGTGGTGTTTGATTTTGTGTTCTTGTGTCAGTTGCTGAGAATGATGTTTTCCAGGTTCATCCATGTCCCTACAAAGGATGTGAACTCCTCGTTTTTAATGGCTGCATAATATTCCATGGTGTATATGTGCCACATTTTTCCTGTCCAGTCTATCATCGATGGGCATTTGGACTGGTTCCAGGTCTTTGCTATTGTAAACTGTGCTGCAATGAACGTTCATGTGCATGTGTCCTTATAGTAGAACGATTTATAATCCTTTGGATATATGCCTAGTAATGGGATTGCTGGGTCAAATGGAATTTCTATTTCTAGGTCCTTGAGGAATCGCCACACTGTTTTCCACAGTGGTTGAACCAATTTACACTCCCACCAACAGTGTAAAAGTGTTCCTATTTCTCCACATCCTCTCCAGCATCTGTTGTCTCCAGATTTTTTAATGATCGCCATTCTAACTGGTGTGAGATGGTATCTCAATGTAGTTTTGATTTGCATTTCTCTAATGACCAGTGATGATGAGCATTTTTTCATATGTTTGTTGGCCTCATGTATGTCTTCTTTTGTAAAGTATCTGTTCATATCCTTCGCCCATTTTTGAATGGGCTTGTTTGTTTTTTTCTTGTAAATCTTTTTTAGCTCATTGTAAATTCTGGATATCAGCCCTTTGTCAGACGGGTAGGCTGCAAAAATTTTTTCCCATTCTGTTGGTTGCCGATTCACTCTATTGACTGTTTCTTTTGCCGTGCAGAAGCTGTGGAGTTTGATTAGGTCCCATTTGTCTATTTTGGCTTTTGTTGCCAATGCTTTTGGTGTTTTGGTCATAAAGTCCTTGCCTATGCCTATGTCCTGAATGGTTTTGCCTAGGTTTCCTTCTAGTGTTTTTATGGTGTTACGTCTTATGTTTAAGTCTTTAATCCATCTGGAGTCAATTTTAGTGGAAGGTGTCAGGAAGGGGTCCAGTTTCTGCTTTCTGCATATGGCTAGCCAGTTTTCCCAACACCACTTATTGAACAGAGAATCCTTTCCCCATTGCTTGTTTTTTTCAGGTTTGTCAAAGATCGGGTGGTTGTAGATATGTTGTGTCGCCTCCGACGCCTCTGTTCTGTTCCATTGGTCTATATCTCTGTTTTGGTACCAGTACCATACTGTTTTGATTACTGTAGCCTTGTAGTAGAGTTTGATGTCCGGTAGTGTGATGCCTCCTGCTTTGTTCTTTTTGCTTAGAATTGACTTGGCTATGCGGGCTCTCTTTTGGTTCCATATGAAGTTTAAGGTGGTTTTTTCCAGTTCTGTGAGGAAGGTCATTGGTAGCTTGATGGGGATAGCATTGAATCTGTAAATTACTTTGGGCAGTATGGCCATTTTCACGATATTAATTCTTCCTAACCATGAACATGGAATGTTTCTCCATCTGTTTGTGTCCTCTCTTATTTCATTGAGCAGTGATTTGTAGTTCTCCTTGAAGAGGTCCTTTACGTTCCTTGTTAGTTGTATTCCTAGGTATTTTATTCTCTTTGTAGCAATTGTGAATGGCAGTTCGTTCTTGATTTGGCTCTCTTTAAGTCTGTTATTGGTGTATAGGAATGCTTGTGATTTTTGCACATTGATTTTGTATCCTGAGACTTTGCTGAAGTTGCTTATCAGTTTCAGGAGATTTTGGGCTGAGGTGATAGGGTCTTCTAGATATACGATCATGTCGTCTGCAAATAGAGACAATTTGACTTCCTCCTTTCCTAATTGAATACCCTTTATTTCTTTTTCTTGCCTGATTGCTCTGGCTAGAACTTCCAGTACTATATTGAATAGGAGTGATGAGAGAGGGCATCCTTGTCTAGTGCCCGATTTCAAAGGGAATGCTTCCAGTTTTTGCCCATTCAGTATGATATTGGCTGTCGGTTTGTCATAAATAGCTCTTATTATTTTGAGATACATTCCGTCGATACCTAGTTTATTGAGAGTTTTTAGCATAAAGGGCTGTTGAATTTTGTCGAAGGCCTTCTCTGCATCAATTGAGATAATCATGTGGTTTTTGTTTTTGTTTCTGTTTATGTGGTGAATTACATTTATAGACTTGTGTATATTGAACCAGCCTTGCATCCCCGGGATGAATCCTACTTGATCATGGTGGATACGCTTTTTGATGTGCTGTTGTAATCGGCTTGCCAGTATTTTATTGAAGATTTTTGCATCTATGTTCATCATGGATATTGGCCTGTAGTTTTCTTTTCTTGTTGAGTCTCTGCCGGGTTTTGGTATTATGATGATGTTGGTCTCATAAAATGATTTGGGATGGATTCCCTCTTTTTGGATTATTTGGAATAGTTTCAGTAGGAATGGTACCAGTTCCTCTTTGTATGTCTGGTAGAATTCGGCTGTGAAACCATCTGGGCCTGGTCTTTTTTTGGGTGGCAGGCTCTTAATTGCTGCCTCGACTTCAGACCTTGTTATTGGTCTATTCAGGGTTTCGACTTCTTCCTGGTTTAGGCATGGAAGGAGGCTACTGTCCAGGAATTTATCCATTTCTTCCAGGTTTTCTAATTTATGTGCATAGAGTTGTTTGTAATAATCTCTGATGATGGTTTGAATTTCTGTGGCATCTGTGGTGATATCCCCTTTATCATTTTTTATTGCATTTATTTGGTTATTCTCTCTTTTCTTTTTTATTAGTCTGGCTAGTGGTCTGTCTATTTTGTTAATCTTTTCAAAAAACCAGCTCCTGGATTTATTGATTTTTTGTAGGGTTTTTCGTGTCTCTATCTCCTTCAATTCTGCTTTGATCTTAGTTATTTCTTGTCTTCTGCTAGGTTTTGAGTTTTTTTGATCTTGCTCCTCTAGCTCTTTCAATTTTGATGATAGGGTGTCAATTTTAGTTCTCTCCTTTCTTCTCATATGGGCACTTATTGCTATATATTTTCCTCTAGAGACTGCTTTAAATGTGTCCCAGAGATTCTGGTATGTGGTGTCTTCATTCTCGTTGGTTTCAAAGAACATCTTTATTTCTGCCTTCATTTCAGTGTTTATCCAGTCAACATTCAGGAGAAAGTTGTTCAATTTCCATGAGGATGTGCGGTTCTGGGTTGGCTTCTGAATTCTGAGTTCTAACTTGATTGCACTGTGGTCTGAGAGACTGTTTGTTATGGTTTCCGTTCTTTTGCATTTGCTGAGGAGTAATTTACTTCCAATTATGTGGTCAGTTTTAGAGTAGGTGTGATGTGGTGCTGAGAAGAATGTATATTCTGTGGATTTGGGCTGGAGAGTTCTGTAAATGTCTATTAGGTTTGCTTGTTCCAGGTCTGAGTTCAAGTCCTGGATATCCATATTAATTTTCTGTCTCGTTGATCTGTCTAATATTGACAATGGTGTGTTGAAGTCTCCCACTATTAATGTGTGGGAGTCTAAGTCTCTTTTCAAGTCTTTAAGAACTTGCCTTATGTATCTGGGTGCTTCTGTATTAGGTGCATATATATTTAGGATCGTTAGCTCTTCTTGTTGCATTGATCCTTTTACCATTATGTAATGTCCTTCTTTGTCTCTTTTGATCTTTGTTGCTTTAAAGTCTATTTTATCAGAGATGAGAATTGCAACTCCTGCTTTTTTTTGCTCTCCATTTGCTTGGTAAATCTTCCTCCATCCCTTTATTTTGAGCCTTTGTGTATCCTTGCATGTAAGGTGGGTTTCCTGGATACAGCACACTGATGGGTTTTGGCTTTTTATCCAATTTGCCAGTCTGTGTCTTTTGATTGAGGCATTTAGTCCATTTACATTTAGGGTTAATATTGTTATGTGTGAATTTGATCCTGTCATTTTGATGCTAGCTGGCTGTTTTTCCCATTGGTTGCTGCAGATTCTTCATTGTGTTGCTGCTCTTTACCATTTTGTGCATTTTTGGAGTGGCTGGTGCTGGTTGTTTTTTTCTATGTGTAGTGTCTCCTTCAGGAGCTCTTGTAAAGCTGGTCTGGTGGTGATGAAATCTGTGAGTACTTGCTTGTTCACAAAGGATTTTATTTTTCCTTCACTTATGAAGCTTAGTTTGGCTGGACATGAAATTCTGGGTTGAAAGTTCTTTTCTTTAAGGATGTTGAATATCGGCCCCCACTCTCTTCTGGCCTGTAGGGTTTCTGCTGAGAGATCTGCTGTGAGTCTGATGGGTTTCCCTTTGTGGGTAACCCGACCTTTCTCTCTGGCTGCCCTTAGTATTTTCTCCTTCATTTCAACCCTGGTGAATCTGATGATTATGTGCCTTGGGTTTGCTCTTCTAGAGGAATATCTTTGTGGTGTTCTCTGTATTTCCTGGACTTGAATATTGGCCTGCCTTGCTAGGTTGGGGAAGTTTTCCTGGATAATATCCTGAAGAGTATTTTCCAGCTTGGATGCATTCTCTTCGTCACATTCAGGTACACCTATCAAACATAGATTAGGTCTTTTCATGTAGTCCCATATTTCTTGTTGACTCTGTTCATTCCTTTTTACCTTGTTTTCTCTAATCTTCCCTTCTTGTTTTATTTCATTGAGTTGATCTTCGACTTCTGATATCCTTTCTTCTACTTGGTCAATTCGGCTGTTGAAACTTGTGCATGCTTCGCGAAGTTCTCATGTTGTGTTTTTCAGCTCCATCAATTCACTCATATTCCTCTCTAAGTTGTCCATTCTCGTTAGCATTTCATCAAGTCTTTTTTCAAGGTTCTTAGTTTCTTTGCATTGGGTTAGAACATGTTCTTTTAGCTCACAGAAGTTTCTTATTATCCATTTTCTGAAAGCTGATTCTGTCATTTCATCACACTCATTCTCCGTCCAGTCTTGTTCCCGTGCTGGTGAGGAGTTATGCTGCCTTGTAGGGGGAGAGGTGTTCTGGTTTTGGGTGTTTTCATCCTTTTTGCGCTGGTTTCTTCCCATCTTTGTGGATTTATCTGCCTATTGACTTTGTAGTTGCTGTCTTTCTGATTTTGGTACTTTTAAGTCTGCAGCAGCTGAACTCATAAACCCCCTTTTCTTCCCCCCAGGTGTTCTGGCCCAGGGAGTTAGGGCTTTATGCTTTTCAGCTGTGTTGCTATCATTTTCCCTGCCCACAAGGTGGCAGTCTAGTCACACTCAGCCTGCGGAGGCTTCGCTGAGCTGCTGTGGGCTCCTCCCAGCTTCCGTGTGAGCTTCCCTGCAGTCCTGTTTATATGGGTGTAGTTAGAACTGCTTCTGCTATGCTGGTCCGCCCCTGTAGTGATGGAGTCTCTGTAGTGGCGGGTTGTCTTGGTTATGGCAAATTGCCCCGGGAACTGCAGGGTGTTTCCCGATGGAGGACACCCCTCCCCCACAGTGCTGGACCTTCCCGAGTTCAGCCGTGTTTCCAGTGGCGCCCTCTTTGCCCGGGAATCTCTTGGCTTGCCTCCTTGCCTCAGCTCCCCTTGCTGGCCCAGAGGGGACACAGTCTCGTTCACTTTGCTCAAGGAGCCGCTGCTCCTTGCCCCCAGTGCAGGCTGAGCAGCTGCTCCGGTCCAACCAGCGGCACTGGGAACCCGTGGAGCTTCTCTGCCTGTGAATCTCCTGGTCTGTGGGCAGTTAAAATCCACTGCCCTGTGTGCCGCTGTGTCAGCCGAAGCAGTGGCTCTGAGATTCGTGGTGCGCCCTTGCCCGGGGGCCTCCTGGCTTAACTCCCTGCTTCAGCTCCCCTTGCTGGCTCAGAGGGAACTCTGTCTCTCTCGCTTTGCATAAGAAGCCACAGCCCCCCGCCCCAGGGCATAGGCTGAGTGGCCACGTCGCTCAAACCAGCGGCGCTGGCGACCCGTGGGGCTTCTCCTCCTGTGAATCTCCGGGTCTGTGGGCAGTAAAAATCCGTCTGGAAATGCGGTGTCCACTCACCCTCTGCGCCTTCTCTCGGAGCTGCAATCCCGACTTCCTCCTAAGCGGCCATCTTGGATCGTATCAGTATTTCTTTATTTTTAAGCCTCCATTATCCTCCTTGGTACCCAGTGCATGGAAAAGACTGAATAAACATCTGACAGATGACTAGATAAATGAATGAATGAAAGAATAAAGTGAGTGAGTGAGTTAGAAAAAGTGTTAACTATATAGGCTAGAGAATCAATGCCAAAAAAAACCACAAGGGAATGGCAAAATCTTGATAATGCGTACATGAATGTTCATGAATTCTATTATGGAGAAAGAAGTTCATCTGTTTATATAATTCCTATCAGTGCTGTATTTCCTTTTATGTTCTTTACTTTCTTGAGCTCTTTAAAACAAGAAACTTTTAACTATTTCGTGCCCCGAACATTTAAAATAACTTTTTGGTGTTATTTCTTTCTAGCAAAATATTTATTAGCTAGCAAAATATTTATTCCGATGAGCTATTTTTCACTAAATCTCACTAAGTGTCTTTGTCTGTAGTCACCACTTGGCCTTTTCAGTACTATATGCATTAACACCCTGGTAGGAAAGAGACAAATGGAGGCAAAATAGCAAAGTGGTGAAGAGGAGGGTTCTAGAGGCAAACAGCCCTGTGGTCCTGAGTCCTGAGTCCACTGTTTAACAGAGTGGCTTTGCACAAGTTGCTTAGCCTTTGGATTATAATAGAACTTGCCTGTGAATATGATTATAAGTAATCCCATAAGGACAATACTTTGCATTGTGTTAATCACACAGCAAGTGATTAATGAATTTTAGTTACTGGTATCATTATATTGTATTGCTATACTATTATATTACATTAAATCATATTGAATCATATCAGTCCTATCATCTATTTTACTGATTGTGGCCTTGTGAAACCAGTGTCTACGGATGTGTTGAATAAAGCCACATCCTTCAGAGTTCTCCTCCAATCACCTCCTTAACTTTCTTCCCCAGATTGAGGCCGCCCCTTATTTCTCTCTTACATAAATCCTGAAAGTAGTACTCAGTGGTCTTCAGGGAGAGAAATCTTGTTTTTAATCTGAAACAACATTCAGCTACACCCGTGGCTGGGCTCTCCTGGCCTTCCCTACATGTGTCCCCCGAGAGGCCATTTGAGTTCAGAGTCCTGATGTGAGGCTTGTGTTTGAGGAAGAAAAATCACTTCTCATTTGTTGACCTGACTTTCACCCTCCCCCTCCAGCATTCCAAACTCCCACTCACATCAACAAGCTAGAATTTTAAACTTGGTTGCAATTGTGAAAGCTTGAGGTTATTCGAGACCAAGGATAGGGCAGGAGCTGAGTCTGACAGCTTGTTTTACTCTCTGCACTGAGGCAACCAAGGCCAACACAGTGTCAGGGAAAGGCCAGGTTTTCTATAGCCTTGGGCTGTTGGCCTTATGCTAGGGAAGGAAGGCGGAGCTGAAGATGTGGCATCAAATGAGAAAAAATAAGGCACATCAATTCACTCAACTCTGTACTTAATCCTGTGGCAAACACGTTGCTTAACTTCTCCTCTGCACTTCTTTTCACCTTCTTTAGGTTATAGGATCCCGTGTTTTAGGTGGTAGCAACACGCTCAAGGAAGATACAGCACTTCCTCCAGCCTGAGAGAATGAAGCATCATTGGCTTATAGCAACCATAGCAATCCCATTTCTCATGATTTATTTGGGAATGGGCAAGTGACCCAGTCCTGACCAATGAGACCAAAGAAACAGTCTATTGGTCAGCTCATCTCAGAAGATTTTTGTTTCCTGCTATGAAGAGAAGCAGTAAGTTTCTTCCGGCCTGACTTAAATGCAGTTGTGTGCAAACATGTTACTTGGAGCTACAGCAATCATTTTGTGACTATGAGGCAATAAACCAAGGACAAAGGATAGAATAGTGAAAAGACAGGGTATTGGGTTTTTGGTGATGTCATTGAACTGCTGGACCAATCTGGAACCATCTGCTTTCAGTCTTTCATGATTTGTGAGATTATTAAAAATTTCTATTGTTTTAGCTGCTATTTCTTTTCTGTTACTTGGGACTGAAGACATCTTACATAATACAAACACGATCCAACTTGGGTTTTAATTTATCTATTTTCAGGTCTGTGTGTTCTATATTACTGGTTTTTGTATTCTTAGCACTGAGTATAAGCCTGTTCCTTAGTAAGACTTCAGTAAATGACTGTTTAAAAACATCTTAAGTGATTTAAAAAAAATTTCTGAAGTTGCTGAAATATGAAGCCCAGGAACCAATTTCAGGTTCTATAAAATTCTTGCTTCCTTCACTTTTGGAGTAGTCCTCATTTCTGTCTAATTCTACCTTTACTAAAATGAATGAATGATTGAGAAGGACTATGAAAACTGGCTGGTATAGTGGCTACTGCTGAGAAATGTCTCTTGAAAATTCCCAGAAATTCCATCAGCCACATTCAGACCTAACTCTCTGATGATCAATGTTTCTGAATGCCAACCAGTATACATAATCAGCGGACTATTTAAAGTGATATTGGCCTAGAATATCTAGGACACATATTATGCATTCGTTAAGCATTTCTTTAACATCTCTTATCTACCAGGCACATTATTATGCATTGGGCATGTAGAGATGACCCGCCACTTGGCCTTAATACTTGAAAAGCTTACAGTAACCCAACAGGGTTAATGGCCTAAAGAGGGGTATTTACAAGTCTCACATCCAGTCCTCTTAGCATAGTATGGTGCTACCACTGAGTTAATTAAGATAGCAAAATTCCTAGATATATATCTTCAATGAAATGGTTTCCATAAAAACTTCCCAAGCTTGATCCTCCCCAGCTGAGTTCATTTTGGAAGGTGACTTTCTGCTCTCATCTACCAAGGTCCTTAACATGTACCCTATGTTCTCTGAAGGCACCCCTTGCCCAGAGTATGCTGTCTGCATGGTTCCCCCAGAACACCTGTTTCAAGGGAAAAGAAGTTTGATCATTCAGTGGAGATTTGGGGAGCCACTTTTCTACATAGGATTATGAATAGTGCCATGCTCCCCTATGAATTAGTACATATGAAGAAAATATAAATTAAACCCCTTTCTGGCTGGGCATGGTGGCTCATGACTGTAATGCCAGCACTTTGGGAAGCCGAGGTGGACAGATCACTTGAGGTCAGGAGTTCAAGCCCAGCCTGGCCAACATGGCAAATCCCCGTCTCTTCTAAAACACAAAAATTAGCCAGGTATGGTGGCACACACCTGTAGTCCCAGGTACTTGGAAGGCTGAGGCACAAGAATCACTTAAGTCTGGGAGGCAGGGGTTGCAGTGAGCTGAGATTGTGCCATTTCACTCCAGCCTGGGTGACAGAGCAAGACTCTGTCTCCCCACCCCCCAAAACAGAATAAAATAAAAAATAAATTAGACCCCATTCGTCTGAGATAACCATGACTTCTGAAGGAAGTCAGAGCTCTCATGCTCTGCATGTCTGGTTCATCAGCCTCAAGGCCACCTTTCGGGTCCACATGAAATATAAGTGCACAAAGGCATCAGATTTAGCATTATTAGTTTCCCCATGGGTCTGATTTTTGCAGAAATTGCCCCAGGAACTGATTTTCTGTCCTTCCTTCCTAACAGACAAGCCTTCCTGCCCTCCCTGACACAGCTCTTTCCTGTCTCCTACTCTCTGGTCATCAAGGTTTTAGAGATGCCCTGGTCTTCTGCTAGTTGCCCCAGCTGTATTTTTTCTTCTTGGAAATGCATTGATTCTGGAGCCTGACTGGGAATGAATCTCAGCTCCTCCATTTAGTAGCTATGGGATTCAAGTTACTCTTACTCCCAGTGTCTCAGTTTCTGCACCAGTAAAATGGAGATTTACCAACTTTCCTTCCAGAATTACAAAAATAGCTCTGTGTCCCCACCCAAATTCCATCTCGAATATTAATCCCGATAGTCCCCACATGTCAAGGGAGGGTCCTGGTGGGAGGTGATTGGATCCTAGGGGCAGTTTTTCCCATGCTGTTCTTGTGATAGTGAGTGAGTTCTCATGAGAGCTGACGGTTTAATAAGTATTTGACAGCTTCTCCTTCACACGCTCTCTCTTCTGTCTCCTGCCACCATGTAAGACGTGCCTGCTGCTCCCTCATGATTATAAATTTCCTGAGACCTCTTCAGCCATGCAGGACTGTGAGTCACTTAAACCTCTTTCCTTTCTAAATTACTCATTCTGGGGTATTTCTTTGTAGCAGTGTGAAAACAGACGAACACAATTACCATCATGTGCTTTCAATTGATGAACTTGGATCACTGACTCTCGCACCCGCAGCTGACCTCCTACTGTAATTGTTTGTCATGCAGATGCTTGTTTGTGGAGCTACAAGCATAACCATCATTGTATTTAAGATTCATTCTGTATCTGGATTTATGCACTTCGTGAAAAGTCATCAAACCATCCTTATTATTGGTGTCTTGTTTCCACATATATGTTGTACTTTAATAAAATATTTACTTACTTTTTTTTAGGTATGTTAAACTCACTACACCATACACTGCTTACCTTCTCACTCTGCTGTCTTTATTCCTCTCTCTAATTAAAAGGATTACACATACATCTATACTTGTTTTAGAAAAATAACATAGAACAGCAAAATTTAAAAATTCAAAATCATCTATTCCCATTTCTGGCACCCAGAGACAATCATCACTAATATTTTAGAAGGTGCATATCATATTTTACAATAAAAAGGAAATATTAATAAGATTTTATAATCTTTTTGAAATAATCTGCCTGTAAATTCCAGAATATTATTTCTAAAGACTGTATTATGTTCAATTCAATGGGTATAGCACAATTATTTAACCAATCCCTACCGTTAGAGATATAGATGGTTCTGGTATTTAGTAATGCTGCCATGAAGAGCTTTGGAGCTAAATTATTGCATTGCATTGGGGTTTCACTCCTCTCAAATTTCAATTATTCACACCACTTCTTCCAGACTCCTATAGGCTTCTTGGTCTTGAAGGAATTCAGAATTGCTTTATTATGCACTACATCTTCCGGACTTTTCTTGTGAAAGATTTATGTTTCACTGAAACAAATAATGGGCTTGATAGAGCCATTTTCAAAGATATGATGGGAAGGAACAGAGGCACTTCAAATCACAAAATCCATTTGCTGGAGTAAGTGGGCACAGGGGACCTTAGACTCTCAGACCCCTGCCTTGCTGAGGGCTGATGCGGGATAGAAGCCCTGTGGCACCTTACAGCGGTATTTGCTTCCTGAGTGTTATTTGCAGTGTTTCTATGGTGCTAATGACTGCAAATTGCTAATGGCTGTGAAAAGCTAATTGTTGTGCAAGGTGTTTCTCTCTGTCCCAATTGCCAAGGGAGTGCACAGTCACGGTTAAAAAGAGACTCATTAGCACCTCTGACATAGTTCTCCTGGGGAATCCTCAAAAGAGCCTGGAAAATGACCAAGTCTCCACCATCCAGAGCTGGGAGGCTTTGTGCCTGGCTAGCAACAAAAAGCAAGGGAAGCAAAGATCTAGGAAGTACCACCCAGAAGGAAACAAAGGAAGCAGGAATGGTGTGTGTTGTGCTTCAGCTGGTGAACCGAAGAAGCGGAAAGGACATGGTCTTTGCAGGCAAGTTTCCTAAAATTATAGCAATGAATGCAGTGGCTAGGAACTGCCAGGCCCTAGGCTCAGTACTTCACAGCTTTTTCTCTTTAAATCACCCCTACTTTTCAGAGGAGTACACTGAGGCTCAGAGAATGAATAATTTACACACACGCACACACACACAGCGATTAGGAGAGAAATAATTTGACCACTAAACTTAATTCATTATGTTCCCTAAAACTGTTCCTTAAAACAGTTGGGCTGTTTAAAAAACATACCAGCAACAAGCCCACATTGGCGGACGAATGTTATTTTTCTCCTGGATTCCTATAAGTAAGGTGCAGTGTCTCACTCTGCTTCCACAGATGTCCTGTATTCTAAGCTATCAACAAAAAAATCTGTTTGGTTGATTATATATTATTTCCCTGTACTTTGACTTGAGAGTAACAATTCACGTGATAAGGCAAACTTTAGGCATAATAATGTTTGCTTGAATTCATGGTGCTACAATTTTTACAAACCCTTTTTTCACTTCTTTATGGACTCATTAGCTTAGAATTTCTCAGCTAGAGGAGTTTCAGGACCGCCTCCTCCTTCCCCGCCCCCACAAGTTCTTTAAATGTGTCTTGTAACCTGCGCCTTCCCTTTTCCCAGCCACTATAACCATTTGTTGCTTTGTGCAACACACATAGTTGTGTCTCCAACTCCGCACAACTTTTTCAAAAAGTGATTGAATCAACAATAGAAGTTGATGGAGTAGCTATGCCTGGAATTGCCATAAGACTGTTTGCTCGAGTTCATCCTGCACACTCTTTGAAAGACAAAGTAGAGGGGCCATTCCTTTGGGAATGGCAGTCTGCTAACACAGTACAGAGGAAAGAAACATGGAAAAGCAAAATACTGCCATTTACAGTTGCAGGAAAGTTGCCCGGGCAACCCAGAGACTCAGGGGATGAAGAACTGGCCTCACCTGCCATCCTTCCCATCTTTTTCCCTGCCTCATTAGCTTAACAGAGATAGCAGGTGCCTGTATTGGCTTGACTATTAACAGGACAAAGAATTAGCATTAAAGTTAATGTTAAACTCTCAACAAACTCAATTGATTCAATAATGAGATTTGGTGTGGGCCAAAAAAATTAACAATAGAGGGGTTCACATTATTTCCAGCTTCTCAGGAAGCGACATGTGCTCCTTACAGCTGATGAACTATACCTGACAATTACTCTAAGTGGATGATTTAGTGCGAAGTTGATGCAAACGATGTCATCTGAGAGTTAAGAGAGAACACAAAGAGGCAAGCTACCGAATTGGTAAGAAAATGGTCCCTCCTGAGAGTCAATCCAATTTTGATGCTATCGGGTCTCAGTCCAGGATGGGTTACTTCAACTCAGGTTGAGCACAAAACAGCCCCTGCCATTCCTGTTGGTCGCTATGCGCCAGAGCAAAATGAGGACAGCCTATTTCCAGTGTTGCTGAGCTGACAATTGCCGATAGCTGTCACCCCCTGGTTTAAAAGACAGGACCCTCATGTGAGAAGGCCCCTCCCTTGCTTGCATGTGGGAAATGCAAGGTCTTCCTCCAGCATCTGAGCTCGTGGTCAGAATAGGAGCAACCATTTGCAAAAGGCTCAGTAAGCTGGATGTATCTTTGTGGTTTCTTCTGGCTGGGAGTTTGGACTGAGGCCAAAGACATTCATAATTCCTGGAAGAACATCCCCCTCCTGCTGTGTAAATGCGAACCATTTAGGAGAGAAACAATGGTAATCTCCTCCCCTAAATCTGTTCTCATCCTGAATTTCTTTTCTTTTCTTTTCGTCTTCTTTTTTTTTTTTTTTTTTTGGTGAAAGGCTCTGCTTACCATCATATGCCTAAGCCAGAAACTTAGCAGTCACTCAACAGCTGCTGTCCCTTCACCACAGTAATTCAGTTTCCAAATCTGGTAGTTTATACCTCTTTCATATTCCTTGCATTTTCTCTTCTCCCTTCTCACTTGTTCTTCCCTGGTTCAGGATGCTATCTTTTCTTGCTTGAATTACCCTCTACAATAGTCATCCAAAGGGCTCTCAGCTCCCAGGCTTGTCACTCTTTATGTTACAGCATGATTTTTTTGTTTGTTTTTACAAAATTCTTTATTATTATATTATATTTAAGTTCTGGGATACATGTGCCGAGCATGCAGGTTTGTTGCATAGGTACACACATGCCACGGCGATTTGCTGCACCCATCAACCCGTCACCTATGTTATGTATTTCTCCTAATGCTATCCCTCCCGTAATCCCCCACCCCCTGACAGGCCCTAGTGTGTGATGTTTCCCTCCCTGTGTCCATGTGTTCTCATTGTTCAGCTCCCACTTATGAGTAAGAATATGTGGTGTTTGGTTTTCTGTTCTTGTATTAGTTTTACAGCGTGATTTTTTACAATCCAGATCTGATCAGTAAATAATCAGTTTACCACTGAAAATATTTAACAATTCTCCAAAGCTTTAAGGATGCAGTTCAAAGTCTTTAGCTTAGCATCAACAAAATGTGAAGAGCAGATATTTTACCATCTTATTTTGGTAGGGTGTAGAAGCTCTTGAACCATGGGTAATGTCTAGTACTATTTTCTTGAGGATGTAAAAGAACGAAGAAGGGCTACTCAGGTGTTGGCTATGTGGTTAGACCTCAGAATTATGTGTGATAGACATATGCATTCTGGTAATATGAAGCCAAAGCTAGGGTAAGAGTTATATTATAAACTGAATATTTGTGTTTCCCCAAAATTCATAGGTTGAAATCTTTATGCCCAAGGTGACGGTATTAGAAGGTGGGATCTTTGGGAAGTAATTACCTCATAAGGGCGTAGTCCTCATGAATGGGATCAGTGCCCGTATAGAAGGGACCTTAGAGAGTTCTCTCACTGTCTTTCTACCACCTAAAGTTATGATGAGAAGTTGACTATCTGCAACCCAGAAGAGGGACCTCCCCTGAACTTTACTATGCTGGCACCCTGATTATGGACTTGCAGCCTTAAGAACTTGGAGAACTTAATTTTGTTGTTTATAAGCCACTCAGTCTGCACTGTGTTAAACCAGCTTGAACTAAGACAAGTTGCAAATAAGATATAGGATGACCAGTTAAACCTGAATTTCAGATAAACGGTGATTAATAATTCAGAAAAACAATGAATAATGTTTTTTGTAGATTATGTTCCATGTAATCTTTATTTATCTGAAGTTTGAAATAACTGTGTATCTGTTTTTTTGTTTGCTAAATATGGTAACCTTATACCATAGCACTGAGTATAGGGTGGGAGACAAAGGTGAGTGGAGCTTTCAGGAGAGTGTGTAGGGGAAATCTAAAGTCCAATGTAAGGAAACAGACTGCCGGTTAAATATAACAGATAAAGATGCAGGTGAATGTCAACTCCATCTAGAAAATCTCCAAAATAATACATAATAAAAAAACATAAATTATGTTGGAAATGGGAATAGAACATGACAGCAGATGATAGATGTCAAAAAAATTTGGATATACAAAATAATATGTATGTGGCAACCTACGTAGCATGGTGGAGAAAGATTGAAGAGAGAAGCTGATTGAGCTGCAAAAGTGTGGAAAGTCTCAGAAATGAGAGGCACTGGGGTCCTAAGAAGACATTGAGGTGGGGAGTGATTAGTCAAAAATCTACCTAAGAGGAGTGTGGTGCCTGATGCCTTCCCTACATCATGCTCAGAGGAGGTGAGAGGTATACTGAGAATATGAACCTGAGAGCTCCCAGAGTTAAGCACATGAGGCAAGGGGGATAATGGAATACTGTGCTAAAACATAGTAATTAAATAACAGCCTACATTGGAAATGGTGAGATCCCCACTTATGTCCCTAGCCTGCTGGGTTTTCAGATTGCTGACATCCTGGCTTAACAGAAAACTCTGATATTTGCAAGCAATTCACCAGGGAAATTACCGGGTTTCTAACTAATCAAACCATCCCTGTCCAATGTTCATAGATCATCCATTCAGCTTCCTAGTGACAGATTTTTAGTCAAGAAGAGATAGCCAGGGATGGCTGATATTTAAGGACAACTTTTCTAAAGTGGAAGAGAGATCCCAAACTAAACAAACAGAAAAGGTACTTGGAGGAAAGAAAGGGCCTATAAGAAAATTTCAAAAATATGCTTACTATTCTTGGAGAATAATATAACAGTTTACAGCAATGAAACAATAATGGGATGCTATTTTTCAAATACTTTCAAAGCAAGAAAAAACAGAAGTAAAATACAGAAATAAAACACTCAGTAAATAATTGAAAGAAAAAGTTAAAGAAACCTCAGAAAGTAGAACAAATGATCAAAGAGATAGATAATAGCAGGAAGGACATAAAATTAGAGGAGCAGTGCAGAAGATCAAACATCTATTTAATAGAAATTCCAGAAAGAGAAAATAGGAGGAAATTATTAACTAAAATAAGAGTATAAATCTCCAGGTTGAAAAGGGCCCATTAACTGCTTAAAACTGTGAATTTAAAATTAATAGCATAC
This sequence comes from Aotus nancymaae, assembly GCF_030222135.1. Lineage (NCBI taxonomy): Eukaryota > Metazoa > Chordata > Mammalia > Primates > Aotidae > Aotus > Aotus nancymaae. The sequence continues at coordinate 14,310,132 of NW_026988455.1, forward strand.
CTATGTGAACGTACTTAATGCCACTGAACTATACACTTAAAACTGGTTAAGATAGTACATTTTGTCATCTGTATTTTACTGTAATGAAAACAATAGACAAAACATACCAAGCTAGACAGCCATTGATACCAGGGACACATAGAGGATCCCCAAAACTTTTGGGACCAATTAGGAAGAAAACAGGGCTCACATAAAATATCAAGCATCAGAAATAGTATTTGACTTCAGCCACAGTGAAAGTTATTAGGTTGGTGCAAAAGTCACTGTGGCTTCTACAATTACTTTTAATAGTAAAAACCACAGTGACTTTTGCATTAAACTAATAGAAATAATTGGGCAATGCCTTCAGAATTTTGTGGGAAGGCCAGGCACGGTGACTCATGTCTGTATTTCCAGCATTTTGGGAGACCAAAGTGGGCAGACTAGTTGAGGCTGAGAGTTCAAGACCAGCCTGACCAACATGGTGAAACCCTATCTCTACTAAAAATAGAAAAATTAGCAGGGCCAAGCTATGTGGGAAGTTGAGGCAGGAGAATAGCTTGAACCCAGGAAGGGAAGGTTGCAGTGAGCTAAGATTGTGTCACTGCATTCCATCCCGGACAAAAGAGCAAGACTCTGCCTCAAAACAAAACAAAACAAAAGGATTTTGAGGAAAAATTACTTCCAGCCAAGAACTCCATCTCTTGGCAAATTCACCCTAGTTTCTCAGTACCAAGTAATGTTTCTTAGTAATCTCTCAGTTAAATATTTGGTAGATGAAGGAATGCATGGATAGTCTTAAAGAAAAATTAATGTTACCCAAATTCAAAGCCACAAGAAGAAGCTTTACACTCCATATTGAATCTTGGTGTAAAAAAAAGAGAGAGAGAGAGAGAGAATTTTATCCTAAATCTCTCTTAAGGAACAAAATGCCTATGTTCATTTACTCAACAGGTATCTACTGAGTGCTGTGTCCTACCCTCTACTAAGGTCTGTATCAGGGGTCCCCAACCCCTGGACCACAGACTGGTACCTGTTGGTGGTCTGTTAGGAGCCAGGTGGCAGAGTGGGAGGTAAGCAGCAGGCCAGCAAGCATTACCACTTGAGCTCCGCCTACTGTAAGATCAGCCTCTGCATTAGATTCTCACAGGAGCAGGAACCCTATTGTAAACTGCCCAGGCAAGGAATCGACGCTGCATGCTCCTTATGAGAATCTAATGCCTGATGATCTGAGGTGGAACAGTTTTATCCCAAAGCCATCCCATCCCACCTCCCTGGTTCATGGAAAAATTGTCTTTCACAAAACCAGTCTCTGATGCCAAAAAGGTTGGGATCACTGGTCTATATGGAATATTAGATAATGTATTCTGCCATTGAATATCTTTAATTTTAGTTGGGGAGAAGAGAAATGTATGTGTATTAAATCAATACTAGAAGCTCTATACAGCAATATAACATGTCACAATGCAGGATCAAATCTAGTGTCAAGGTAGAATTCCAAACAATGAGTCCAGAATGGGGAATTCACTATAGGCTGGAACACTCAGAAGAGGACTTACGGAGGAGGCAGAACTTAAGCTGACCTTTAACAGATAAGATTAGGTCAGTAGAGAAAAATGGAACATTCCAGCCAGGGAACAAAGAGGACAAAGCTGAGAATCAGGCAGAATTTGGATGGAGCACAGAGTTGGTGTCAGGCATAGTGGGTGCTGAGATTTGAATGGCAGAGACACACGTTGGAGGGCCAGAATGCCAGACCAAGAGGGCTGGATTTTATAATGAGGAGCCATATGTGATACCATCCCCAAACTCTAGTTCTCCCTAATTGTAACCACACAAAATTTGAAAACTCTAGCCCTGGGGAGAAACATGGATATTTCATGCTTCTAACTACTCAAGAGTCAGTCCAGAATTAGAACCTAAAGTAACCCCACCAGTCTCTGGCCCCAGGATATTCTTCATAGACAGTACTACTTGACTGTGAGAGTGATTGCCCTGTCTTGACATGTGCTTCAATGAAATCAGTTCTCCAAATCCTGCAAAACAGCTTAATAAAGTAAATAGACCCCCTACCCACCCACTTCCTTTTGGCTCAAGAGAGGCCCCTCCTCACTACATAAATATATATGACTTCTCACTACTTCAGGTTTTAGTCTTAACTCCTAGCTTGGAGAATTCTGCTGCGAATTTAACATCTGTCAATTCCCAGTGCCTCACCAAGGCCATCCAGCAGTAGGAGCCAACTGTCTGCTTCAGATTTCCAAAGCTGTCTTCTCTGCTCTGCTAGGATTTCTGCCGACTCCTGGGAAGTGGCAGGAGCAATCTAAACGTGGCTCAGGTGACGTGGTGAATACTGTGCTGGGAGGTTTGACCACATGATTTTCTGGCATCTCTAATTTCTGTAGTTACCACTGGGGGGATATAATCTACATTCACTTTTGTTTCTAGACAATGTACCACAAAATCATCTTTTTAAAATATCTTTTTTTTTTTTTTTTGAGACGGAGTTTTGCTCTTGTTACCCAGTCTGGAGTGCAATGGCGCGATCTTGGCTCACCGCAACCTCCGCCTCCTGGGTTCAGGCAATTCTCCTGCCTCAGCCTCCTGAGTAGCTGGGATTACAGGCACGCGCCACCATGCCCAGCTAATTTTTTGTATTTTTAGTAGAGACAGGGTTTCACCTTGTTGACCAGGATGGTCTCGATATCTTGACCTCGTGATCCACCCGCCTAGGCCTCCCAAAGTGCTGGGATTACAGGCGTGAGCCACCGCACCCGGCTAAAATATCTTAAAGATTAGTACATTATCTTGTTTTCCCTTAAGCAATACATACACAGCTCCTAGCAGTTAGCTTTGCGAATTCTATCCTGAAATGGCACCACAGCCAAATGTAATTAAATGAAGGAACTGTGCTGTGTTTCTCCCCTGCCTCCCACCTCAGAATTACTCCATATTTCTTTCCTTATGAATCTGGAAACAGCTGGTAAATCAGTTCATTCTTTTTATTCCTTTTATCTCAAGCTCAATCTGGGAAGGCCTTGTTAGCACAGACTTCTTTTTCTAAATAAGTACTTCTCTGCATTCAGTCTTTCAATAATTTATTGAGCAATTACCTTTGAGTAAAAAGAGTTTTTCTTAGAAAGACACAAAAATAAATAAGACACAGTTTCTACCCTTGGACAGCCCCTGAGGGAAGACAGACATAAACAAAGAATTATAATGTGAAAAGTATCACTGTAGACATGTTTACACTGTGCTGGGGAAACCCAGTTATCAGAGACTAGCCACATCCAGGAATGTTGAAGAAGACATTCCAGAGGAAATAACATTTAGTCTGGGTCTTAGAGTCTGGGGTTGCTGAGAGGAAAGGACCTTATAGGTCAGGCAAATAGTCCATGCATTTGTACACAGGTGTCAAGGGTCCCACAAAGGGCATATCTTAAGACAGTTCAGTGACAATCAGCTAATGGAATAATGATTTATTCATTGAAATGCTTAATTGAAGATGACATTCCTTCTCTTGACTTTTTGGTCTCTTGGTCAGCTGGCTCTTCTCAGATTAACAGATTTAATGACTTGATGACATGTTAGGAAAGTTACAATTAAGTGTCTCTATTTGTAAGGTGTTTGTATAGTTTGCCCAGGAAAATATCATTTTATGCTAGTTGTCCTAGTACAAATGGTAGCAGTGCCCTCTTTCACACTCCAATGTCTCTATGCTTAGACAGTAAATAATTATGGCTGCTCTACTTATTTGAAAAGTAAAATGTATAAAATATTTATCTGACCAACTGTCTATTGGTAAATCCAATCATCTTACTTCAAAGCCAAGAATGGTTTCATACTTGTAAGAATAAAACACCTTTTCCATGATAGATTACTTGTAGGCAGTGGGTAGACTCAATGAATACAAAAGTCCTTCCAAAGCACGCAACTCTGTAATTAGAAGATATTTCTCCCATGATTCTTTTGAACTAAGAGACAAATAAACAAGAAAACCCTTGCCTCTTCTCCCACCTAACAACATTTCTCACAGGCTAACAGAATAGGATATTTCGTGTTTACAGGAAACGCAGTAGCAGGTTACCACTGGGAGAAATGGCCTTTGTCTTCCTTTTTCCAATGGGCTTTGTACCAAACAAAATGATTTCCATTTGTGACTAAGTCAAATGTCATTCCTCCTCCCTCCAGCTGGAAAAATGAATGAAATGTATTGAGAACTCAAGACAAAATAGCACAGAAAATCAGTCCCCATCTTTGCATTGTCACCACAGGAGTTAGAGAACTCTGATTCTAAAATCTGATTCAACAAATCACAAATACTTACTGTACCAGGCCTTGTGCTAAGTTATGTGAATACAATAAGAAATAAGCTGCACCACTGATTCTTATATCAATCAGAAAAGGTTACGTTATATTACAATTGAAAGCAGTCCAAGAAAATCCTAAATGACAAAGATTTATTTCCCAGATTTCATTTTAGCTATGAATCAATTAGAAACTCTACTTTGCATAATCTCATTCTGGGATCTAGGCTAAAGAAGCAACACTACCAGGAATGTTGTCAGTCTCTGTGGGAGAATGGAAAAAATGTGGAGAAGCACACATTAGCTCTTAAAGTTTCCCTTATAAAGGCGTATAATCTGCTCACATTTTATTGGCCAAAGCGAGCCACGTGGCTACACCAAATTTAAAACTAAGGAGAATGACAATCCTACCATATGCTTCAAAGAAGAGGGAGATGAAATAATTCTGCACAAACTTAATGACAGTGGTAACACAGAGATAATATTTTGAAAAGGAAGATAGACAAAGAGCTTGGTCACACTCTCATACCTTAACAGAGAAGCTTGTATAGAACTCTGCTTGAGCTTAGCACTTTATAAATATGTAATCATAAAATGCAACACTCTCAGGAAATTTTTATAATAAATTTTTCTAGTATTAAAATAATAGCAGGTAAGGACTACTAGAATTTGAAATGAATGTAAATGCATTAAAGTCAATAATGGCACTGAAAACAATAGAACTTCAAATACGTATGGGTTATTGGACATCACCTAGACCTCTTGCTTTATTGGTGTGGGACTTAAACTTTCAGCATCATTGTAAACTGAATGTGGATTTCTCCATCACCTTCCTGATACAAATATTTATAAATGCATATGTATGTATCTATGTGTATAAATACATATATATGTGTGTATATATGCATATATGTATATATATGTGTGCATATATATATACATGTATATGGAGAGAGAGAGAGAGAATGTGGCTGAACTTGATGGAAAGAATGAGGAATTCCCAATTTCAAAAAAACAACCAGAGTTTATCACCAGGATGATAAGCACAGAAGCTAATGCTGAGACAGTCTAAGGTGACATTAGACTAGGCTGTGAACTACAAGTGAGAACAGAGACATAGTTAGGACCCAAGTGTGGTAGAAACCATGCACCAAAACTCTGCATAAAGCCAAGACCCCAAATGGTTATCTTCTTTACAAAAGGACATTAGAAAAGCTTTACTTTCTGGCCTAGAGAAATGGCTAGGAGTTCTCTTTTCTTGGCCTTGAGATTGGGTAAAAAGCTTCTTATTAGACACCAAAAAATCTAAATTGTATTATGCACAGGTATGATATTCCTAAATTAGATTATGATACGATAGGTATTAGGTATGATATTAGGTTAGATTAGATTAGGTATGATATTCTAATTAGATTCCTAAATTAGATTCAATGTGGTATGGAAATTCTAAGCAGACAAATCAATGTGTAATTTAGTTGTGGCATAATAAACCCAGCATGGGGCCTGATTAAAGAAGATCTACATTTCATCTGGAGGAAGATATTTTGAACTCTGTCCTTACAGATCTTCTAAGGGAAATAGGGGTGAGAAGGAGTTGATGATAAGCTCAACATAAAGCTTAGAAAATATGAAAAACTTCATCTATCATAAAAAAGAATTGATGACAGAGTGAAGGCGAATTGAGATAGCAACCTTCAAGAAATTGTAAATAAGTATGTTTCAAATGATAACAAAATTAAAGGAAAAACCCCATAGTGAAAGAAGAGGATACTATTTAATAAAAAGACAAAGCAGATTTGGAAAAGATAAAGTTAAAACTACCTACAGGGGGCAAAAAAAATTCTAAATATGATCTAATCAAACTAAAGAGCTTCTGTACAACAAAAGAAACTATCATCAGATTCAACCGGCAACCAACAGAATGGGAGAAAATTTTTGCAATCTACCCATCTGACAAAGGGTTAATATCCAGAATCTACAAAGAACTTAAACAAATTTACAAGAACAAAACAAACAACCTCATCAAAAAGTGGGCAAAGCATATGAACAGACACTTCTCAAAAGAAGACATTTAAGCAGCTAATAAACATATAAAGAGAAGCTCATCATCACTGGTCATTAGAGAAATACAATCAAAACCACATTGAGATACCATCACACAACAGTAAGAATAGTGATCATTAAAAAGTAAGACAACAACAGATGCTGGAGAGGATGTGGAGAAATAGGAGCACTTTTACACTGTTGGTGGGAGTGTAAATTAGTTCAATCATTGTGGAAGACAGTGTGGCGATTCCTCAAGGATCTAGAACTAGAAATACCATTTGACCAAGCAATCCCATTACTGGGTATATACCCAAAGGATTATAAATCATTCTACTATAAAGACGACGCATACACATGTATGTTTATTGTAGCATTTCTCAAAATAGAGAAAAAAACAAAATCTAAAGAGAAAAAGCAACTCTATGATCATATTGGGAGGTTTTTAACATTACACCTCAATTGGGAATTCAAAAAACACAAAGGACAAAATAAAAAGCAAAAGCAAAGCTCTAAGTATGTAGAAGATCAACACAATTAAGAAATTTGACTTAATGCATATTTATTGTACTCAAGAATTGCAGAATACCTTTATTTTTTTTTATAAGCAACCATATAACATTTACAAAAATTGATCACAGTCTGGGCAAGTCTTCACAAATTTCCAAGCATTTAAAACTATGCTCTCTGTCCAGAGTGAAATAAAGTTAGAAGTCAGTAACAAAAAGACATCTGGAAATTTTTCTATATATTTGTAAATTAGGAAATATTCTTTTCAATAGCCCAAACGTCAAAGTAGAACTATAAGGGAAATTAGGAACCTTTTCAACTTAATTATAACAAAACAGTTTAAAACCATAGAGGATGCAATTTTAACAGTACCTAGAAATTTATAGCCTTGTGTGCTTGTATTAGAGAAGAAGATGGGTTAACAACTAATTAGTAAGGCATCCATCACAAAACTTCAGGAAGAAGAACTGTAAAACAAACCCAAAGAAATCGAAGGAAGGAAATCATAAAGACAAGAGCAGAATTTAATTAAATAGAAACAAAAACAAATGAAGAAGATGGAGAAAACCAAATGTTGGTTTATTTGAAAGCTAATATAATTAACAAATCTCTGACAAGGACATTCTGGAAAAAAAAGGATAAGGCACAATAACCGATATTATGGGTGAGAGACGTCACCACCATAGATGCTACAGATATTAAAAAGATAAGTTATTCTGAACAAATGTGACAAATTTAAAAGTTTTGATGAAATTCATATTAATATATAATTTACTAGAACTGTCTTTGACTTGAGAGACCAGCTCAGACTGACTACTTCTCAAGCCCAATTCTAAATTCCCTGAAGAAAGAATTTAGCTGGCCACTCTTCAGTTCGGTGATGATACCAGATAAAATAACTGAAACAAGAAGGTTGCATTAAATCACAAAAATGTATCTGCCAGGGGTCAGTACTGAGCAGAGAGTGAAAAGTTCTCAGAGATACGGGGTTATGTGGGGAACAGATACTCCAAAGGATAAGTGCAAAACGTGCTCTACCACTTATCAACATATATATTAGAAATATTTACTTCTATATTTGTTTCCCATAATTAGAATTCTTCAAAACTTTTCTTAACAGAGTGTCTGGAATATGGTGGAGCTCAGTCCATGTTTATTGAAAAAATAACTTAATTAAAAATTATAATCTCTTTGGGATTTCATATTTTTAGCTCTGAAATAGGAATAACAGTACTTTATCCCTGAAAACATGGACTTGGATTCAGTAATACTAAGTGCTATTGTTTAAATGTGTCCACTAAAAGTTCATGTGTTGGAATCTTAATCTCTTTGCTCTCATGAGTCGATTAATGAATTAATGAGGGCTCTGCCCTCACAAGTGGATTAATGTCACTATCACAGGAATGGCTTTGTTATAAAAATGAGCTCTCATTGACTGTCTTGTTCATGCTATCTGCCATCTTATGATGCAGCAAGAAGGCCCTTACAAGATGCAGGCACCATGATCTTAAACTCCCGAGCCTTTAGATGTGAGTTAAGTAAACCTTCTTTTTCTTATAAATTACCCAGTCTATGATATTCTGTGCATAGCAATAGAAAATAGATTAGGATGCTGTGGCTCTTTTTTTAGATCCATTATCACATGTAAGATTTCAAAAAATGTATTTTAGTGGACACAGATATCTGTAAGATTGAACTGATATGGGAAAGGCTGCCCTAGTGTTATAATTTCCTTAGCTGTTGGGAGTGGGACCATTGCTGATCTCCATTTCTGAGCTCTCATTCCTTGAGCACAGACTTTAGAAAATACTCCTTCTATCTGGGAAGCGCTGACCTTTCTTAAAGAAAAGTTCTGTTTCTTTTGTGAATTTTATCTTTGGTCTTTTGTCCACCTTTTTCCATTTCTGGAAAGATCTGATTCCCAAATTGCAATAAGCTTCATGGATACCAGGTGAATTTTCTCAAACATCCTGTCATAACTCAAACCCAATCATGTAATTTTCCTTTATAAAAATCTTTGCGGTGAATACATACATTTTATTCTACAGATTTTAAAGATATCACATTTTTTATATCCAATTAAATCTCACTCTAAGACCCAATTTTTATAGTTGGCAGAAAATTCAATCACAGTACTTAATGTGGGTTCTTCCCTCTGCCTAGAGTAGCCCAGAAACCTTACATGGTGCCCATAAAAAACGAGTGTCGCTCCTAATGTGCTGTCATAGATGCCACTGATATCCTCATTTTCCAAACCTACATGGCACCTGACATGTTGACATCTCTACAGCTACTGTGCCAACTGATGCATTTGCCTATCAAGAAGCAGCAGTGCCTGGGGCAGGCTTCTCTGAGTCACCTCTCTGAGTTCACACTATCTAGGTTACCAGGTTTGCCTCCCTGACTTTTTGGTCAACTGCCAATCTTAGTTCCTTCTCTACCTAAAGAAACCTCTCTCTCTTTCTCTATCTCTCTTTCTCTCTCTCTCTCTCTCTCTCTCTCTCTCTCTCTCCTTCTCTCTCTCTCTCCTTCTTTCTCTCTCTCTCCCTCTCTCTCTGTCTCTCTCCCTCTCCTGTCTCTTGCTCCCAGACATTCTTCTCTCTCCTCTCCCCAGCCAGCATGCTGAGCACAATCTCCCCACAAAACAGAGTCTTTGAACACATGCAAAAAGAATGTTGTTCTTCCAACAGCTTCTCCTTTGGCCTTGCCAAAGCTCCAGGCAAGGGAAGAGAAAAGCTCAGGCTGTCTTCTTGAAAGGAGACTGCAGTGGATTGGGTAGGAATAAATGAAAAATGCAAATTATAATCATAAAATTATCCTGCTACACCTTCAAATACTCTCATTTTTAAAAAAATAGAATAGAGTTCAAAATCCTTAGCCCGACCTCTAAGGCCTGCATTGTCTGGATTCTGTTTGCTTTTCTAGTTTTTATCATTCTCTATGTTTCTAATGCTCTGCAGAGCTGCTAATAGTTCCCCCACATTCCTCTAAGGCACTTTCATGCTTAAGAAACTGTGTTCAAACTTCTCTCGGTTGTGTACCCTCCCCCAACCCCACTTCCCCAACTCCTTAGTAAACTTCTATTCATTCATGTGCAAAAATGTATCAGAAGGCTTATCCCCTCAAGGAGGCTTCTTAAGGTGTAACTGACACTCTTCTGTAGACCTTACTATTCCCTCTAACATTTTAGAACATTTTAAAATATAAATATCTGTCTTCCTTTACAATTCCATTAAGTCCTCGAGGACAGTAATTATTTCTATTCATTCCTCCATCCCAATATCTAGCTCATTCAGCTTACAGATGATGCCCTATAAATAAACATAAATAGGCAATCAAGAATTAACAAAATAGAGAAACAGCATGAGTGTGGGCTCAGAAGCCTTGGTCTTTGAGATGGTCTATATCTGTGTGTGTGTTTCACCACCACCTTCAATCTAAGGTCATTTGATATGTAGGAGGCATATCTTTTCAACAATATTTATGCCAGAGCCTCATTATATTCTACCTTAAAATTCTTTACATTTGTGATGTGAATCCCAGCCATTGGCTCCTGAGTCCACTGTTGGAACTTCACTAATAGTTAAAGCCAGAGGTCCCAGATTAGCAGCCAGCCAGTGAAATAGTTGGTCCTATTTGGCTTGGTCTGCAAACACTTTTTTAAAAAAAATCTGAGTTCAATGCTGATATGGTTTGGCTGTGTCCCCACCCAAATCTCATCTTGAATTGTAACTCCCACAATTCCCATATGTCATGGGAGGAATTCGGTGGGAGGTGATTGAATTATGGGGGTGAGTCTTCCCTGTACTGTTCTCGTGACAGTGAATTGAGTCTCACAAGATCTGGTGGATTTAAAAGTGGGAGTTTCTATACACAAGCTCTCTCTTTGCCTGCTGCCATCCATGTAAGATGGGACTTGTTCCTCCTTGCATTCTGCCATGATTGTGATGCCTCCCCAGCCATGTGGAATTATAAGTTCAACTAAACCTCTTTCTATTGTAAATTGCCCACTCTTGGGTATGTCTTTATCAGCAGCATGAAAACAAACTAATACAAATTCTCTTCACATAGTTACCTCTTCTCCTTAGCTCTTGAAGGTATTTAAATCTGTGTCCCCTAATCTAAACCAACTCTCCATATAAGCCAGTCAGCCTTTAAATCCTTCCCACTTTCAAGCCAAGAGTTTGTCTAATGGGAAGTTGACCATTTTACCATGGTGGGTATCTGAGGGTGCACATGTGTTGAGATGAAAAATGGTACAGGGAGCAGAAGGAGAGATGAAACGGCAAAACATAAGAGAAGAAACAGAAAAACATGGCACCTGTCAGTTCCAGTTCTGCCCTGTCCCCAGTCCTTCTTTATTCTTGCTCAGGTGTACATGTTGACAGGTGCCCAGTCCAAATGAGAATTTGCCTAGTGTCGGGAGAATCGTGTCCACTCCACTTGGGTAGTGTTTATCCACTTCTGTACAATAGGTGTTTTGATAAATGCAGTTCTATTCAGTTTAACAAGTAATTATTTTGAACTCATGCTGTGTTGGGCTATATCCTAGAGCCACAGTATCCACGTACTTGGAGAACATACAGTTTGGAGAAAAAGACTGACATGGACCCAGATCACTATTGAATAATATTAATTAGTATTATTAGAGTATAATTAGTAATATTAATTAATAAGACAGCTATGCAAAAGATAATGGGGGAATAGAGAGAAGAGGCCTTAGGCCCAATATGAAAAATCAAGGTAGACTTCCTGAAGGAAGTGCCCTTTGTGCAGGGAAAAGAAAGGCACCCAGGGCTCATGGTGAGGATGGTGGTTACCTAAGAGATAAGGCTAAATAATAGATTATGACTGATATAGTATGCCATTTATTTAAACTTTAATCCAAATTCAATGGGGATCCCTAGAATATTTTTAAAGTAGGGAAATGAAGTAATTAAATTTAAATTTTAGAAAGTCAATCTGATGCTCTAAATAGATACCCTATTTAAACTATATTGTGTTATTTTAATGAATGCAAGACAAAACTATTTGTGTGTGCTTGTCTGTCATACCTATGTGAATGAATGTACATGAATATATGTCTTCTGGAAAATTCTAGATGTTCCTTTCCTTTCATTATCTGTTGTCTTGCTTTGGGCACTGAGATAAGGCCATTTGAAACGAAAGGCTACAAACCAGCCAAAGGCAGTCAAAAACTTCCAAAAGGAACATAAAACCTAGGAAACTCCAAATTTAAATTGGCAAGTCAATTAATCCTCTGGAAATTTACCAGATACTTCCTGAAACTTGTTTTATCTAGTTTTGTTTAATACTCTTAGTTCTCATGCCAATTCAGCTCCAAATTTAAAAACTATATATATTTAGGGCCTGTAATTGTGAATTGTGCATTTTTGTCACTATAGTAAAAGTATCTTTATAGATTTTTAAATGAATGCTAGTACTTGCAAACTGATTCTGCATGTTTTCCATTAAACTTAACATGAATGATTAACAAATCAGACCTCAATGAAGGAGAAATTACAGGGACTATTTACAAGGCCATCACATTTCAGCTTACCTCAAAGCTGTGGCTTCCACCACATTGATCATATTCTGTTTGTGAATATTCTGGCTTTCATAAAACCAAGACTTCAAGCAGCTAAATCTTGCTTTAAAGAGAATTTCCCACTAGGTTACTTTCTGTAAATCTGAAAATAAATTACAATATGAGTATATGTGTTTGCAGGGCAGGATCTTTGCAGTGGGATTAGAGGGGAAGAAACTTCATTTTGTCTTTGTCTCCCAGCTCCCAAATGAATCCAGGCATGTGATTTGTCACTTCCATAGTTACTGCTGGAAGCTCTTTGAAAACATACTTCATAGTTTCTGGTTTGTGTCTTTTTCTAAGAATTTTGAATAGGATAGAATTGTGGAATTTGTGAAGTTGATTCTCTAAGTTTTCTTGTCCCTCACTTTGACCCTCATAGGCATCACCTTTTGATCCCTGGATTTCCCAAATCACTCCTATAGCTGTCCCAAACAGCCCTTCATGATCCAAAGCAGGTGCTCTCTCCTTTTTATCTCCCAGTTCAAATTTGGAAGTCAGTTGGCTGGAAAATGTCTTCTCACTAACCTATTGATGGCTGAGAGGTGTTTCATATGTTACCCCTTCTAGAGAGGTTTGTATTTTTACTAGAACTGATTTCCCTCATTCAAAGAAATAAATCTACGAAGATTTTGAGATGGAGTCTTGCTCTGCTGCCCAGGTTGGAGTGCAGTGGCACAATCTCAGCTCACTGCAACCTCTGCCTCCAGGGTTCAAGTGATTCTCCTGCCTTAGCCTCCTGAGTAGCTGGAATTACAGGCACCATGCCTGGCTAATTTTTATATTCTGAGTAGATATGGGGTTTCACCATGTTGGCCAGGCTGGTCTCAAACTCTTGATCCACCCACCCTGGTCTCCCAAAGTGCTGAGATTACAGGCCTGAGACACCACGCCTGGCCCAACTGATTTATTTTCTTAAGCAATATGTTTTTTACTCCCTCATTTGGCCAGTTGCTGCTGAATTAAGTTACTACCGTGTCAGAGGAACTCTGCCAGGAGCTGATGGATGCCCAGATGGGACAGACATAGATCTTGCTTTTAAGCAGCTTACAGTGGAACAAGCAGCACAGCCTTTTGGACGGGAGGCACCAGGCTAGTAGGGTCCTTATTTACTGCTGTAGCCCAGTGCCTACAGAAAGCCTGTGTTTCATAGATGCGCAATAAAATTTGTTGAGATTAAATAGGTAATTGAGAGATAAAGAAACCAGAGGTAAGTTAAACTTTTCATATTTTTCTGGAACCTTGCAGCTGGTGGCATGGAGGCAGTCCATTTTGGAACTAGAAGTTTAATGAGACCCCTGTAAATGCAAACACACCTTTGATTGGCTGATGCTGCTAAGAGCAGAAGAAAAACAAATCGAACCTCCGCAAACTGTGAGTAAAACAAAAAGCAAAAAATCAAAGCCTGCATCTGAAAGATGGAAAGGAGAGTCTGTTGAGTTCTTTGAAACCCTAGTTGGGAGCTCTAGGGTTTTAGCTACAAGTCAAGATGAGGAGCATAAGAATAATTGAATCAAAATAATCAGGATAGGAATAAACTGATGAAAGACATGTTAATATTTGTTGAGATATATTTTTTTTACTGTGGCTGAGTTTTAAGTTTTTATTAAAATAATAGCTTTCACTATATTAGTTGCTATAACATAAAAGCCTGTATAGCCATTGAAATCATATACAGATTGTGATTAAAATGTGTGTGTGTGTGTGTACACACATAAAAACAAGTTTGAAAGAAAATTCATTAAATTTTAAGTAATAATGATTATCACAAGGAAGTAGAATTATGGATGATTTTAAGTTTTATTCCTTTATTTTCTTTATTTTCCCAAAATGTTTAAATAACCAATGTTTATAGCCAGAAAAATGTTGGTGTAAAGCAGTAGTAATTAATACCACTAAAACACTTTTCTGAAAAGATGTGTTTGGAAAATTCAAGATTATAATTCTGGGTGTTAAAAGAGGCTCAACAGAGAGTTGCCTCTTAAATGCCAGTGAAGACAAACATCCTGCTCTCAAGCAAGAAACTGCACTTCTGACCTGAAAGTGCAATTAAGTACGTTTTGCTTTAATCTGATTAAAAAAACAAACAAAACATATCTAAATAACAACTCTGAGGGATGAAAAGGCAGCAAATGTCAAATTCTCTGAAAAGCTCTTGGAGTGGGGAAGGTGATGATGGAGCTGGAAGTGAAGAGATGGGAAGAAAACGACAACTTTCCCTAAATTCTGATTCTGTGATAATACTAAGTTGTGAAAACTCCTCTACTCTTTCTCCCCACTTGAATTAAGACAAAACTAAAGTCACATGTAGATATCTTCTCTATGTAACCCAAACTGGATTGAGCTTTTAACAAATGGGTTGAAATTTGTTGGTGGCATTTATCCTCTCCTGTTTAAAGTACTTGAAAAAATGTCTTTGTGGTATTCACAAAAATATAAACAATGACTAAAGCTTAGGAAAGGTAGATTTTGAGTTTGCTCATGTTCTAAATTTTATTTTTCCTATGAGCATATATTCCTTGTACAACAAGAAAAATAGAAAGGATAGCACTTGAGAGGATTAAGATTAAGTAAAACAAAACAAATATGCGTGAACAGAGAAGGGACAATGAGAAAATATACCCACCACTACTGTTGGTTTTCTTTGGGACATAGTGTAAGGGATGGGTAAGTTTCCACTGTAACTTTCTTCTTAGGTGTTTGCCATACTTCCTCAAATGGGCACGAGAAAATGATACATATAACATTATCCTGCTTTGTAAAACACAAAATTGCATACCTATATAATATATGGTTTTTGCATGGAAATGTTTAGAAGTATTTAGACTAACCTGGGAAAGTGATCTTTTTCTGGGAAGATGGATTAAAAATGGGAGAGGAAGAAAAGTTGCTTTTTTTCATTGATCTCTTTTTTTTTTTTTTTTTTTGAGATGGAGTTTCGCTCTTGTTACCCAGGCTGGAGTGCAATGGTGCGATCTCGGCTCACTGTACTCGGCTCACTGTACTGAACCCAGGATTGCCTCCGCCTCCTGGATTCAAGCAATTCTCCTGCCTCAGCCTCCTGAGTAGCTGGGATTACAGGCACGTGCCACCGTGCCCAGCTAATTTTTGTATTTTTAGTAGAGACCGGGTTTCACCGTGTTGACCAGGATGGTCTTGATCTCTTGACCTCGTGATCCACCAGCCTCGGCCTCCCAAAGTGCTGGGATTACAGGCGTGAGCCACCGCACCCGGCCTATCTCAGTGTTCTGTTTGATGTTTTGAAACAAATATGTATGACTTTAGTAATTTTTATAAACAAAGAAATTGAAAAGAAAGAAAAAACACAAGAAAAGCCCGACAGACCTAGGTTAGCCTCAGTTGGTTCCTTCGTACTCTTTCACATGTGTTTCCTTCGGGACCTAGAGAGGAAGATTTTTTTTCTGTTGTGTACCTCCACCGTTTAAGTCTGGGCTCTCACTCAGGTTATGGACCCTTTAAATGATTTCAAATACATTAAAAAAATAAATATTTATTTTCCCATAAAATTCTCTCCGTTTTTGCAGTGTAGTTGAAAAGCAGGGAGCCAAGAAGAGCTAATTTGGAATCCCAAACTCCTTTTCATTTTCCATGTTAATATAGTTCGGATCTGTGTCCCTGCCCAAATCTCATATTGAAATGTAATTCCCAGTGTCGGAGGGTGGATTTCTCATGAATAGTTTAGCACCATCCTTTTTGGTACTGTCCTCATGATAGTGAGTGAGTTCTCATGAGACCTTGTCGTTTAAAAGCGTGTAGCACCTCCGCCCTCATCTTCTTGCTCCTGCTTCCACTATGTAACGTACCTGCTCTCCCTTGCCTTCCATCATGACTGGAAGCTTCTTGAGGCCTCCCCAAAAGCAGATGCCACTATGCTTCCTGTATAGCCTGCAGAACTGTGAGCCAATTAAACCTCTTTTTAAAAAAATAAATTACCCAGGGCAGGGTGCGGTGGCTCACGCCTGTAATCCCTGCACTTTGGGAGGCCGAGGTGGGTGGATCACGAGGTCAAGAGATCGAGACCATCCTGGTCAACACGGTGAAACCCGGTCTCTACTAAAAATACAAAAATTAGCTGGGCATGGTGGCGCGTGCCTGTAATCCCAGCTACTCAGGAGGCTGAGGCAGGAGAATTGCCTGAACCCAGGAGGCGGAGGTTGCGGTGAGCTGAGATTGCACCATTGCACTCCAGCCTGGGTAACAAGAGTGAAACTCCATCTCCAAATAAATAAATAAATAAATAAATTACCCAGTGTTAGGTTTTATAGCAATATGAGAATGGCCTAAGACACATGTCTATCACGGAGGAGATGATAGGACCTATATTTGTCAGTTTGGCTTATTTTTTTACTTTTGAAAACTAGACAGATGGGTAAATAATACTGTTCATCTCATTTAATGGTGTCCCCTGTGGCTACATACAAAGCAAAATAATAATCTACGGAGGTCAATAATTTTAGTAACCCAAACCCTAGCAAATTCTTCATGGCATTTCCATTTATTTTATCAGCTTTAAAAAAGGAGAATTCTGTCTTACAAGAAACCAGGGTCGTGGAGTTCAAAGAACCATTTTGGGAGGGCTGTAGTGTTCAGTTGTGCAGACTGGGCACTGCACAAAGGTACAGTGTGACTTCAGTGTTGTGCCTACCCACAGTTCTATCTTTCTTCCTGTGGTAGGTTGAATTCTATGCTCTACCACTTTTCCAAAAAAAAAAAGATATGCTGGAGTCCTAATCCCCAGTCTCTCAGAATGTGTGCTTATATGCAGATAGGGTCATTACAGAGCTAATCAAGTTGCAATAAGGTCTTTAGGATGGGCTCTAATCCAGTGTGACTGGCATCCTTATAAAAAGGGGGAATTTGGACACAGATATGCACAGAGGGAATACAAGGTAAAGACACAGGAAGAACACCATGTAAGGGACAAGAGATGGCCAGGTCCACCAGAAGTTAGAGGAGAGGCATGGAACAGATTCTCCCTCACAGCCCTCAGGTGGAACCCACCCTGCTGACACTTGAATTTCAGACTCCTAGCCTCCAGAACTGTGAGACAGCAAGTTTCTGTTGCTTAAGCCCCCTGGTTTGTGGTACTGTGTTATGGCAAGCCCAGGAAAATAATATGCCCCACTCCTACCCTGAACCCTTCTCAGTGTTTATCTTTCCATGCCTTTTTTTCCCTACTTCCTCTCTCTGACTTTTCTTGTCTGTGGAAACTCACGTGTAATCCTCTCCTGTGCTCTGGGTTTTATTAGCTAGTTGAAAATGTGGTCAGTGTGTTCGCTGAAATAAGCAAGACCCTAAGGAATTTCCAGAAAAGAAGAAAGCCTGTGGAGCATCGCTGTTAGTAGTCATGGTGTTTTTGTTTAATTTATACTTCAGGCCTTACCAAAGCCAGTGTGTTTGACTCTATGTAGTATATAGTACACATCCAAAGTCATATTTGAGCAAATACCGCCTAAATAATGGCCAAATGAATGCAGAACATTGTGTTCATCAAATAAAACTAAATTCTGTACTTCATACAAATCATCACTTATTTGCTATTGTGATACTCAAGCACTTCTGTGCTGTCTGTTTTACTTTCTGCCCAGCAGATAGACTTTTTCATGATCATAGGAATTGCTTTTTATCCTAGCAGTCAACAAGTATATAAGCTTGATTTGATACAGCAGTTTGTCAGGAATAAAGATCAAATGAACCCCAAGCAACATCTCAAGCAGTTCTGAAACCGGTGCTTTCCAGAAAGTACTGTGTTCTGATTTGTCAGGATGGGGTCTCACCAGCAGCATTCCCAGCCAGGATTAGACGGCACCACCAAAGTAGTAAACTTAATGCTCCAGTAGTAAACAGAAACTTTGGTTTCTTTGGGGAACAAGAGGAAGAAGCAACAGTAGGCTCTTTTCTCTGAAAAATACACCCAGAGTCTTGACATCTTGCTATTCCTTCAATCTTTATGTGTGAGGGTAATTATGCCTCAGTTCCCAAAGGTTTTGTAGGAGCATCAGTCATCTCAGGCCGGGTTTCTCCCACACAGTAACATCTGTAGATCTACTAATTATAGATATTCTATATGCTATAGCATATATAGATTTACTAGTTGCCATTGAGGACCACTTCACAGCTTCTTGTCAAGCGCCATTCATTTGATGGCATTGTTACCATAATTTTCCTGCGAAATTACTTATGATGAAACATTGCAGTGAAGGTAATACCCCATTACTCTATATGAACTATTTTTAAATGAATCCTGAGATATATTTGTGAATTCTATCACAAAGCTGCTTCATACCATTGAACAAATTGCGTGTGATCATAAGTGGGGAATGTTTCTCACAGCCTGTTTAACCACGTACACAGGCAGGAGTTCAGGAATCCAACAGACCTGGGCTCTGGGTCATAGTTTCCTAGTTACTTAACCTCTCTGAGCCCCCAATTCCTCTTCTGTATGTAACTGAGGAGGGTGGTAAATGCTATACAGAATTGTTACTGTCTTCTGAAGTGCATGGATCAAGGTAAGAGAAAGACATTCTTGTCAGGGTTTCTGCAGGTTTTTTCTATCTGCTACAGAAAAATGGCTCTGTAGTTTGGATGGATTTGTATATTTAGCTCAGTTGTTTTTTTTTTTCATGGTGGTTCCAAAAGTGTTGTCCCAAATCAGGGAAATTAACATTACCTGGAAACTTTTTTTTTTTTTTGAGACAGAGTCTCACTCGGTCACCAGGTGCCAGGCTGGAGTGCAGCGGTGTGACCTCGGCTCACTGCAACCTCCGCCTCCCGGGTTCAAGCAGTTCTCCTGCCTCAGCCTCCCAAGTAGCTGGGACTACAGGCACACGCCACCATGCCCACCTAATTTTTTTTTTTTTTTGTATTTTTAGTAGAGACGGGGTTTCACCATGTTGGCCAGGATGATCTCGATCCCTTGACCTCGTGATCCGCCTGCCTCGGCCTCCCAAAGTGCTGGAATTGCAGGCGTGAGCCACCGTGCCCAGCTGGAAACTTTTAAGATACACAAATTCTCAACCACACCTAGAGAATCAAATCTGCCCCCACCCGCACACTGTGTATGACTGATGCATGCTGAAGTTTGAAAACCACTGGCCAAACTAAATAAAGGCTTCAAGCTGAGTTTAGACGCAGAAAATTCAATAATTGCTACACAATAGAGTAAGAGGAACCTGGAGTTCCTAGGTACAGTCTGGGAAGGGGATGTATGAAGACTGGAATCAGTAAGATTGTGAAAGCCTTAGGCATTTCACATGAGTTGACGTGGGCAACCATTATGGGTAGTAAGAAGCCCAAGTCCAGAGGTGCAGGGACTAATAGGACAGTAACAGCAGGGCTGTCTAATATGCTATACAATTTATTTGCTGTGTGATATGATTTTGTAACCTCCTGCCTCAAACCTATAAATCTTTAGTAGAATTTATCTTGCATGCAGTAGGCTTACATTGGTGGTGACCTTATTTTAGGGAGGGTGAGATGAAAATTTGGATACATGCCAAGATGGGATAAATACATTAGTGGATAACAAACAGAGCAAAAGATATCAATGGAGCCAGAAATGAGAGTCAGAGATGATTATACTCCAGGGCAGAGTTTCTCACCTCAGCATTACTGGCATTTTAGACTAGATAAGTATTTATGGAGGCTGTCATAGTCATTGTAGAATGTTTAGTGTAAGGGTTATTGCCGAGTTTAAAATGAGGAAACTGAGGCCAGCACAAGAAGATTGAATGCGAATCTATTCCGCTCCCAGGTGAAGTTTTTTTTTTTTTTTTTCTTTTTTTGGAGATGGAGTTTTGCTCTTGTTACCCAGGCTGGAGTGCAATGGCGCGATCTCAGCTCACCACAACCTCCACCTCCTGGGTTCAGGTAATTCTCCTGCCTCAGCCTCCCGAGTAGCTCGGATTACAGGCACGCGCCACCATGCCCAGCTAATTTTTTGAATTTTTAGTAGAGACTGGGTTTCACCATGTTGACCAGGATGGTCTTGATCTCTTGACCTCGTGATCCACCTGCCTCAGCCTCCCAAAGTGCTGGGATTACAGGCGTGAGCCACCACGCCCGGCCCCAGGCGAAGTTTTGTGGTCCGACAGGAGGGGCCGGAGAAGTCGCGCTTGACTCCTCTCAGATGTGGGGTTTTATAGGGAGTGGACGCGTCTTGATTGGTTGTGGGGAAGCAGGTCATGGGCGGGGCAAGCTGACATTGGCAGGTAAGCAGGATGCAAAATGCTATTGGGCAGGTTTTGGCGGGGCTTCTTTTAAATTTTGGCAGGATTCTTCAATGGCTGGCTAGGTGCTGAGTGCAGAGCCTAGTGCTCAGTGCAGAGCCTAGTGCGGAGTGCAGAAGTGGGTGTGGGATGATGACGTGGTTTCTAGGCACGGAGGGGGTGGGCGTGTCCGAGCTCCCAGTGAGGCAACCGGCCTTACATTTAGTAGTATTCCTGACACCCTAGATACCACTAATACTCCTGCCTTAAGTTGTGAATATCAAAAATGTCTTCAGTGATTGCCAAATGGAGGGCGTATTAGTCTGTTTTGTGTCACTAGAAAGGAATACTTGAGACAGGGTAATTTATAAAGAAAGGAGGTTTAATTGGCTTATGGTTCTGCAGGCTGTACAGAAAGCATGGTGCCAGCATCTGTTCCTGGTGAAGGCCTCGGGAAGCTTATAATCATGGTGTAAGGCAAAGGGGGAGTTGGCATATTACATGGCTAGAGCAGAGGCAAGAGAGGGAGGGAGGAGGTCCAGACCCTTTTAAACAACCAAATCTCACATGAACTACTAAAGCAAGAAATCACTCATCACCAAGGGTGGTGGCTAAGCCATTCATGAGGGGTCAGCCACCATGATCCCAATGCCTCCCACCAGGGCCCTCCTCCAACATGGGGGATTTCAGTACATCATATTTGGAGGGGACAAACATCCAAATGATATTAAGGGGGGAAATGACTGCCTTTAAAAACCACTGCTCTGGCATCTTCTGGGTACCCTGGATTTTCTTAAGGACATGTAATGGGGGAGATAATTGGAGTGTGGTGGGCAATTCTTATCTGAATCATAAGTAAACAGGATGTCTACATGGCTGTTAAAATAAATCTTAGAGTAGTATGAAAATGTCGTAAGAATATTTATAAAGTACCTAATACATATAGTACCTCTTTCTTTTCCATTTCTATTATAAACATGTTTAGGAGACCCAGACCCATGATGTTCATAAAGTTGTGTGCATTGTTTTGTTTAACTATAACGGTGAAGGGTCTGAGATTTTTCTATTTGCAAGCTAACAAGTTAACCTACTACAGCTGATGGATGTTAAGACACAAAATACCTGGTTAGAGAATAATAGATAGTTTATTACTCAGCAATAGCAGCAGCCAGAGTGCCAGCATTCTCTCGAGGTGATTTTCCAATCCCAGTTTCCACAGGATGACACAAAGAGGACAAGATGATACATTCACACAAGTCTTGTCAAGGTTGCCTGACAAGAGAGGAACCTTGAGCATAGGGATCCCGAATTTTTTTCATTGAACTGTAAGCGTGTCTGCCCTTTGCTCTGGAGGGAGATACTATCTTTACATTCGAAGTTGTTCATTTTACAGACAGACATTCTTGAAATGATAGTCTTGAACAAAGGCAATCAGTGCCTCTGCTCATAAGATGTGCAGAAACACTAGACAGTTTTCCAACTCTGCTATACTGTAGGCTCTTTGGGAACTGGGGCTAAGTTTATTCATCTTTATAACTCTAGTGCCTGTTACTCAGGGGTCATTAATAAGCACTTTTTGAATATAAAAAATGTTTGAGAGGCTGAGGCAGGCGGATTGCCTGAGGTCAGGAGTTCGAGACCAGCTTGGCCAACATGGTGAAACCCATCTCTACTAAAAAAAAAAAATACAAGAATTAGCAGAGCCTGGTGGCAGG